>NC_012876.2:53032893-53407631 GCF_000003195.3 Sorghum bicolor | reverse complement strand
AAAAATCTTTTATGAATCTACGATAAAAACCAGCATGGCCAAGAAAGCTTCGAATTCCTTTTATATTCACAGGTGGAGGTAGTTGTTCAATTACTTCAATTTTAGCTCTATCTACCTCAATTCCTCTTTCAGACACTAAGTGTCCCAGCACTATTCCTTCCCTAACCATAAAATGACATTTTCCCAATTAAGGACTAAGTGCTTTTCTTCACATCTTTGCAAAACCTTGTCTAAGTTTTCAAGACAACTATCAAAAGTTTTTCCATAAACAGAGAAATCATCCATGAAAACTTCCATAATCTCTTCAATCATATCAGAAAATATAGACATCATGCATCTTTGAAAAGAAGCTGGTGCATTACATAACCCAAAAGACATTCTACGGTAAGCATAAGTTCCATAAGGGCATGTAAAAGTGGTTTTGCTTTGATCATCGGGATGGATTGGGATCTGATGATACCCTGAATATCCATCTAAGAAACAGAAGAACGAATGATTCGCTAACCGCTCTAGCATCTCATCTATGAAAGGTAAAGGAAAGTGATCCTTTCTCGTGGCTTTGTTTAGTTTTCTATAGTCTATGCACATCCGCCATCATGTGACGGTGCGTTGCGGAATTAGCTTGTTCTTTTCCACTGGGCTTACCCACTCACTGTGTGGCACAGGATATATAATCCCTACATGCAGCAACTTTATAACTTCCTTTTTAACTACCTCTCTCATAGTGTTATTAAGTCTACGTTGGGGTTCTCGAGAGGGTGAAACAGAAGGATCTGTTGGAATACGATGGGTACAAATCATAGGACTGATTCCTGTAAGATCTTGGAGTGAGTAGCCGAACACTGAGTGATGTTTCTCAAGAATGGTCATTAATCGCAGAGTTTGATCCTGAGTGAGTTTATCGCTAATGATCACAGGAAACTCTGGATTATTGTTTAGGAAAGCATAGATAAGACCGGGTGGTAAAGTTTTAAGCTCTATGGGGGGTCTAGGTGTTTCTGCAAACTCATCTAAGGGTTCAGGTTCAGAAGGTTTGGCTTCTTCTTCTATGAAGAAAGGAGTTTCATCTTCTAAGTCTAGTTCTTCTAAAAGCTCTAGAGATGCAGCCTTTACTTCCTCATAGGATCAGGCAAAAGATATGATTCGGCCTTATTGTTTAAGGAGTGTGAAATTGTTATTGGGAATTTAAAGGTTTTTCCAAAAGAAATGTGTAGCTTTCCAGTATGACCTTCATAAAGGAGTCTTCTAAAAGGTTGTCCTATCAACGGGTCAAAGTCCCATGTATCAAAGATATAGAAGTTTAAATGAACCATGGAGCCTTCTACCGTAAGAGGTAGGACATTGATAATTCCAAGACTGGGGACTAATCGTCCCGAAGATTCCTTTATGACCTTTGTTGTGGGGGTTAAGACAAGATTTTTAAATAGTTTAAGTGCAAAAGATTCAGACATGATGTTGATCCCAACAACAGGATTGTAAGGAGCATTATATCGATCAGAATTATAAGCACAGCGCATAGTTATAGAGGGTGTGTCCAAACGGATCACATCAGAGGAAAGCTCTGATTCCTCCAACCATTCGCTACTCATTACTGAGATAAGCTCTCTTAATTGTTGTTCACTTGGCAAATAAATGCTAAACTGGCTGTTTTGGGGTTTGTCAATAGAATGGTAATTTGAAATATTTCCAAAATCGGCAAAAAGATTGGTTTCTATATCCAGCATGAAGTCCGGTGGTGGAATTTTTTCCTCTTGTGGCTCAAAACTTGGGATAGCTAAAGTAGATGAAGAATTTGGCAGAGTGTCTACTTCGGCTTCGTAGGTTTCATCATGAAGGGTATTATCCATCTCAGCTTCTAGGATTCTATCTAAGATCACTCTAGCTTCATCAGTAGGGATGCGAAAGAAAGAACCTCTAGACATTGTGTGTAGCATTTGTTTGTGATTTTTCTAAAGACCTCGAAAAAAGTGAAATAAAAGAACAGGGTCTTTAAGATTAAGGTTTGGACTAGATTCTAAAAGATCAGAAAAATGTTTCCAGGATTTTCCCAAAGTTTCATTATCTTTTTGTTTAAAAGATAGGACTTCGAGTCTAAGGTTGGCTATACGGTCAAGGGAATAGAAATCTAGACAAAAGTTGGCTCGTAAAACTCCCCACTCACCTTGTTGTTGACTTACCTTCTGACTGTACCATTGTCTAGCTTCTCCCCTTAAAGAAAAAGGAAAAAGCTTCCAACGTAAAGTTTTATCAGAAATGCCTTCAATACGAAGACAATCACATGTTTGCTCAAAATCTCTAATATGAAGGTAAGGGTTTTCATCTTCCTTTCCCGAAAAAGATAGGTTTTGAATCATGGCAATCAACCTAGAACTTAACTTATACTGGGATGTTTGGATAGGCTGTGATGATTCCCATGGTAAAAGGTCAGTTACTGAAGGGATCGCAGACTCATGGATCGATTTAGAATTTTGGTTTTCCATAAGGTAAGAGTAAAGAAAATAAATAAAGAATATAAAAGATAAGAAAAGATAAAAGTATAGATACAAGCTAGTAGTAAGACTCAAGGTTATCTCAGCAAACCGTCTTTCTCCCCGGCAACGGCGCCAGAAATGCTTGTTGATATTTGGGAATGCAATAAGGAATTGATCCGCAAGCGCACGGATATCGATGAGCACTTCACCCGAGAAATTATCCAGAGTATCGTATTTATTTTTTTACCACTAGGAGAAAGAGTGCATCTGACTAACCGGTCTATTACTACTAACCCTTTAGGCAACAAAGAATGTCTCTCGATGTGAGTGATAAATAGAAAAGACTGCAACCGTAGTCTCCTTCTAACCTTGGTAAGAATGATCTACTGTTCTAATGGGGAGGCTAACGGAATCTAGACACCACAAAGGATGTTCAACCCGCACCTATAAACCCTATCCTTCCTGCTAACGAGATATGGTCTACAAAGGTAACTCGGAATTGTCACATTCCTCACTACTACCACGGTCCAGCTAGTCAGGGAATATCTATGAGTACCCCAGCCTAAACACCACGTTTACGCCAGCAATGATTACTCTAAACTCTACGCGAAGAGATTAAAGTAAACTCATAAACCATAAGAACAATAAAACAAGAACTTACTAGAATTTAGAAGTCAAAATACTGAAGAATCCTAGGAGCAAGCTTCGGGTTAGGAGAACTTGATCCCGCAGGTACAAGCTTGGAGTAGACACCGATAGGCCGGCTTCCTCCAATCAACACCTCCACTCTATCTCTCTCAATCTAGTAGAAACTAGAAGATCTATTTCTACTTTACATTGGTTGCTAAGCCTAAAAAGAAATATTAATTAGAGAAGAGGTTTTCCTTCGAGGGCACCCCTCAATCTCTATGATAATTTCTTCATGTCTTCTCCAGGGGCCAGGGGGGTCTCCTTATATAGTCCTCCTCCTCTATGCGTTTTTGGGTCGGTAGGCGAGGTGGTACTATGTTTTCCTTGATCCAATAGGTCGGTGGAACATCCCGTGCGAAGAGAGTCATGAACTGGATCCAGTAGGGGGCGGGCGCCGAGGTCACCAGGGCGGGCGCCCTGGGCCTGGCCCCTTTCGGCCTCTGTTTTCTTCCCGTGGCTTCTGGAGTCTTCTAGATGGTAGAAAATCGCGCGGTGTGTTGATATCTCTATGTAATCCCGACATGTGGGCCTTTCTTCCTTATTTCCTCATAACCCCCTGCAGAAACAGATAAACAACAAAACTCGTGGAATTCTGTCAGATCAAACCCTAATTCTAGGTGTTGGTTGCATATTGGTCCTTTCCTTTGTTTATTTGATAATTAAAATTGATACTTAAGAACCGTCAACAAACACCAACAGAACCAAAAGTGTATTTGTTCTTCTCTAACCTTAAACATAGTGAGCAAGACAAAGTTGATGGATAATAAGATCATGAGTGTAGCATTTAAAACATTTGTCAAATCAGATTGCTTGACCTAATTTAAAGATAATCTTTCTATATTTATGTTTTGCTTATATCTTCCAAAGATTGAATGTGCAACATTTTAGCTTACTAGGAACAAAGATTAAAGGACTAAACATGCTGAATCAGTTGGGTTGGTTAATTTGGAGTTATAAATCATACATGTTTGTCTCTTTATTTTATGTGAACGCCAGAACCAAGGAGAAACTTATAAAAGCGATAGGCATACCTTAAGATGTTACCTTAATTGCAGAGTGATGGTACCATCTCACCTTGTGGAAGCTTCCCGTTCGTAATGGGTGTGTATCTTGTTTGTGGCACTCTTTGTCTCGTTCTGTGGATCATCTCTCTATGATGAATGAGCTATGTCTTCCTTGTGCAAATCATTAAACTTCATGTGTCTCCTTTATCTCCAATGTGAGTTTGTATCTCAGGACTTCCCAGGTTGATATTGAAAGTTTTCCTATAGGGGTTAGTCTGACAAAATATACCAATGTCTACACAAGCAGTTTTTAGTTCAGTAACCAAACTAGACTCCATGTCTAATCAGATTAAGGAAGGCTGTTTAACCTAAGCACCATGCTTAATTTAAAAGCCAATGGAAGTATGTCGAGTACTTCCAAACCAACACTTGTTTGTGAATAGACAAAGGTAGCATGATAGCATTTATAGAGATCTACTCAGGTGGAGATGAAGTAGTGTGATTAATATTTAACAAATTGAGCATGTCTCAAAGGTATGGACAACCAACATAGCAACATGGCAAAGGATGTTTTTATGTAAAGTACTCCCCCAAGCTTGAATTTTGCAAAATTCAAGTTTGGATGAATTTAATTCAAAGTTGTATGATGATTGGTTGGACATACCTTGTGCTTGTCATTCATCCGATCTTCTTGCTCCAATTCTAGAAAGGTTAGTGACAAGAATACCCGAAGGAATATTTCTACAATTATCTTTTTATGCTCAATACACAAGGCAATGTTGCAAATAATTAAAAGCTTATGTTACGATCTGATAAGTGCTTGTTTTAGGACACTAAGCTTGTCCTTGGGAAACCATCAATTTATGTCGGCGAAGTGGTTTCCCCTCCAACGCTGACCTAAATCAAGATCAACGAGATCTGCAATATTTATTATAGACATATATATCGACAACCACCCTTTTAAAGTTTTTATAAATAGAAAGGAAGAGGGGGTTGGAGATCTCAAATGTGGTGATGTTAGAGAGACCAAAAGACTGGGAAGATGTTGCATATGAGCATGGAGTAAATGAAGTGGCTATGAAATAAATTCCATGCTCATTAATGTTATCTTCGTCTCCAATCTGAATGTTCGGAGTTTCTCCTAGATTGGTCTCGCCTATGTCCTCTTCTGTTGTTGGATGAATCTCATCTTCAAAGGGAGTCAAGAACTCACCATTTGAAATTGAGCCAAAGTCAAAATCCATTAAGGCTTCTTCCTTGTCCATCCATTCAATGGTGATAGCACATGGATTTTTAATACCCTCTAGCCATTGATGTTGCTCTTCTTGATCCTCCTTATGGTCTTGGTGACTCTTATGCATGGGATGCCTAGAGAGATTTATAGGATCATCGGGAGGTTCAAGAGAAAGAGCATAGTAGAAATTATTAAGCTCAAGGATGGGTTGGATAGCCGAATCATGGGATTGAAATATTTGGAAATCGGCTATTGAAACTTCCTTTCCTTATCTGGGAGATGATTCCTTCTCTATCTCTAGGAATTTTTTATGAAGACTAGTGCAAGAAGGATGTCCACGAATGAAGACATACCTTCCTTTGCTAAAAGATAAAGAAAGAAAGACTCTACCAAAGGTTATATGATTAAGACGAATGTGAAAATATCGAGAAAAAACATGGTCTTGTAGGGCTAGGTTTAAACCAGAATTTATAGAAAGATTAAAAGATTCCCTAGGTGTAGCTAAAATTTCATTACCTTCTTGATTAAAAGATACGACCTCGGCTATAGAAAAGGGTTGGTTTTGACCTATTGCAATCAACTCCGGACACTGATCATAATTAGGGGCAGGACTTGTTGACTCCCATGGTCTATGGCTGGTCTCCGAAGGTGCAAAAAATTCAATAATAGGTATGGAGTTTAAGTTATCCATAAAGATGGAAAAAATAAAAAGATAAAAGAATAAAAGAATGAAAGTATAATACAAGATAATAGCAAGACTTAAAGTTATCTCAGCAAACCGTCTTTCTCCACGGCGACGGTGCTAGAAATGCTTGTTGATATTTAGTAACGCCATCAGGAAATGATCCGCAAGCGCACGGATATCGGTGAGCACTTCACCCGGGAGGTTATCCAGAGTATCGTATTAATATTTTTACCACTGGAAGAAAGCGTGCATCTGACTAACCAAATCAATTGCTACTACCCTTTAGGCTACAAAGAATGTGACTCGATGTGAGTGATGTATAGAGAAGACTACAACCGTAGTCTCGTTCTAACCTTGGTAAGGATGATCTACTGTTCTATTAGGGAGGCTTACGGAATCTAGACACCACAAAGGATGTTCGACCCGCACCTATAAACCCTACCCATCCTGCTAACGAGATATGGACTGCAAAGGTAACTCGAAAATGTCACGTTCCTCGCTACTACCACAGTCCAGCTAGTCAGGGGATATCTATGAGTACCCTAGCCCAAACACCACGTTTACGCTAGCAATGATTACTCTAAACTCAACCGGAAGAGATTAAAGTAAACTCATAAACCAAAGAACAATAAGAACAAGAACTTAATAGAATTTAGAAGTCGAAATACTGAAGAATCCTAGGAGCAAGCCTCGGGTTAGGAGAACTTGATCCCGCATGTACAACCTCGGAGTAGACACAGACAGGCCGGGCTTCCTCCGATCTACACCTCCACTCTATCTCTCTCAATCTAGTAGAACTTAGAAGAACTAATTCTACTCTCACATCGGATGCTAAGCCCTAAGTCTATTTAGAGGAAAGGTTATCCTTCGAGGGCACCTCTCAACTCTATGATGAACTTGTTCTCCACCAGTGGCCAGGGGGTCTGCTTATATAGTCCCTTCAGGTGAATCTGGGCCGTCGGATCAAACCGACATTGATTGAACGGTTATCATTGATCCTTTAGGTCGGTGAAGCGTAATCCGCGAGACGGGTCCTGATTGGACTCTGCACCAGGGCGGGCACCGTAGGGGGGAGGGCGGGCGCCCTGCCCCCGAGCCTGTTCGGCCTCTCGTTCGTTCCCGTGGCTTCTGGAGTCTTCTAGATGATAGAAAATTGTGTGGCACGTTAATATCTCTATGTAAACCCAACGTGTGGGCCTTTCTTCTGTATTTCCTGATAACCCCCTACAGAAATAGACAAACACCAAAACTCGTGGAATTCTGTCAGATAAAACCCTAAGTCTGGGTGTTGGTTGCATTTGGATCCTTTTCTTTATTTATTTGATGATTATATTTGGTACTTAAGGACCGTCAACAATGTCGAGAGAACCCCGCCTCGTCCGTTGGAGGGGGGCGACGTCTCTAACACTACCCCACTGTCATCAGGGCAAGTCGAGACGCCTCGTCTCCAAGATCACGAGGGAGCCCCCGAGCCTCCCCAGTCTGGGGGCGTGGGAGACCCCATCACCATCAGCGACGGGTCTGGTGGTGATCTGCTCTCGAAGGATGCCCGCATCGCGGATGAGGAGGTCGAGGCCTCTCCGGTCGCGAAACAGATGCCTTGGCCCATCGGGCTCCACTCCATCGAGGAGAGGAGGAAGAAAGAAGAAGAAGAAGGGCACGAGCAGGAGCAGCGGCAACAGCTGCAGGAGGAGCAGCCGTAGCTGCGGTGGGGAGAACCGCTCGAGGAAGAGTTGGAGCAGTGCTGACAGCAGGAGCTGCAAGAAATTCAACGACAGCAGCAACAACGGAGCCAACAGCTGGAAGAGCTGCTCGAACAGCTACCGTGTAGCCCGCGCCGACCCGAACCATCACCGCCGCAAGGGCCCGAGGCCAGGGAGGACGGATTGCCGGTCTATGGTCCGCCGACCCCTGCGTGGCTCCGTCCAGGGGGGCCAGCTTCTATCCCGGCCGAACCTAGACGGAAGGACGGCGTTGTGGCTATCGCGTGTGCTATGCGCACGCCGGTGGATCCTCAATCCGAAATCAAGGGCTCCCTCTACGGTATCGATGGGATTGCCCCGGGGTTCCTCCGAGATCAGCGGTCGTGGGAGGATCTCAGCGCTGAGGGGGGGGATGACGCTGGCACCTCTGGCAGTGGTGACGCCAATGAGACCGGGACCTGGGGGTCGGTGGACGACGACGGGCGGTTTCCTTCCCTCATCGACATATTCCTATGCCATGGAGGCTCGCTCGAGACCATTCAAGAGCTCATCCGAGGCGTCAAGGCATGCATGGAGGAGGAAATGGAGAACTGGGGCCCCGGTCGGATCCGTCTTCGAGCCTCCACATGCCCCAAGGAGCCCAAAATCATGATGGATGACCGGAAGGAGGCCGAAAAGTGGGAGCATCTTGAGGAGCTCCGACTTTGGATGAAGCATGTCGTGGGCCTGATATCGGATATCGTCAACAACGGGCTCGACTGAGCTTTCTTTGTGAGTATCTTTAGTCCTTAGCTATTTAGGTACCTAGTCTTGTATCCTTACTGTTCGGCTACTCGCTGCAGGATCTGAAGGAGACCTCCCACCTGAAGTCAGGTTTTATTCACGCGATGAGAGGTAGTTGGGAACAGCTCCCCCTTCTCAAGGATTAGCTCCTCGAGTCGCCGGAAAAGCTCATCAAGGCATACAAGGATCTTCTGGCGGCTGTGGAGGAGAAGAACGATAGGGAGGCTGCCCTAGCCAAGGCTCGCGAGGAGGCCGTGCATTACAAAGATGCGGCCGCTGAGCTCGACAAGGAGAAGGGCCTTGTTAAGTCGGACCTCGCCTCTGCTCGGGAGGCTTACCGTAAGGTAAAGGACGAGTGCGTGAAGAGCGAGATCGCTCGGAGCGCCGCGGAGGAGGCGGGAAAGAAGGCCCATGAGGACCTCGAGGCGGAGCGGGCTCGTTCTCGCAGACTTTCTGACGACGTCGATCGTCTGAAGAGGACGCTGCTGGAGAAGGAGGGAGCCGTCCTACAGGCCGGTAAGATGATCGAGGACTTACGGGCTGCCAACACCGACCTGGCCCGCTCTTACAAGGAGATCGAGAGGGCCAGCACTGATTTAGTTGGTGAAAACACGGCTCTCGAAGAAAGGATCCGCGGTAAGTTTCTCCATACTTTAGTGTTTCTTTCGTAAGGTATTTCTCCTGTGTTACCTAACTCTCTCGTATCGGTTTTTGTAGGGCTTAAGATGATCTCCTGGCCACCCAGGTCGAGGCCCGTTCCACCAAGGCTCAGCTCGAGGGGGAGGTTGCTTTGAACGGTCGACTAAGGACTACGATAAGTGACCTCTTAGCCTCCTAGGAGCTCGAGCCCGTGGATGAGTCGAGGGAGGTGGCTTGGGGCGATGCGCTGGTCGACCAGCTGTGCTACTTAGGTGCTACGCTGAGGGTTCGAGTGCGGGACGCCCTTCATACTGGGGTGAAGCGAGCGATGGTGGTTGTCTGCTCGGGCTTCTCCTACGACATGGAGGTGGTGTCCCACGGCTTCGTCACCGACATTTCCAAGACTGATGCCGAGAACGAGGAGAGGCTCCATGCCCTGGGGAAAGGCTGGCGAGGCTGTTTGAGCCAGATGTACTTTCTCCTGAGACTAGCTCGGGCGCGGAAGATGGTGGTCAGGACAGAGATATGGATTGAGTCCTGCGAATCTATTCTGGGTATTTAGACCCGTTGTAAAATACTTATTACTTGTCTTAAGTAAACGTTGTGGCTTGAGTGGTCTTGAGACTTATGATTTTCATGTATATTTGTTTATATTTACACTTGTATTTGCTATGTTTCCTTTGTTGCCTAAGTCTGTAGCGACGTTCGATCTTTTGTTAGGGCGACCTTGATTGCCTCGAGGGTGAGGGAGTGAGTAGAGTTACCATAGCCCGCGGGCGTAGGGGTTCTCAGGCTCATCATCCCTCGGCCCTTAAGGGGCTCGAGGTGCCTTTACTACTCGACCGTGTGAAGTTTTCTTAGGGATTAGAAAGAAAAAGTCGTTCGATTTTTTAGGAACCTAGGGGGGGCCCTGCTAGCCCCCGAGGGAGAATCGACTATGATGGGTCATAGTTGGGACTTCCTCCTAACTTCGAGATTTGCCCGGTGATAGCATAAACTACTTGAAAAAATTTTCGTTTATTCACATATTCATTCATAGGATCTTGGTACAAAATGTACATGAGAACATAAAGCTTCACAGCTCTAGGGGAAAAGCGACGTAGCTGTTCGATGTTCCACGCGTTGGTGAAGACCGCCCCTTTTTGGTCCGCGAGCTTGTACGTCCCCGGCTTCAAAACCTCGGCCACCACGTATGGGCCTTCCTAGGGTGGAGTCAGCTTGTGGCGTCCTTGGTTGCTTTGTCGTTGCCGTAGGACGAGGTCTCCCACATTCAGATCCCTTTTGCGCACATGCTTGTCGTGATAGCGTCGGAGCTTCTGCTGGTATCTTGCGGAGTTGAGGAGGGCCATGTCTTGAGCTTCCTCGAGCTGGTCAACTACGTTCTCTCGGGTCTCCTTATTTGTCTGCTCGTTGTAGGCCTTGAGTCGAGGTGACCCATATTCAAGGTCTATTGGAAGCACGGCCTCGGAGCCGTAGATCATGAAGAACGGGGTGTATTTCGTGGCCCTACACGACGTCGTCCTTAAGCTCCATAGGACCGAGGAGAGCTCTTCGACCCATTTCTAGCCGATTTTCTTCAACCTGTTGTAGATTCTTGGTTTAAGTCCTTGCAAAATCATGTCGTTGGCACGCTCGACTTGGCCGTTAGTTCGAGGATGAGCTACTGCAAACCAGTTCACACGGATGTGATGCCGGTCACAGAAGTCCAAGAACTTTTTGCCGGTGAACTGGGTGCCATTGTCGGTGATGATGACGTTGGGTATCCCGAACCGGTGGATAATGTCGGTGAAGAAAAGGACAACTTGCTCGGTGCGGATGTTAGTGATGGGTCGAGCCTCGATCCATTTGGAGAATTTGTTGATGGCTACCAGCAAATGGGTATATCCTCATGCAGCTTTCTGTAAGGGGCCTACGAGGTCGAGACCCCATACCACGAACGGCCACGTGATGGGGATCATCTGGAGGGCATGAGCGGGGAGATGGGTTTGCTTGGCATAGAATTGACACCCATGGCACGAGCGCACGAGTTCTATGGCGTCGGCTACGGCCGTTGGCCAGTAGAAACCTTGTCGGAAGGCGTTCCCTACAAGGGTTCTTGGAGCAGCATGGTGGCCGCAAGCCCCCGAGTGTAGGTCCTCGAGGAGCTTTCGACCTTCTTCTGTGGTGATGCAGCGCTGCAAGATCCCCGTCGGGCTTCATCGATATAGCTCTTCACTTTCGCCGTAGATCACGTACGATTTGGCTCGTCGAGCGATACGACGGGCCTCGGATCGATCTTCCGGTAGTTCGCATCGGATCAGGCAATCGAGGAACGGCGTACGCGAGTCGAACGGTCGACCGGGATGCTGTTCGACCTCAATTACTTCCGCTGCCATTAGCAAGGCTTTGATAGCGTCGACTGAAGTGGAGGTTTCGATGTTGGCCCCCGCGTCTAGGTTGACGGATGGCTCGTACAGGTCTCTCGAGAGTACGTCGGGTGGGACGGTGCCTCGAGTCGATGCGACCTTAGCGAGCTCATCGGCTGCCTCGTTGTATCGTCGTGCGATGTGAACGAGCTCGAGGTCGTGGAACTTATCCTTGAGCTTGCGTACTTCTTTGCAGTATGCCTCCATCTTTGGGTCGTGGCAGCTCGAGGCCTTCATTACTTGGTCGATGACCAGCTGAGAGTCGCCTCAAATGTCGAGGCGGCGAACACCTAGCTCGATGGCGATCCTTAACCCATTGACGAGGGCCTCATATTCCGCAACATTGTTGGACGCGGCGAAGTGTATTCTAATGACATACCTAATGTGGATGCCGAGGGGTGAGATGAGCAACAGGCCTGCCCCAACTCCTGTCTTCATGAGGGATCCATCGAAGTAAATCGTCCGCATCTCTGCTTGAACCTGAGTCGGGGGGAGCTGTGTATCTGTCCATTCCGCAATGAAATCTGCTAGGGCTTGAGATTTGATGGCATTGCGGGGTGCATAAGTGAGGGTCTCACCCATGAGCTCGACCGACCACTTGGCGATCCTCCCAGTGGCCACTCGATTTTGGATAATCTCGCCCAAGGGGAAGGACGAGACTACCGTGATCGGGTGGCCGAGGAAGTAGTGTTGCAGCTTACGTCAGGCGAGGATTATAGCATAGATCAACTTATGGATTTGGGGATACCGTACCTTGGTTTCCGAGAGCACCTCGCTGATGAAGTAGACCAGCCGCTGGACCAGTAGCACGTTTCCTTCCTCCGGCCTTTCGACCACCACAGCCGCACTGACCACCTAGGTCGTCGCTGCGATGTATAAGAGCACGGGCTCCACAGGCTGAGGGGGGACTAGGACCGGAGCTGCGGTCAGCGTCTTTTTTAAGTCGTCGAGGGCTTTTTCAGCCTCGGTGGTCCAAGAGAAAAGATCAGCCTTTTTCAAGAGCCGATACAGCGGCAACGCCTTTTCCCCTAACCTCGAGATGAAACGGCTCAGTGCCGCCAAGCAACCCGTGACTTTTTGCACACCCTTGATGTCTTGAATTGGCCCCATCCTTGCAACGACCAAGACCTTCTCGGGATTAGCCTCGATGCCGTGTTGGGAGACTATGTATCCTAGGAGCATGCCCCGAGGCACGCCGAAGACACACTTCTCAGGGTTAAGCTTGATTCTATTTGCACGTAAACAGCCAAAGGCGATCTCGAGGTCCTGAATTAGGTCGCCCTGCTTTTTTGATTTGACGAGGATGTCATCGACGTACGCCTCGATTGTCGATCCTATGTGTTCTTCGAACACGTGGAGCATGCATCGCTGATACGTCGCCCCAGCGTTCCGCAGCCCGAAGGGCATAGTCACGTAACAATACATCCCAAAAGGCGTGATGAAAGATGTCGCGAGCTGGTCGGACTCTTTCATCTTTATTTGATGGTAACCAGAATATGCATCAAGGAACGAAAGGATTTCAGATCCCGCGGTAGAATCGACGATTTGGTCGATGCGTGGTAAAGGAAAAGGAACTTTTGGACATGCTTTATTCAAACTCATGTAATCGACACATCCTCATTTTCCCATTCTTTTTCTTAACTAATACCGGATTTGCTAACCAGTCGGGATGATGGACCACCTTGATGAATCCGGTCGTCCAAAGCTTGTGGATCTCCTCGCTGATGATCTTGCGTTTCTCCTCGTCGAAGCGACGCAATCGTTGCTTCACTGGCTTGGAACCGGCCCTAATTTCCAAGGAGTGCTCGGCGACTTCCCTCAGTATGCCAGGCATGTCCGAAGGACTCCATGCAAATATGTCGGCGTTCGGACGAAGAAAGTCGACGAGCACGGCCTCCTATTTGGGGTCGAGATTGGTGCTGATCGTCAACGCCTTGTCGTCGGAGCCGTTGGGGTCGAGTGGGATCTTCTTCGTGCCTTCCGCTGGTTCGAAGCTGCCCGCATGACGTTTGGGCTTTGGAGCTTCAGCGGCAAGGGCCTCGAGCTTCGAGGCGAGTTCGATAGAGCTCTCGACGGCTTCTCCGTACTCGACGCACTCAACGTCACACTCGTACGCGTGCTCGTAGGAGGAGCTAATGGTGATGACCCCCTTAGGCCGAGGCATCTTCAGCTTCAGGTAGGTGTAATTGGGGATAGCCATGAATTTGGTGTAGCCCGGTCGTCCGATGATGGCGTGGTATGTGCCACGAAATCCCACCACTTCAAAGGTGAGAGTTTCCTTCCTAAAGTTGGCCGTCGTGCCAAAACAGACCGGTAGGTCGACTCGACCTACCAGCAATGCCTTCTTTCCAGGCATGACGCCATGAAAGCCGCCTGCACTTGGTTGGAGCTGCACTCTTTCGATGCCGAGGAGGTCAAGGGTCTCGAGGTAAATGATGTTCAGGCTGCCGCCGCCATCCATCAGTACCTTCGAGAGTCTGGTGTTGACGATAATGGGATCGACGACAAGCGGGTAGACGCCGGGAGCGACCACCCTGTCGGGATGGTCGTCGCGGTTGAAGGTGATGGGGGTGCTCGACCAGTTGAGGTACTGGGGCATCGCCATCCTTGTTGCGAAGACCTCGTGGCGCTCCCTCTTGCGCTGCCTCGCAGTGAGCTGCGTCGAGGGTCCACCATAGATCATATAGCAGTCGTGGATGGCAGGGAAGCCCTCGTCCTCTTTGTTTCCCCCCTTGTCATCGCTCTTATCTTTCCTTTGGTCGTCTTTCTTCAGCCCCAGGCTGTCGAAGTACTTTCTCAGCATGTGACAGTCTTCGAGCTTGTGATTTGCTCCCCCCTTGTAGTAAGGGCAGGGCTCCTTTAGCATCTTGTCGAAGATGGCCCCCTCTGGGGGTCCTCGAGGCTTTTTGTGTTCTGCGGTGGCGACAAAATCATCATCGATGACCTCCCGCCTGAACGGGCATGCTTTTTTCTTCTTCTTGCTCTTCTTAGGCCCTCGGCTAGGGCCCTCGTCGTCATCCACTGGTACCTTCTCTTTGCTTCCTTCATGGCTGAAGAAAGCACCGACCGCTTCCTCACCCGTGGCATAGTTTGCTACCATGTCCATCAGCTCATCAACGGTCTGAGGGCGGTTTCGACCCAGCTCCCGCGCCAGGTCTTTACAGGCGGTGCCTGAGACAAAGGCCAGAATGACATCATGGTCGGGGATGTGCGGAAGCTCAGTGCGCTGCTTCGGGAAGCGTCGGGCGTACTCTCGGAGAGTTTCTCCTGATTTTTGCTTGCACTTGCTGAGGTCCCATGAATTGCCGGGTCGTATGTAGGTCCCCTTAAAGTTGCCTTCGAATACTCAGACCAAATCAGTCCAGTCGTGGATTTGGTTGGCTGGGAGCTCCTCGAGCCATCTGTGAGCGGTGTTGGAGAGAAAGAGTGGTAATTGGCGTATGATGGCTCGATCGTCTCCTCGGGCACCTCCCAACTGGCATGCCAGCCGAAAGTCTGCCAGCCACAGCTCGGGCTTGGTTTCGCCGTTGTATTTCGCGATGCTGGTCGGGGGTCGAAATGGGCTGGGCAGCAGCGTGCTGTGGATTGCTCTGCTGAAGACTCGAGGACCCAGTGGTTCTGGAGCCATTCGGTCCTCATCACTGTCGTATCGTCCACCGTGGTGGGCAATGTAGCCGCGCTCCTCGGCATCCCCATGCCGGCAGCGGCGATACTCGTTGATGTCGTGTCGAGCGTCGTGTCGCCGTTGATTATCGACGAGGTGCTCTTGGATGGGCGCGGTTTTCCTTCCTCAAGGGGGTGGTCCTTGATGAACCGACACCTCCCTCTCGTTTCGGGCTGGCTCGACACGTTTCTCTGTGGCTGCCCCCCAACGCTGAGAGGTCGAGCTTTCGGCCTGTTGGGCTACCGCCACTTGGAGCAAAGTTTGCACCTCGTCTCGAATGCGCCGCGCCTGGGAGTTGGAAGGTTCAGGCATGTTACGCAACAACATGGTTGCCGCCACGATATTCTGGTCCGCTCGTGGGAAGCGGGTGACAAGTGGCAATGGCTCCTTGTCTTCGACGATTTGATGATACACCTCTCGAGCACGACCGTGCGCGCCTTCGGCGTGCGGATGCGGTTGGTCTCGTTCGAGGGCCCGCTCGAGTTGAGCGAGGCACTCGTGGTCCTCGTCGAGCTTGGCTTTGAGCTCCCGTAATTATGCGAGTTGTGCAGCTTTATCGTCCTGCGCTGGAGGGTCGACCTGCCTGTCGTTCCCAGGTGTCCTGGGATCTTCTCTAGCTACGGGGGCTCGGCCACCGGCGACAGCATCTTGCGTGTCGTCGGTGGTCGCCACTTCCCTGTCGATGTTGAAGCACTCCCTTGTAGGGTCATAGCTGTCGGATTCGGAGTCGGGGTCTGGTTCTGCGGCGTAAAAACACCCATGCCCCTCTTCCACCATCCGCCGTCTGAGCGAGGTGATGGTGTATCGCTCGGGTCCTAGACGTCAGAGGCTCCGTACTCGGGAAAAATCCGGCAGTTCAGCTACTTGCTGTTGTGCCCCGACATCACTCAGGAGGACCATTGGTCGTTCCACGTACGTCTGGGCGTCTGGGCATATCGTCCTGGTGAGTGACGTCGCGGCGTTGTCCAGACCGAACGGGTGTGTTCTCCTAGAGGTGAACAACCCGTGCGGTAGCAGCGTCGTCGAGGGCGAGAGCACGCGAGTCGTGTTATCTCCCAATGTCGTTGCGGGGCCGTCGTATCCGTAGCCACGGCGCGTCGGGCTACCGGCTCCTGCGCCACCGCTGGCCTGGCGTGAGTTGATGACTGCGACGCAGCAGAGGGGTGGTGGCGGTGCTGTCCGCGCCTCTTCTTAGACGGGGAGGCGTGGTGGCGTTGCCGTCTTGGGGCCTTCGGTCGTGCTGGTGCAACGCGAACTCCTCCTGGTCCTTTGACCGAGAGCAGGATCATGTCGTAGCCGAAACCGGTGGACATGAACTCAAGGCTCCTGAACCAAATCACTGTGGAGCGCGGGATCGGCGAAACGAGGGTGGCCATCTAGAAGGAGATGGGAAGTCAGTGAAAAACACGCAGGACCCCTACCTGGCGCACCAACTGTCGGTGTTTTCCCCCCAGGGGGTCACACAAATGAGTAAACTTGTATGCGTGTTCCCCCTCCCAGATGGTGATGCAAGAAAGACACAGAGAAGGCCCTACGTCCAGCGTGGGGGGATGTTTTCTATTATCTTGCACCTAAGTGCTTGTACAGGGGCGAATACAAGTTGGTGTTGCGATGGATTCTAAGTCCAAGATGGGAGCGATGTATGGAGTGGTGTATGGTTGTTGTTCTACGTGTTGTGCCTTGTGTATTCCTTCCTCAGCCTCCCCTTTTATAGTTCCAAGGGGAGGCCCAGGTTACAAGTCGTAGGCAATAAAATAAGGCTCGATAGGGGCGTGGTGCACTGACCTTCTCGAGGCCTCCGTACCGGCGTGGCCTCGAGCCGTCTTGTTGCTCAGTACTTTGGTGATGATTGCGCACGCCTCTGAATTCGGCTCCTGTGCGTCATCTTGGATTGGCTCAACCGCGGGCACGCCCGTACGTCATGGCAGTAGTCACGTCCAGAGTGGTTGAGGTGTTGTCTTTCACCGCCCGACTCTTCTATGGGAAGGAACGCATTTGCTCGAGGGTCCGGCACCGTGCAAGGCTCTGTTGATCGGTGTGCTGACTTTGGGTGCCTCGAGGGGGGCCGTGATGTGACGTCTCGACTGTCTCACTGTGCCTGGCCGTATTCTTGCTCTTCTGGGGGACAAAGCTGCGAAAAGTGAGATTGGATGGGTGCTTGCTCCCTATCACGCTTCCCGTGACTGTCGGGTTAGGTGAGAACATGGCAGGCGCATTAAATGCCCTGGCTCCCATACCCGCGACAGGTGGCGGACGGCGTCCTTGTGCTCGAGGCCCGTCGATTCGCCCAAGCCACTTCCGTATTTGACGGTTGTCGTTTCGTCGAGCCCCTGCTGATTCGCACGACCCATTTTCCGTGTTCAAGGCTATGGTCGACATCATGTTTTGGTGACTACGCGTGTTAAGCAGGGGCGCCGAGTCAGGGGCCTTGACTTTGTGGTAGGATCGCCTTGTTATGGGCGTCGGTTGGGTACCCCTTATTGACACCCTCGACACTAGTTATTAGGACTCCAGTGCACCCTCCTAAACACAATACAAACGATGTGTTTCTCAAACATGCTAACTCCAAAATGGTTTTCCATAGGATAACATTCTCCTTTAGCACTTAGCATTTTTCAAAAGTTTGTAACATGATTTTTGAAACACCAGTTGAACCTATATGCAATGCAGTTAAAAGACCTCACAAGTGGCACTAGATAATTATATGCAAACTTGATTTGTTACTCTTAATAGCACAACTATCTAACCTATCAATCTAGCCACTCACTTCACTAAACACCATGTGGACCAGTGAAAGACAAAAAATATACATAAACATTTGCCTTCACTTTGTATTCCATCATTCATCTTTATTTTTCACCTTGTCGAGCTTTTGCATCACATGTTTCATGCCATCTTATATCTTCGTGGCCTTTTTTTAGGAACTGGAGGGGCAAAGCCCCTACATAATTATCTTCATGGCCTTCATGTAGCTCAATCTTGATTGTGGACTAACACTTAATCTTTCATGTCTCATATAAAATCATTGGTCCCCAAATATTGCCATTAATTATCAAAATTGACTTTCAGACATAAGCATTAGTTTTTCTAGCGTTGAGTACATTGTGAGTGGCCTTATAGTAGACAGTAAAAAGTCACAAAAAATAGCAGAATAAAATAGTTCACCCATCACTCTACACTTATCTACACTCTATGCACCGACCTATTCAAAAATCTTATAAAAAATGCAATTAGGCTAGTCTCGTTAAGTTTTACGCACGTCGTATAGAGTGAAATAAAATATAGATAAAACATCCAATTCAATGAAAAGATTCATCTATAATTAAATAAACATTACTTTTATAATTCAAAGAGAGATAGTAATTGTGTCAGAGAATTTCATTCATATAAAATTCATTTCTTCTCTCTTTCTATAAACATTAAAAATACCTACGTAACAGTTTATTAAATACTCTCTCTATATGGGATTTAGAAGTCGTTTAGGATAGTGACATGGTCTCCAAAACACAACTTTGACCACTTATTTTTATAAAATTATTTAGAAGAAAAGATATATGTATACTTTTATAAAAGTATTTTTCAAGACAAATCTATTCATATAATATTCACATTTTCAAACTCAACAATTTAAAAGTTATTAATGATTTATATTCTCAATGTTTGACTTAAACCTTATCCAAAACGAGTTCTAAATTGGATGTAGAGGGAGTATAAGAAACTCTGCCAAAACTTTAACTGATAATGGATTTGTATAATAACCTTATGTATGGCTCATTAAATAGAAGGTTAGGAGAAAATCTCTAGGTAGGCCAATAGTACCATAGTTATTGTGTAATTGAACCAGTAAAAACCGGTGGAACTGACCTAGTTTTTGGTTGAACCGGTGAACCGGTCGGTTCTGTGTGAACCGCCCAGGTTTGATGCTGCGCATTCAGTTCTGCTGTGCACCTGTGCAGCATGGACACGTCGTCCTATCCAAGCTGATGGAGCACCTACATGGCTGCTGCTCCCTTTTGGATTTTGAATGTTCCATGCGTGGGGTGGTGCTGCTGGTTGCTTGATGAATGGCTTTTAAATTTTGAAATTTCATAATTTTTTCAAATGAGCTCCAAATTAGGAAAATAATATATTTATTTTAATTATCTCAACAAGCTCTTCGCAATGACGTACTCTATTTAGTATTCTAGATTGTTTTCCAACGATGAATATTTGAAATAATATTCTAGTCATTTTTGCATAAACTTGTAACTGCTCCGAATATTATTTATACATATTTTTACATATCTGGTAAAACAAAGCACTGATATATTGAAGTACGTGTGTACATTAGTGGGAAGCAAGTTATATAATTGTGCTTTATCATCTTATTTAGCTATTTGTATATGTGATCAAATATATGTTGCTAATTATTTATTATATATTTTCTTAAAAAATATTTATTATATGTCATTATATTACACCGGTTCAAAGCATTTATGAACGATTCAGTTCATCCGGTCCAAAACAATCGAACCGGCGGTTCAACCGGTTCTTAACGGTTGGACCAATAAACCATTGAACCGATGATCTCACCGGATCGATATCCGGTCCGACCCTAATAACTATGAATAGTAGTACGTGGGTCGACCTGTCAGCTCTTTTCACAACAGTAGCAGCTCAAGATGGCAATGGGTATCTGAAACCCGAAATCCGATGGATTTTTTACTCTATTAGAACAAGGGTATGGGTCAATTTTTCTACTCATGAGTTTGTTAATGGATAAAAATCTAGATTCAATAGGTTTATAGACATAGGTCTGGGATATAGTACCCAAACCCATAAACCATGGGTTTTTAAAACCCGACCCATCATAGTGAAGCAATCATATTAGTCCACAATATCCTAAATTTTTCTACTAAACTACTCCGTTCATCGACATATATAAGATGATATGTCCATTCAAGTAAAAAATGAAAAGAGTGAATATAATTTTATGTTCTGAGACATGATTTTTATGTTCTATTTTTTCTTTATTGCTACGTGGATGTACCCATGGGCAATCCGATGGGTACCCATGACTCGATGGGCACGAGTCTAGACACCAAATTAAACCCGTCATAAGTTATGAGATTTTTAGCGGACAAATTTTATGTTCATGGACATGAGTTTGGGGTAATAAAACCCCGCAGATTTATAACCGTTTGCATCTGTAGTAACAGCCAACATGGGCTCATGCTGCGTGTGATGATAGACCGACACATCAGCTCGCACGTCACCACCACAAATCGTGTGTGCATGGAACCTGAGTTTCCATTTTTTCTTAAAAAAAAAACCCCACAAAATAGTGTGCTTTGTCGTGGAGGCACACGGCCCACCAGCTCCCTCCGCCGTGCTCCTCTGCTCACTGCCTTGGATTCCGCTTCGCTTCCTCCGGTCCTCTCTCCGCCGCGCCTCCACCAGTCTCCAGGGAGCACGACTGCGCCACCTCTCCCCACTTCCCATGGCGGCGCTGGGCACGGCGACCACACCCGCAGCAGCTCCCGGGGCGCCGCGCTGCTATAATCGGCACCCGCGGCCGCGGCACCACATCGCGGCGCGCCGGAACCGGGTTGCCTCGGCGAGGAGGCTTGACCTGTGCGCCAGCGCCTCACCCTCACCTGCCGTCACTGCTCCCGACATACCCGACGAAGCTGTCGAGGTGAGCTCCCCCGACCCGCCCCGCCCCGCCCCGCCCCGCTGAAGCATTCCGTCGAGCGGAGAGCCCGTCCACTTAGAAGTTAGACCACACACTCCGCTGAGAAGGCGGGGAGTTAATAAAAGCGTGCTTTCCATTTCAGGAACCCTTGGTGGAGCCGGCGGCGGAGACGAAGCTGAGGAAGCTGGCATGTCCAATCTGCTACTACCCCCTCGCGGGCTCGAGCGATCAGTCGGAGTAAGTGGCCTTTCATCATTTCGTTCCGCACCACCTCACCTGCCACTACCACAGCCAACTGGCTATCACGCAGCTTCCCAAAATTGATGGTTGTTTGTTCATCTCTAGCGATGCTTCCAGTCTCGAATGTTCAACCTGCAAGAAATCCTACCCGAACAAACAGGATTACTGGGATCTTACAGTGTCAGTTGGTTCGATAGAGTACTCTGAGTCCATGCCAGCAGCAACAGAATTGTTCAGGTAAGGAGCCTTGTTTGTTTCTTCTGGGATTAGCTGGCCTGGTGAATTTTGGTGAAATGAGGGGACGAGGGAATTAATCACAGACGAAATTGACCTTCTGAAGCTTAAAATTCTAGTGTCCCATAAATTAGGGGCATGATTCACTTGGCCTTCTGCTTCACTTCTCTGAGAGCTGGAATTATTTTAAAAATTACCCCCACTAACTAACAGCTGAAAGCATTCCTAAGGCTCTAAGCCTCTAAATTGGAAACACAAGAAATCTTGATGTCCTTTTGAAGCCTTGAAAATGTTGCTGACAGAGATACTTTCTTTTGCATACAGTCAACCAATGAACCAATTAAAGGTTGCATGTCATACTAGTATCAATGTTTGCCAAACTGTTTCTTTTGGGGCTGGGGGACAATGAATATGGGACTGCATTTGTTAATTAGTTCTACCAAATTATTTCTTAGTCCTTACAGATGATTATTCAAACAGGACTCCACTGGTATCATTTCTTTACGAAAGAGGATGGCGCCAAAATTTCATATGGGGTGGTTTCCCAGGCCTAGAGAGAGAGGTCATGCTGCTTAACTATGTTGTATTCATAAGGATGTTCAATTGCATTTCTGAAATATCTATCTTCCAATCATCTCTATGTAAATTTGACTAGTAGCTCCCTTTCCTTTCCCCATGAAAAAAATGTGGTACTCAAGAGCTCTTGAAGAACCTTTCATCATGGTATTTTACTTATACCTGATCACCTTTTTGGTTGTCCATTCTTGAAAAAATATGGCCTTGTTGCATCCAGGCTGGGCCCATTGCAACTGTTTGGCTGTTGGTGACGTGCCACCAGTTTTTTTTTTCATGTAGCCAAGGTTCTAATGTCAAGCTTTGCTTGACCCTAAATTCAATCCTGGGTTGAGCCAGGTTTGGTTTCCTTAGCAACTTACATATATTTAAGCATTTACATATCATTTGTATGAGCATATACATTTTCAGATTTCTAAACTACATTGCAATGCCTACAGTTTGAAATGGCAAAAACTTATTTGAAGCCAACATTTGGAGGGACTATTGTTGATGCAAGTTGTGGAAGTGGCCTGTTCTCAAGATTGTTTGTTAAGAGTGGGCTATATTCTCTTGTTGTGGCACTGGATTTCTCAGAGAATATGTTGAAGCAGTGCAATGAATACATCAAGCAGGAAAACATTTCAGATGAGTATGCCTTTGATCATTAGGTTTAGTTCTGTACCCTACTTGTCATGTTTGACAAGTCTCTGTAGTTAGTTGTTCCTTCATGTCAGTATTCATGCTTTGTAGCTTTGTTGTCATGATTATTAGTTTACTATAAAAATGTCAAATGCAAACTGTAATATTACGCTTCTTTTGTTTCAGGAGATTAGCATTGGTGAGGGCTGACATATCCAGACTCCCTTTTGTGAGTGGTTCAATTGATGCTGTGCATGCAGGTGCTGCAATTCATTGTTGGCCATCCCCAGCTTGTGCTGTAAGACCCCAATTTGAATTGCCAATTTATGTCAAAAAGTTTCTATTGCTTTAGTTGTTTTGTAATTGCGTTCGTGAAGAGCTTAACAATAAATCCCTGTGCTTACAGTGTTTGTAAGTATTAACCAACTTAATCGGTTACTCCACGTTCTGTGCACTCAAAATGCATGACAGCATGCTAGTTTGACTACTTTCATCAAAAATATTTCCATCATGTATTTTCTATATAACATAAATACTAGTTTGCACTTTCCTATGTGCCTCAAAATACATGGCAGCATACTAGTTTGCTACTTCCATAACGCTCCTCGAAAATACACATACAATGTGAATGAATCTTGCGTGTTGAACCCACATGCATGTTACATTTATGTTCATCTTTCCCTCATGGTTCACAATGATGTGAGTGCATGAGCACGACCTCCAAACAAGTAAGAGGCCAACTTATTCAGGGTCCCTTGTTACAATCTACATGTTCACAAATAAGCTTGATAAAATAGCGAACAAGGAATTGCTTTTATGAACAACTTTAGCAATCTTTCAACTCCTCAATATACCTGCTGAGAGATCTACCTTTATGCTTTTCACTTCCCCCCTACCTGGTGACAATTGGTTAAAGTTCTTATTGCATTTATGATCTTTTCATAGGTTGCAGATATCAGTAGAGTCCTTCGCCCAGGGGGAGTTTTTGTTGCTTCGACATTCGTAGCAGATGTTATTCCACCAGTTATTCCAGTATTGAGGATCGGACGACCGGTAATTCCAAATCCAAATTATCAACAAAATAATGGTTTTCCTGTAACAACAGACCGATTCACATTAAACCTGAAGCGGTTCCTTAGTGTTTTGACTCCTCCAAGTTAGTGGATGGAAGATTAAATTTTGGATCATCTTGTGCTGCTATATGTAAATTCACTTTGCCTTGCTCTGTTCTCTTACATCTCCTTTTGGAATTATCTTGCAGTACATTAGCCAAATAACTGGCAACAATACCTTCTTATCTGAAGTGGAGTTTGAAGATCTTTGCAAAGCATGTGGGCTGGTTGATTTCAAATTTGTCAGAAGTGGATTCTATATAATGTTTTCTGCCACTAAAGCAAGCTAATTAAGTAGCAGCAATCGTCCAGTAGTTTATGTCAAGCCTCCTCGGTTTTATACTGCAAATGGTGAATATACTGTTTAAATTATGTTTACTGAACTATATGGCTAATTCTCTCTGATGATGTCATGATAAATGTTGAAATTTTTTGTTACAGGTTTCTTTCTGTGCATTGTGCGGTTTTGCCCTTTGCTCTTAAGGCTGGCAACTTTCCTCAAGGGAGGTGTGATTTAAATAGTGAATACACATGTTTTACTTGACTGACCTCATTATAGCATGGTGCATGGATATATCAGTTATTTGTATATAGCTTAATAGATTTTTGCAATTCTACAATTTATTAACTTAATTTAACTATTCATACATGTGGTTCCTTTGAACCAATCGCAACAAACTAATGTTTTTTTTTCTTATGAAAAGCCAAAATGAAGTATCAGTAGGGAGATAAATCATTTTAATAAAAAATAATCCATGAAAATCATCTGTACAAATTTGCCTTTGTTTTGTCTAAATTTTGTTAAAGAAAAAGACAGTTATTTCAATTGCCACCTGAAAAGGCCGTCAGCTTAGAGTATGCTTCTGCTAGGAAGCTTCTATTTTACTCCATTCATTCCAAGTTACAAGTCACTTTGTTAAAATACAGTTTTTGAACTTAATTAGGACTGCAGTCAATCTTATCGAAACCTGAATGTAAGCAGTCAAATTTTAAATTTGTGCCCAGAACTCCGTTGATTTATGTGGGTTTCGGTTGCTTTTTCATGGTCAAGAATGAAGAAAAAACTGAATTCCTTTTCTATTACAGTTAGTTTTTGTCTGCAAACATCTAAAAGACTCGACCAAATTTATTCCTACCTAGTTTTGTGAAATTACGTTCTGCGCTCTAATGCGCTAAACACAAAGACGGCAAAAGGAGCCCCATTTGCCTATTTTTATCAATGTTTTGTGGATTTTTATCATGTATGTATAAAGAGTTGGATTTCTCATGTTGGAAATATCCGACAAAAGGTCTTATAAGAGCTTAGATGCAAATATAGTCGGTAGATTTCGTCTTTCCATGCGTGGTAACCGGTAACGATGGTTCCGACAAGGCATGTTTCATCTAGGAGAATCTGAAACTGTACGTTTTTTTTTTTGACGTTGAAGAATCTGAAACTGTTCGTTGATCAACACTAGAATGAATGACATATATTCCCGGAAACGATGCAGGACTTCAGACTTGGTTGTCTTGCTCTTGCCGACCTCCATCTGCTAGCCTTCTCAAGATATTAGCCTCTGATTTAAGGAGCTGACAGAAGATTCTTCGTCTACCCGTGTAGTATGAACCGCACTTGACTCGTTGTCGTCACTGGCTTCTCCACCGAGTTGATCATCCGATGCCATGAGAAGCTCCTTTCGAGCTCGCTCCCTGTCTCGTGGGTACGTGCAGTACAGGAAGGTGTAGGTCAGGCAACAGATGGCCATGGGCACGGCGATCTCCGTGTACACAGCCTTCGCCAACGCAGCGGCATTCTCCCTGTCCGTCTCCACGCTCGTGTCCGACGACACCGGCTTATAGCCGAACACGCGCTCCGCGAGAACGCCGACGATGGGAGACGCGAACGACGCGAACACTGCTTCGAAACACTTGTCCAGCGCGTACACCGTCGTCCTCGCCTTCTCCGGCACAATCTCCGCGAAGATGGGGCTGCAAATTGCAATTGCGATTGCAATTGCCCAGGAAGGAAAAACAATGATTGATGAGCCACCAATAGTACAATACGATACAAGTTATTAACGGATTTGCAATGGCAAAGATAGACAAGCATTCATACTTGTTGGTGGACGAGGCGTTCCAGGAGATGGCGAAGCCCATGACGAAGAAGGCGACGGCGTGCGCCACGCCGGTGGACGGGTCATTGGGCAAGGCCAGCAGCAGGATGGCGCCGAGCGGGAGCGCGGACGCCGAGCTGATCTGCGCCAGCGCGATCCTACCGGTGTTGGGGAACCGCCTGGCGACGGGGTCTCCGATGAGTCCGCCGAAGAGCGCGCCGAGCGCGGTGGCGAACAGGTACAGCCCCGTGATGACGCTGGTCTCCCAGTTGGTGAACCCGGCGAGCTCCAGCCACATGGCGGAGAAGTTGAGCGCGGACCACGGGATGGAGCCGGCGATCCCCTGCGCCACGATGATCTGGAACGTGGTCACCCCGAGCACGCGCCGGGCGTGCTGGAGCAGCTCCTTGGCTTCCGAGCCCGCCGCCGCGGTCTTGGACGACTTGGCGGCGGCGGACGGGCTCATCGCCGGGTCCGCGGCGAAGAGCCACATGAGCACGCCCAGCGCCACGCTGATGACGGCCACGGCGTGGAAGGCGACCCGCCACCCGGCGACGCCGAGGAAGGTGATCGGCGCGAGCAGCACGCCCAAGGAGCCCCCCAGGATGGAGCCCAGGTTGCAGGTCATCTGCAGCCAGCCGAAGGCCGCGCCGCGGGTGTGGTCGTCGGTGTAGTCGGCGACGAGGGAGCTGATCGCCGGGAGGACCAGCGCCAGGCCGATCCCGTTGAGGCCCCGCGAGATCGCCATCTGCGCGCGCGGTGCGTATGCGAGCGCGCGAGCCAGAGTCAGTTTGATTGGGAGTCAGCGAGGTGGGCCCCACGAGTCAGAGATAAATATCGTCGAGCCTTCTTTTATTTTTGTGTTGCAAAATTTGAACTAGAATATTCGGATAACCGCTACGTTTGGTACTTTTGGTGGTAGGTGCCGACGACGTGCCGCGCGAGAGAAACGTGGAGCTGTGGGTCCGCTACGTCAGCGACAGGAGGAGGAGAGCGGGGAGGAAATTGGGGGAGACGGACGGCGACGGACCTGGAGGAAGCTGCCGGAGACGGCGACGAGGAAGGTGGCGGCGGCCCAGAGGAAGGCGCCGACGGCGACGACGCGGGCCCGGTCGTGGCGCGCGGAGGCGTAGGCGGCGAGCGGGTAGCAGGCGGCCTGGACGAGCGCGCGGCAGAGGGTGAGGGAGCCCAGCGCCGTCGGGGAGGCGCCCAGCGCGGCGCCCACCTCCTTGTACACGGCGGGCAGCAGCACCTCGTCCGCCTTCTCCAGCACCGACGCCAGGTTCACCAGCACCAGCGTCCACCGCCGGCGCGACGCCGCCTCCGCATCCGGATGCCTCATTCCCCTCCGCGGCTACTAGTTACTAGCCGTCTAGCAGGCTCAGCTGGGGCTGCCAAGAATTGCGCGGCGACTAGCAGGAGGCTGGAGCGTAGCGCTGGGAGAAGAAGAGACAGCCTTGCGTTGCGTGTTTTTGTCAAGCTCGAGCGGGGGATTTGAGCAATTGACCCAGGAGCGACGGAGCGAGCAGGTGAGCCTCCGCCGAGGCTGAGCTGGAAGCTCGCCCACTGTGGCACATAACATAATCCGGCGCTACAGCAAGCAGTGTCCCGCGCGACTCTGCATCTCGCGGAGCACATTCTGTTTTTTTATTTTTTTTTTAATTTAGGCCTCGTTAAATCCAAAAAAAAAATTAAGATTCCATTAAAATTTGCGACACAGGTATGAGACGAATTTTTTGAAACTAGTTAGTCTAACTGGAGACAAATTACCAAATACAAACGAAAATATTACGATAGCTATGTCATCCAAAATTTTTGTCCCACTACATTGAATGCTTCGACATATGCATAGAGCACTAAATATAAATTAAAAAATAACTAATTACATAGTTTGCATATATTTTACAAAACGAATCTTTTAAGTCTAATTAGTTTATGATTGAATATTAATTATTATAATTACAAATTTGCTATAATATCTAAAAACTTTTTTTCAAACTAAACAAGATCTATGAAAAACTCAAAAAATCGACAACAAACTTATCGGTTCTCTGTTTTATACTTAACTGAAAAGTTTATAAAAACCAAAAGCACCAAACCAAATTTTCGGTTACAACCGATTATCCTTCGTACTCACAACCTTACGATGCTTGGCTAGTTGTTGGGCCGTGGAATTGCATTGGGCTAGACTCGCGAGTTGGTTTCTTAACAAAATGAGCTAAACTACTGGTTTAGCTTGTTAAAAAAATTGTTAACAAGTTGATTTGAGTTGAACCACTAATAAGCTGAGTCACTGACGAGCCGAGCCGAATGAATTATTGAATCACAAGTCTTCTGTCTGGCTCCACTGTTCTAGACTTCAAGTCGTGAGCAAGACGAGCGCCTCCTTGCCCCTGCAAGTGCGCAATAGAACCATTTATCTTTTTTTTCTTTTGAATTGCCCAGACCGCTTATCCGTTAAAGGAAGGCAGAAGCACTACAAATTTGGATAGAGTTTTTTTAGAGCAGAACTGAATCACAGTTCACAGTGTACCGATGAACAAAAACTACTACTATTTGCTCCAGTCATAAATACTTATTTTTTTTGGATAAAACGTACTCAAAATTTTATAGTTCAGCGTCAATCACTTTTTTTAAAAAAAATACATTTATCAAACTTAGGTAAAACATTCTCATTGAAATTAGTGATCAGATCTACAACATACACACTAGTGCACTACATTCCTATCATGTCCTCCTTGCAAAAAGAAAAAACAACAAAGATAGAGAAAAAGATCATATCATGTCCAAAACGTCCTATGTGACAAGAGGAGATATTACCGTACTACTCCTTCTATCCTAAAATATATAAAATTTTGAGTTATCCTAAGTCAAGTGGTTATAAGTTTGATCAAATGTAGAGAGAAAAGTATTAACATCTATAATAAGAAAGAGGTAAAATATGAAAACATGTTTTACAATGTTTCTAATGGTGCTAAATTGGTGTCGTAAATATTATTATTTTCTTTTTATTATTAATTTGAATCCACTGTATTTCAAAATAAAGGGAGTAATACTAACGATGTTCGTTGAAAAAATGGTACTCACTTTATTTATTTATCTATGTTTGTCCATATAATCTGTCGTGGACGTTAGCCAGAGAAGTATCATATTTAAGAAAAATATAAAGCTGAAAATGGTACACATACCACTTTCGTGTTGCATGAAACAACCAATTTTCTTCTCTAAAGCATTTATTTAAGTTGGGTTAGGGCAAAACATCTGAAATTCTGAATGGTTTATCATTGATAACCAAAATGGGTAAGCACTGTGTAGTGTGAAGCATATTTTGCCAAAGCTATGGCCAAACAATGCTAAACAAAAAGATAAGCATCGTGATTGAGCTGTTGCGACTAGTCCTCTTTTTTATCATGATAACAATTTTGACGCGGAAGTATGCATTGAAGTTGAAATCCTCACTTCCTTTTCACCATTTAGTATTATCAATTTACAATGATATGACTTTTGAACTGTTTCTCAAAATTTAGGATCCAAATAATATTTTGAAAAAAATGTTGGCCTGTGTAGTTTGCTATTCATGACGATATTAACCCTTCGATGATCCACCAGCACCAGTTACCGTTCGCATTTGGCAGAATCACAATCTCAAAAAGTGAAAATAGTAAAAAAAAATTTAACTATGCGACCACCATGGGGCTCGAATCCACGACCACAGGTACAAGAGCCTTGCGCTCTACCAACTGAGTTAGACGGGCTTATGTAATAAATTTTAATTTTACACTTGTAGTCCTTATTACACAATAGAATTCTCTATACATACAAGTTAACTAATGGAGTCAGGGCAGTGAACTAGAGTTCCAATGGACAAACGACCTTAAAAGCTGATGGGTCCTCTTAACACCTGTGATGTTAAATATGTTTAGACCATGAGCATTGATGTTCATCATGCATGTATATAATGTGCTATACATTGCGTACATGTGGTGATTGTTAAAAGGAGGGTTCAAATTTTTCATTAAATAATAGAGATAAATTAGTAAAGTTATTCTAAACACAAATATTTGTCATGATGCCCTAGTTTGAATGTACTCCCTCCATCCCAAATTGTAAGTCATTTCAAGAATCTTGGAGAATCAAAGCATCTCAAGTTAGACCAAATTTATATGGTAGGATAATAACATTTATGATATCAATTAAGTATCATTAGGTTCTTCATTAATTATATTTCCATACTATATCTATTTGATGCCACAAAACTTTATAATTTTTTTCTATAATTTTGGTCAAACTTTAGATGCTTTGACTCTCCAAGATTCTTGAAATGACTTACAATTTGGGATGGAGAGAGTATATTCTAAGCTAATATGATGTGCTATACATTGCCTCCATGTGATGGTGGTTAAAAAGAGGGTTTAAAATTTTCATTAAATCCTAGAGATAAACTAACATGGTTAAGTATTAATGTTCAAAGCTAGATCTAAAAATATTTCATATATCAACTTTGCAATATTCCAATTTCCAACACAAATACTAAAGTATAGACTATGGTACGTATCTAAATTAGTTTAGGTATGGCTGACAATTTCAGAGAATTCGTTATTGTTTTCACCTAGCTAAAGTGAGCTGGAATCCATGATTAGAGCTACGAACACCAGTAATTATTGGTGTAGCCAGATAGCATAGTTTAGGGCTAAGCTAAAATGATGTTGTGTATGAACTTTCCAAAAACCTAACACATGGATTATAGTAGATACTATAGTTTATTACTTAGGATGTATTATGTTTATATAGCTGCTCTTTAGCTAAACACTGTAAACTCTGATCTTTGCTACGCTCGGAGATTTGGGTCTCAAGGTAGGGGTATATCAATCTAGAGAAAGTTGAGGTGATTTGGTGGGTCTAGGGTGTCAGTTGACCTAGCGGGTCACGTGACCACTTCATGTTTTTGATGTCATCCATCCTTCTCTCATGACACACCCTCGTTGTCTTGTACCCAGATCTGACCAACATGTCTTCCCAACCATCAGATTATCCGCTTTAGCCAAAGACTGTCTGGGTCCACTACTAAACCCACATGTCATCATTGTTGAACTATTTGCTTAGTTACATTTTGCATTTGTATTATATCATGCTTAGCTGCAGATCTTCTAGCATACAAAACCATTAAAACAGACCCCAGATTGAACAAAACAACCTCCACACGTGTCTTCCTCTTATTCTTTCTTCTTTCTATTGACACCAACTCAAACAAAACATAGTAATATAATCACCATGTAATCGTGTATGGCTTGGATATTATTTGATACTTGCACTTAATGATGCATACCACATTCAAATCCACACCTGCAATGATGCAACAACTCTAGTATGTCTCCACATAAACTCGTTTCCAACCTAGACACCTAGCACATCCCAAGCCATGCACATGAAGCTTATCTCTATCATTTGTTGTTGTCACAACTAATGCGCCTGCAAGCCACAAAATGGCAATCTTGAAAGAGACAACACATATGTACTCATACTGTCTAGGGAACATCTGTTGTCATCGCTTGAGCTGCAACCATCTTGAGGCCACCTCTCTGTCGATGTCCGTGCATGATGATATCCATGCGTTACTCGATGACATCATGTAGTTAGAAATAATAATTACCACTGATTCTCTCATCGATCTGCCACAACCATACCAGTGTTGTTCACGTGCCCTATTGACAGTTGTTAAGACATGTTTTTACACCTTTGATGAAACCCGTCAACATACCCCAGAATAAATGGAGATTAATATATTTCACGAGCATATTTTATTAAAATAACAAAGTTCCACATGTACATGGAGTTTTTTCTATGTAGGAGTGTACCTAGTGACGATAGGCCCAGAGGGCACCTAGCAGGGTCTTTGGTAGATGGATGAATCACACAATGAGATGATCTTGAGCATTGATCCAATGTTGGTGGAAATCCAGTTGTCTAAACAGAGACACATTGTCACCACATTGATCAAAGGGCTGTAAGTGCATTCGCCCCCGATGTGGGTTTTGATAATTAATGACAACCAATTAGGGATTAACATGTTTATCGAGCATAATCTACAGGTGTTATTCCATTGATGGAATTGAACGAAAACATTCGGTGAATTATAGCACCCCTAAATTTCCAATGGATGAACGGTGTTTCGACTCAAGTGGCTACAAAGTTTTTATTCTTTGCTTGAGTTATAGTAAACGCAGCACTATCAAGAGGGATGCAAATTGAGTTGGTAAGATGAGGATAAGAGTACTCAGGTCAACTTAGCTCTTGCGCTTGAGAGACACACTTGCACGCACGAAGCACTAGGAAATTTCTTCTCTCCCAGGGTGAGCCGGTAGTACCGACCCTCAGGGCCGGTGGTACCGGCAGTGCCAGCCCTTCTCCTGAGTTTTGCGAGAAAATGAACTACCGGTAGTGTAAGTGCATCTAGCCCTTTAGTGGGTTTTGGTGAATTGAATGACAACACAATTAAAGGTCTAACAAGTTTGCTAAGTGTATCAAAGGGTCAACAAGAAAGCAAACTTGATGGTATTTCACACAAAGTTCAAAGAAGACCAAAGTTGTGTGTTGGTGTAAATTGAAGCTTGATTAATGTCAACGCTCATACTAAGAAGATATTCAAGCAAGAATCACAATATTGAAGAAACAATTTTTCAATGGATGCTTAACATGATGTGACTTGAGTATGGCTTGATAGAGTGAAGATAGCAAGGAAAAGGCTTCGAGGGACTAAGCGAAGGTGAAGGTCAAACTATGGTTTGTAGACCAAGGTACCATGGCTAAGGTGAAGAAGAGAGTACTTGCATTGAGTCGAGGTACTAATTAAGCTATGAGGAGTCATATTGTGTTGAGGATCAAAATCTTTAATGGAAGTGACTTGAAGTCATGGATTGAACTCACATATGTTGAAATGATTCAAGTCACATGCTCAAGCTATATTTACTCAAAGAGAGGAGACAAAGTTAATTGCATCCTTGATGAAGTGATATTGAGGAGAAGTGGCATATGAAGACATTGAAGACTCAAGTGGTTAAAATGGTTATATACTTTTGACCTTGAGTTTAGGATTTGCCGCACTATAAAGAGGGATGCAAATTTAGTTGGTTTGAGGAAGATAGAGTGCTCAAGTATTAAAACTAAATCAAAAGAGAGACACTCTAACACTTGCATGCATGAACATCTAGGAAATTTCTTCTCTGCCAGGGTGACCCGGTAGTACCAACCCTCAGGGCCGGTGGTACCGGCAGTGCCAGCCCTTTCTCCTGAGTTTTGCGAGAAAATGAACTACCGGTAGTACCGGGCTCGGGCCGGTGGTACCGGCCAGCACCAGTAGTACCGGTGTGAAACACCGGTAGTACCGGTAGGCCAAATCTGCGCTAACTTTGGTTGCGGAGATTTGAACTGCCGGTGGTACCGGCCTTCCACCGGTGGTACCGGCAATGGTCGGTAGTACCGACAAAAGCCCGGTGGTACCGGTAGGCTTATTTCTCGCAAATCATAGAGACTTATTACCGTTAGATCTGAGGTAGCCGGTGGTACCGGTGGTTGCCCCGGTAGTACCGGCAATTGTTCTGAACTTTTGTATAAATAGCTTTCCCCTCATTCTAACCGTTGGCTCACTCTCCCACTCGACCAAACCTTCAGCCAAGGCACCTCTCTAGCTCCCAAAAGCTCCTCTCTTCTATCCCCTTTGCTCCAAACATCAAATCTTGCAAGGGATTGAGTGAGAGAAGGATTCTTGGTGAGAGAAACATCAAAGCAAAGCTTGAGCACTTGATTTCTTTGTCAAGCCGGTTGGATTTGTGTTTGTTACTCTTAGAGCAAGGCTCCTAGTCGGCTAGGCGTTGCCCATGGAGCTTCCAACTCATGTGGTAGCCTCGGGAGGTTTGTAGTCACTCAAATTATCTAGTGAAATCACCCCTCATCTCAAGGGATTGCTCTCTTGACTTGAGAATGAGAATAGGGTTGAAAGAGACCCGAAAGGCCTGTGTGGCTTCCTCAACAACGTGGACATAGGCAAGCCTTGGTGGCGAGCTAAACCACAGGATAAATATCTTGTCTTGCTGTGGAGGTAGCATCAACTACCCTTGTTCTTGTGTTCTTTGTGTTCTTCCTATCTACCCCCGTTCATAAGTGAACAAGGGTCGATCTACGTTTTGGAGAAGAACCAAGCCAAGGGAACTTCAACATCACCCTCTACTACATCTAGGAGAGTGGGGTAACTCTCAGATCTGGAATCAAAACTCAAAATACTTTAATTTTGTAGCTCTCTTAGGGCGTCGGTAGTACCAACAGTTGCGTCGGTAGTACTGGCTATCTTACACCAGTAGTACCGGCCCAAACTGTCGGTGGTACCGACAGGAATTTAATTTCCACAACTTGAGTTTTGAGTTTTAGGTTTTTTAGATACGCCTATTCACCCCCTCTCTAGGCGACATCAAGGTCCTTACAAGTGGTATCAAAGCTAGGCTCTCAACTTCGGGCTTTACCGCCTTGAGAGACAATGTTGACAAGTGAGGAGGTATCTCTAGAACTTCTACTTTTAGATGGTTCAAATTATGCATCTTGATCCGCTAGTGTGCTTGATGTTTTTAGGGCCATGGGTCCTCATATCGAGCGGATTGTAGATGTGAGCATTTCACCTCCTAGTGATGATTTGGACTATCTATCTAGAGAGGAAGTGAAATGCTTACGACACAATGCTCAAGCTACTAATATCTTATTTAGTGCTTTGAGTGAAGATGTTTTTGATACCATCATATTTGGAGATGGTGAACCACTTATGGATGCTCATCTTATTTGCACTACACTCAAAGAAAGATATGACAAGTCCAAATATGATGAGAAGTATCTCTCATTGGAGGAACCACTTGAGGAGTGCTCAACTTCACCAACAAGTGACGAGCCTCAAGTGATTCTGTCAAATGGTCAAAGTGATCATGTTACATCCACTTCCTCATCAACATATGACTCATCGGAAAGTGATGAAATGGTTGGTGAGAACAATGTTTTTACATGTGGTACTTCTACTTCCTCTTGTTCTTGTGAGACTAACATTTTGAAGGAAGAAGAAGATTGTGATCGATGGAGGCCAAATGATGAATCCACCTCACCGAGAAGCTCAACTCTCTATGCCACTTCTCATGTGGGTCTCATGGCTAAGAAAGAGAAGAATGTGGCAAGTGAGAGTGAGAGTGAGAGTGAAGATGAAAGTGATGATGATGAGATCGATCAACATCTTGCACGCCTAAGCAAGAAAGACAAGATGATGGTGCTCAAGCTCATGAGAAAATTGAAGATCAAGAAGAAAAACTCCATGAGCAAGATGAGTTTGTTGTCAAAAAGATCAAATGCTTGGAGAAGTTGACCAAAGAGCATGAAAAGCTTAAGTGCTCTCATGCTAGTTTGGTCAAAAGGTATGAAAACTTGTCAATTGAGCAAACTCATACTATTAACTCTCTATCTTGTGTTGCTCAATTAGAAGATGAGAATGATATGCTCAAGGACAAAGTGGAGAGTCTCACTAGCAAGAATGAGACTTTGCAAGAAAGTCATGATGAGCTCTTGTGCTCTCATGAGAAGCTTGTTGATTCTCATCTCTTGCTAGAAATAGCTCATGAGGTTGTGGTAACATCGGTAAAATCATATCAACCTCACACTCACAAGTGCACATGCACACAAGTTCCATATATTTTATCATGTGCTAACAATTGTTGCTCTCAAGCAAGTCAACCTTCCATTGAGCATGTACTTGTAGAAACTTGTGATGACTCCATTACAATAGAAAATGAAGAGCTCAAGGAAGAGGTTGAGAGGCTAAGAAAGGATTTGATTCAATGGGAAGGCAAGTGCAATGCTCAACCTTCTCAAGATAACCGTGAAGACATGGTGAAGAAGCTTGAGAAGGGATCAACTAATGCATGTGTCAAGCTCCATCTACAAGGCCACAAGTCAAACAATGGCAAAGTCAAGGGACAACCTAGAAGTGTGCAGTTTGTCCAAAATGTAGCAATTGTGCTCAAGGCTATGAGGGTTCAAGAATGTGGTAGTGCTGCATCCTAGTGTGGTGGTGCTGCACCTAGACAGAACAGGAAAGTTCCTAAGGTCACAAAGGTGCAATGTCAACCAAAGAAGACTCTTATCACTTGCTTCAAGTGCAAGAAAGAGGGTCACCATGTCAGAGATTGTGCTCTAAAGAAAGAAGAGAAGGCCATGAGCAAGATCCAAGAGAAGAACAAAATGGCTCATGTCAAGTGCTCCAACATGGGACACAATGTCTCTATGTGTTCTAGCAAGGCTGGTGACCAAGCAACACTTCCAAACATGAAGATAAGAAGAAGCAAGAGGAAGTGTTATGGATGTAATAAGAAGGGTCATGAAATTGCATCATGCCTCTACATGAAGGATGAAGGCTTGGCATCATCAAGAAAGAGGCTTGTCAACAAGGTTGCAAACAAGAAGCAAGATAAGAATATGTCTTGCAAGAACAAACCCCGCACTTGCTACACTTGTTGAGGAAAGGGACATCTAAGTATGGATTGTCCCATGGGTAACACTCACAAGCCCAACTCATCAATTGATTCAAATATGCTTAGGAGGCCCAAAATTGACACTTGTGCTAGAAAGGTGATTGGTTCACCAAGTGCTAGCACAAAGGCCATTTGGGTGCCTAAGTCTCTTGTGACTAACCATGATGGACCCAAAATATCTTGGGTACCAAATTGTGCTTGATGAGTGTTGTAGGTACTTAAAGGTGATATGATGCTTCGGGGTGCTTGAGCAAGTTAACTGAAAATATTCACTCAAGCTATCAACCAATTCATATTATTTCTTCTTATATGGTTGACCCGAAGATAAATTAATGAAATTATTTCAAACTTCATATTCACCTTGGTAACTAGCACCTAATCCTTGCTAGCTAGCCATTTGACTTGTGTAGTCTCTGATAGTTCACAAGTATGTGTGTATTTGTGAATTATCAAGAGTGGCTAGAGTATTTCAAGTTAAATGAATCATTTGCCATATGATGCTTTTAATGGCTCTCTAGTAGAGCAAGATCTTGTTTATGCTGTAGGTAATGAGGAATCATCTTATGAGGTAATCAAGAAAATTGCCACTGGTGATATGAGACCAAAGAAGTCCAAGTAACAGTGATAAGGATATCCTCAAGCTGCTGCTACATCTAATTCCGCTGACACCTTAGAGCAGTTGTGCCGCCCCTATATAGATAGCAGCAGGTGACATCAGTCCAAGACATGGATGAAGCCTACAACATGATGATAAACAAAGTCAAGATGAAGAGACCATCTCATCCATTATATCTCAAGAAGGGTGAAAATTTATGAGAAGAGGTTGTGCTTGGCTTAATTGAATAAAATCAAGTTTGAGGTTGAATTGGATGAGCTATATTAGAAGAATTCACAAGATGACAAGTACTGATAAGAGGACTGAATGTAAATTGCATCTTGAGAGTATTCTCAACCAAATCCACCTCAAGATTGGACAAGAAGCAAAGAAGAATTGTGAAATATTAAATCTGTCTAGAAATTTGAAAATCTAAATTGGCTGCCTTCAAGCATGGATTTGGAAGTCCAAACACTGATGAATTGACCTGAAACATTATGAGCATGACACACATATCTGATACTTGTTTCTGTACAGTTTACATGAAGATTGGTTAAGAAGAAAATCAGTTTTGAGTTGAATTCTGTCAGCTTCAGCATTGCAGATTCAGACCATAGCAGTTTTGGTAGAAAATTATTTTGACTGATCCAATGGAATCCAAATGAGATGAAATTTATACAGAAGTTAGAGGACTCATAGATGAAGACCTCTACCAAATTCCATACATATTGGGCTAGTGGTCTGAGAGATATGAATTCTTCTCTAAGGATGACAGAATCTGAAAACTGACTGTTTGGAATTGGATTGCAGTGTAACAACAAGATTCAGTTGGCTCTCAAGTTGGTCATGAAAGATTTATTAAAAATGAGCAGCATCAGTTGGATAAAGGAGTTTCATTGGAAGAAGAGAACTCATACAAGGATCCAAACAAGTTGCAATCAGATTACAAGCAGTAGCAAATAATTGCAATTAATTGTTAGAAGAATTCAAATGTTGTCTGTCAGAAACAGCAGCTAAGATCAGTTGAAACTTGATGAAACCAGTTGGCTTCAGCAGTGACAAGTAGCAAAAATGAGTTACAATCAGATGGTACTAGCTGAAATCAATTGGAAGCAACGGAAACTAGCTGAAACTAATTAAATTACAGCAGCCTGAAGGAGTTTGAAACTAGTTGGAATGCAGTGTAAACTTCTCCCTTGACCTCATGGTATTGATATGCATGAGTGTACTCTATGTACTCTTGTATGCACATATTAAGGGGGAGTTTAGACTATATCTTGTGAGACTATTGGTTTCTTTCAAGTGTATGTTGTGCAGTCCCACACAATGAAAAAGGAAGATGGATGATTCTGATGGATTCTCTTAGTGCTTCACAACTATTCTAGGATCTTGGTTTTTATAAACCAAGTGCTCCCAGTTTAATGTTGAACGCCCCAATCCTTTAGTGGAACTGGATTTGAATGAGTTGGAGAAAAGAATTAAAAAATGGGCTTTCTTTGCTATTTCTTCTCTCTAGAGCTCATCAAGTGTTCATGAACCATTCCATTGATCACCCAGGATCTTGTCAACAAAGTGTGGTAAATCTTAGTTCACAATTTGCAAATTTATGATGCCTTGACCAAGATATAGGATGAACTCCTCTTGACTCTTAAACCGATTCAAATGCACTTTACAAGTAATTCAAGTACTTGTTGCATATATTAAGGGGGAGCCCATTCTATGTCCTGTGTCTTTGAGACTAACCTTTTCTTCTAGTAAATTTCTGTAGTCTCTTGGTGAGAATAAGTTTCTCATGGGTATGCTACATTAACTCAATCCAATCGGGTAAAGATATCTCTCACATTTACTTGGATTGCAATTTTATCTCTTAAGTAGCTACTCTCCATAATATAGCTTAAATTCCCTTATTTGGACTTAATTGACCAAAAGTGCATATGTTCTTGCCTTCCACATATATATGTATGCACTATCAAAAAGAGGGAATTTAGTCTATGTTATGAGGTTTTGCAATTAGTGACTTACATGCCTTCCACATACAAAAGGTCACTAGTTGTGAGACTATAGCTTGTGCAATTTAATGCTACCTCTTGTTTTTGTGAGCATTATCTAGGAGATATTATGAGATACAAGAATCTATTTCAATTGGCATCAACTTGTGAAGACTCTTTTATTGGTGTCAAAATTGTGAAGACCACATTTCATTTGGTATTGGTGGATATTTTTTTCAAATTTGGTATATCAAGAAATATGTCTTCAATTAGTATCTCATAATGACATCAAGAGCTAGCAATGGACTTTCAATCAAAATCAAGCACAAGTTTTGGTTATCTCCTTAAAGATGATGATGAAAAGAGATGGGCACATGAAATCTTTTTGCATAAAGAAATGCTAAGCCCATCAAAGCACCAAATTCAACTCATGAAAATCATTATCATGGTGGAGATTATGAGGCTTAGAACAAAGGTATATCGCTCCATGAACTCTTGTATTACCTTTGTGCATCTAGGCCCTTACATGCTAGTGTGTGCATGTGTATGCAATATTTGAGCCACACCATGAGTTTGTTCTTATGGTGACGATTAGAGAATGAGTTAGATGTTTGGTTGATACTCTTGCGGTGATAAAGTGAGTTTGTCTCATGTTAAAACTATCATCTAAGTGAGGTATGAACAAAACATGCTAACTTCTCAAGAATCTTGACTTAAAGTGTTGCATACTTTGTTTGGTAGAAAACTTAGGAGAGAAATCCTATATGCTAAACTTTTACCTACCTCTTGCCCTCACTTGTCTGCCATTATTTCTTCCTCTCGGTGGAGAGATCCTTTTTGGAGATTAATGCCAAAGGGGGAGAAATATTAGGGGAGAGTATATGGGAGGAGAGATTGATATGTGGATTTAAAGGGGTAAAAGAGAGGCATATAAGATTTTTCAATTTTTGTGTGGAGTGTGCAAAGTTAGTTTAAATTGATGCTCTTGATAAGGAAAATTTATGCTAGTGTGTGATATTCATGCCTTGAATGATGTATTGTTTTTTTCTCTGAAGTGCATGAACTGTCATGAGCATCACATTTATCATAATGACACCTTGCACCCCACGGATGCTAAGATATAGAAGAGTTTCCACACCTTTTCTTAAATATGTGCATTTCACATATGAGGCCAAAAATTTGAATTCCATTCAACGCACGCATATAGGGGGAGCTCACTATATTAGAGGATGCAAAATCTTATTATCTATCAATCTCTTGTAAGCTCTAATTGTGTTGTCATCAATCACCAAAAAGGGGGAGATTGTAAGTGCATCTAGCCCTTTAGTGGGTTTTGGTGAATTGAATGACAACACAACTAAAGGTCTAACAAGTTTGCTAAGTGTATCAAAGGGTCAACAAGAAAGCAAACTTGATGGTATTTCACACAAAGTTCAAAGAAGACCAAAGTTGTGTGTTGGTGTAAACTGAAGCTTGATTAATGTCAACGCTCATATCAAGAAGATATTCAAGCAAGAATCACAATATTGAAGAAACAATTTTTCAATGGATGCTTAACATGATGTGACTTGAGTATGGCTTGATAGAGTGAAGATAGCAAGGAAAAGGCTTCGAGGGACTAAGCGAAGGTGAAGGTCAAACTATGGCTTGTAGATTGAGGTACCATGGCTAAGGTGAAGAAGAGAGTACTTGCATTGAGTCGAGGTACTAATTAAGCTATGAGGAGTCATATTGTGTTGAGGATCAAAATCTTTAATAGAAGTGACTTGAAGTCATGGATTGAACTCACATATGTTGAAATGATTCAAGTCACATGCTCAAGCTATATGTCGGCGTCTAGACTCGTGGTCTAGGCACAAACAAGTATAAGATTGCGTGACTACCTAAGCCTGGATGGTGATGCAAGTGAAACACAGAGAATTTATACTGGTTCGGGCCAAGAATGCCCTACGTCTAGTGAGATCGGGGGGTCTGTATAACCTTGCACCCAAAGGTGCTTGTAGTAGCGGGGTACAAGCGGGTTGCGAGAGAGGGCTATGTCCCAAGTCTCGGCTTTGTGGCGAACAGAGTGTTGATTGCTATTCTGCGAGTGAGTGTGGTGAGCCTTGTGAACCTGTCACGATTGTGAGCCCTGGCTCCCCTTTTAAAGCCTTAAGGGGAAGCAGGTTTTTACATGGTGATTGGAGATTTCCTCCTACTGAGTGGAAGAGCGACAGTCCCGACCCTGTAGGAGCTTGCCCATCCCGTCCTTGAGGCATGGCTGACAGCATGGCTGCTCCTGTGGAGGGTTACCGAACCCTGTTGGAATCGTGGGGGTCGGATCGGTGATGTTGCTTCTTGTCCTGTTAACTGTGGGAGGAGACAGCAAACAGTGACGCTGATTAACCTTCCTCACTATTCTTTCACTGTGAGGCAGTACACCACAGTGAAAGAAGTAAGGTTGCATAGTGAAAGAGGTAAGGCCACAGTGACTAGGGTGGTTGGAATAGTCACCGCCATGCCCTGTCGTGATACAGAAGTTACTGTGCCTGTCACGTCGTGGGTACGGGCGCCGTGCGTCAGAAGCCTTGCTTTGATCTGGTGGAACGTCGTTTGGCGCCGGAGCCCTGGAGGGGTCGGGCGAGACGGAACTTACACCCGAGGTCGAGGGGATCGGGCGAGACGGTGTCTGCATCCGAGGCCCAGGGGGTCGGGCGAGTCGCAGTTTGGCCCTGAGGCTTAGGAGTCAGAAGATCTGGGGCCCGTGCCCTGGTGTTTGTGGATGACTTGTTTTGTCCTTTGCGTTTTTTATCGCTCTGATCTGGGTATCCCCTTTTATGGTACCCAACAGTAGCCCTCGAGCCTTTGAAGGGGTGAGATCACCTCTTCAAAGGATCTCTTCTAAGGGACCATTGTTGGTCAGGAACTTTTGAATTCTTCTCCGGAGGGTGCGCGCGAGCGCACCCGCCGGGTGTAGCCCCCGAGCCTTTTGGTGGAATGGTGTTATTCCTCCAAAGGCTTTTACCCCTGAGTGATACGGTCGGGAATATTTGAGGGATAGGTTGCGTGTTCTCTACACGTAGAGCCTGTTCCCTTGGTGCAAGGAAGCCCCCAAGCCCTTTCCCCATAAGGGTCGTGTTGACACCGTTTTTAGGCACGTGTCCATGGTCGGTAGAATACAGGTTGGCAAGACAAAGCGGCAGTGCTTGGTCTACAGGATGAGTTGCCGATGAGGATGGTTGCCGATGGAAGGACGGCTGAACACGACCAAGTCAATAGGTGATGATGTGTTTGTGCCGATGACTACGACAGGGGAGTCTGCCGACGATGCAGAGGAAGAACCTAAAGGTTGCCGATCGGCTTGTGAAGGTGTTCCAGTTTGTCACGGGAGGATAGTTTTATGTTTTCCTTAGTCATTTAGATCGTTTTGTATACGGATTCTATTTAATTTGGAATTTGAATTCTAGTCGTGTTTGGTTGTAGCTCTACGAACAGGGTATAAATGTAGACCCTGAGGCTTTGTAAACAGATATCTATCAATCAATCAAACACCAGTTTTTACTCATATTCTAGCATATACTTTTTCGACGACTTTGTCATACTTTTTTCCTTTTATTACGAGTCCTTAGAAATTCGTCGACTTAAGCTCGGCGTGTTCTCAAGTTCCGCGTGAATACCTCTTGGCCGTGGCATCCGGGCGCATCGCTGTTGTCGGGACCAAAGTATTCGAGTTACCACCTTTGCCGATAGTAAGGTCAAATCGGCTGGCACGCCTTAACGTTTAAATCGGGTATTAGCCCTTTGTGTTTGCAGATCCGTTTTTGCATCAACACATCTTTTGGCACGCCCAGTGGGACCAGATTCAAGATTCAAGATTCAAGATCAAGATCAACATGTCGAATACTGAGTTCGACTTGGAGAACGTTATCCCCGTGATAGAAGATAGTCTCAAAGATGAGCAGAAGCTAGCTATTACTAAAGCCATGGAGGATTACAAGTAGCAATGCCTGAGGTCCTTCAGCATAAACAGGAGCGGCGAGGTGATCCAGAAGGATGCGCTGCCGATGCCTCGGCAGGTTACTTTCGAAGCCAATCCTGGTAAACTTCAAGAGATGGTCGATAGTGCTATTAACCGTGCCTTGATCAACCAAGCTGGTGTACTGTCCAATACGGTTTTCAATGCCGTGGCTAGAACTTTCAAGGAAGGACAATTGCCACCAGATTATGTGGGCCCCTCTCATCATCAGCCAGGATCACCGGTGGTCATAGATCCATCGGCTGCTACGGCCGCTGCGGGCACGGAAATTCCTGTTCCTCCAAGCACGTTAGGAGTCACTAATACATGATCTACGCCGACGACAACTAATCCACCGACTTCAGATGGGTAGATTAAACTCGCTACAGATCTGTTGGCATCGGCAATGTCGGGATCGATTCCTCCTCCTAATTGGTGGGGTTATGGTATGCCTCCAGAGTTAACACTGAGTACATCGCAGACGACTGATGTGAGAGGCAAGGCTCCTATGGCATCGGCACCCCCAAGCATGCCGATGAACCAGAGTCCCCAGTATACTACAACTACCACTGCAAGATCTTATAGTGGGAATTCTCAAGCTCCGACGTTCCAGATGCCTAACGCATCGGCAGACTCAATGCTGATACAACAGAGATTTGTGACTCAGCCAGGGTATGTCAATTCAATGATGATGCCCAATTACCAGTCATCGACAGGACCTGTGCCGATGAATGCTAATAATGGATGGCTTGGGCAGCAAGTCTTTCCGCAAACACCCCAACCGAATCATCAGGCTACAGGGTTCCAGCAAAGCCAGATCTATCCCGGGTTCCACAACCAAGGGGCAGTCAATCAGCCGATGAATCACGGACAACAGATCGCTGGTCAGCAATTTGGAGGTCAACATCTGGGAGGCCAGCAGATCGGCGGACCGCAGATCGGCGCACAACAGCTCGGTGGTCCGCAGATTGGGGGTCAAATTATTAATCCAATGTTCTATGCAGATCGCGCACCGCACCGACACGTGGAAGCTTACCAGCAGGCGCTAGATCCGCAACCACCTCATCGGCAAGATGTCGATGCTTATTGGGCCGATAAGATTGCTGAAGTAATGAGAGATCAATTTGGGATAAAACCCAAAGTCAACACTTACTCTTATCGGACACCGTATCCTCCCGCATATGATTTGATCCCGCTTCCAAATCGGTACAAGGTACCGGATTTTACTAAGTTTTCTGGGCAGGACGACACGTCAACCATGGAACACGTCAACAGGTTCATCATCTAGTGCGGGGAAGCTGGTAATAGGGACGAGTTAAGGGTTCGCTTATTCTTGTCATCATTGTCCGGATCGGCTTTCACCTGGTTTATATCATTACCTCCCAATTCAGTAATTACTTGGGCCGATTTGGAGAAACAATTCCACAAATACTTCTTTTCTGGGGTCCATGAGAAGAAGATCACCGATTTGGTCAAATTGAGGCAACACAATGATAAATCGGTTGAAGGTTTTGTGCAGAGGATACGGGAAGTCAAGAACAAATGCTATAGCCTGGTTCTAGATGATCGGCAGCTAGCCGATTTGGCTTTCTAGGGTTTATTGCCACACATAAGGGACAAGTATGCATCTCAGGAGTTTGAAAGCTTAAGTCATTTGGTGCAGAGGATTTCTGATCAAGATATCAAACCTTTCGAGCCCAAGAGAGCATGGAACAAGAAGGTGTCCTTTGTTGATGAAGCAGCAAGCTCAGATTCTGATGAAGAACCGGTCATCGGCTTGGCAGAGTGGGTGAAAAACAAGAAGCCGATGTCTTGCCCTTTTGGGCATAAAGAGCTAGAGAAGTTCGCGTTTGATATCACTAAGGCCGATCGGATATTTGACTTTCTACTTTAGGAAGGTCAGATCAAATTATCACCTAATCATGTGATCCCATCGGCTGAGGAGTTGAAGAAGGTGAAGTATTGTAAATGGCACAATGCAACTTCTCACAACACTAATGAGTGCAAAGTGTTTAGGCAACAGCTGCAATCGGCTATAGAGTCAGGGAGGATCAAATTTGACAACTCCAAAGCTCAGAAGCCGATGAAGATTGATCAACATCCTTTCCCAACAAACATGTTGGATGTCAAGGGAAAGGCCAAGGTCTTAACATCGGAAGCAGCTGAAAGAAGTACATCGGTGGATCCTCAGCATCAAACCACTACTGCCGATGCAAAAGGAAAAGGCCTAGTCCAGGAGAGAACTAACTCAGGAAGGCCTCCCCGATCTGGTATTGTGATAACTCACAGAAGGCCTCGGGAGACTTGGCAGCAGCGTGAGGATCGGTATCGGCGCCAGCAAGAGGACTATCGCCGGGAAGAGGAAAGACGCCGACAAGAGTGGAATCGGCATAGGGATCACTGGAATTGCCTATTCTTCATTCATTGTTGGGAGGAGAATATCAAGCTTCCAACTATCAGAGATTGTCCTGAGTGCAACGGTTATGATCGGTATGACAGATCCGATCGGCGCTATCACGAAGATGATCGGCGATTTAACGGGCCGATTAGGGGGAGAGCGTCCATTCATGATTGGCTGGGGGGCAGGCTCAGTGTGCATGACAGGCTTGGCGATCGTGCTCAATATTTTCCCAGGAACCAGGAACAACTCCAAGAGATGGCTAATGCGCGGGTTCCCGATGAGTTCATTTTCTGTCGGGACGCCAACACTTATTGGATGGAGTCAAGGGAAAATCGTCGCCCGACGATAAGGCAGCAACAACTTCCTCCATGGTGTCTAGAGGGGTTGACCAGGACACAAAAGAGAAGATTGCAGCGAGAAAGGCAAGAAGGGCTAAGCAAGGGCGAGAACTCTGGCTAGTCTGGGAATCAGCGGCAATCAGATCCCAAGGGGGAAGGTCCATCGGCACATATCAATATGGTCTTTATGTTGCGGATGGAATATCTTGCGCCATCCAGTGATGATGAGTTGGAGTTTTCCGACCAGATAGCTCAGATGGCTCTGGATCCGATGACTGCCATCTTTGAGAAGCCTGCCGATAATGAAAGGCAGCACCTTAAGGCTCTGTTTGTCAAAGGAAGGGTTGATGGTCAGCCGATAACCAAGATTCTAGTCGATGGTGGAGTGGCTATCAACATTATGCCGTATGCAGTGTATCGGAAACTTGGGAAAGGAGACCAAGATTGGACCAAGACCGATATTATGCTCAAAGACTTCGAGAGGAATGTGTCTCCGGTCAAGGGAGCCATATGCGTTGAGTTGACCATCGGCAGTAAAACCTTGCCGACAACCTTCTTCGTGATCAGTGGAAAGGGTGCCTACAACTTACTGTTGGGAAGAGATTGGATTCATGCCAATTGTTGCATCCCGTCTACAATGCACCAGTGCTTGGTTCAGTGGGTAGGTGACAAAATTGAGATTGTTCCAGGAGATTCTTCTTACGTCATCCCATCGGCAGAGGCAGATACCTATGAAAAGACTAGGTTTATTTCGGGGGAAGCTTGGGAAAAGGATTTCCTCAAGGTTGCTGATTATAAAATTCCACCGATCCAAGCAGTCGGTTCTGGAGATGGTTTTTAATGGATAGGTTCGCCGATGATGGAAAGTTAGGCCAAGGGTTCACGTCGGCCGATGATCTAGTAGAAGTAGATATAGGTAGTGGTGATAAACCTAGGCCTACTTTTATTAGTGCCAAGTTGAATTCTGAGTGTAAGCAACAGTTAACTGATTTATTAAAGGAATATAAAGACTGCTTCGCTTGGGATTATACTGAGATGCCTGGTTTAGACCGATCGATTGTTGAACATCGGTTGTCTATCAAGTCTGGATTTCGGCCACATCAGCAGCCAGCTCGCCGATGTAATCCTAACATTCTTCCTGACATCAAGGCCGAAATAACTAAACTTATTGAAGCCAAATTTATTCGGCAGTGTCGATATGCCGAGTGGATTTCCAATGTTGTTCCGGTCTACAAGAAGAACGGGAAGCTTCGGGTCTGCATTGATTTGAGGAATCTTAACAAAGCTACACCGATGGATGGCTACCCAATGCCAGTTGCCGATCTGCTAGTTGACGCTGCGGCTGGGCATCAGATTATTAGCTTTATGGATGGCAATGCATGATACAATCAAATATTTATGGCTGAAGAAGATATTCCAAAGACTGCATTTAGATGTCCTGGTCACGTTGGGTTGTTTGAATGGATAGTCATGACCTTTGGCTTGAAGAATGCTGGTGCTACTTATCAGAGGGCCATGAATTTTACATTTCATGAATTCATCGGCAAGTTGGTGGAAATTTATATTGATGATGTGGTGGTTAAGTCTAGGGACTTCACGAAGCATCTTGCCGATCTACGAAAGGTGTTGGAGTGCACAAGGAAGCATGTTTTGAAAATGAATCCCAATAAGTGTGTGTTTGGTGTATCTATCGGTAGGACAGTTTCTTGGTTTCATGGTGCATCAAAGGGAGATTGAAATTAGTCGAAGATCTATTGATGCCATCAACAAAGTAGTTGCCCCTACCAATAAGACTGAGCTCCAGTCCTTGATCGGTAAGGTAAATTTTATCAGAAGATTTATATCTAATTTGTCTGGTAAAATTCGTGCTTTCAGTCCTCTTCTTAAGATAAAGGCCGATCAAGAATTTGTCTGGGGGAAAGAACAACAGTTGGCTCTAGATGAAATCAAGAATTATTTAGTAAATCCTCCAGTTCTGATTCCACCTCAGCAAGGGAAGCCCTTCAAATTGTATTTGTCTACCGATGGGATGGTTATCGGTTCAGCTTTAATTCAAGAATTTGAAGGGAAAGAACGTGTAATTTATTACTTAAGCAGAAGGTTGATTGATGCTGAGACTAGGTATTCGGCCGTTGAGAAATTATGCTTGTGCTTGTATTTCTCTTGTATCCAGTTAAGGCACTACTTGCTATCGGCCGAATGCACTGTTATTTGCAAGGATGATGTGGTCCGATACATGCTGTCTATGCCGATCATGAGTGGCAGGATCGGCAAATGGATTTTGGCGCTGTCAGAATTCGATTTGCGTTATGAATCGGCCAAGGCAGTCAAGGGACAGATTATGGCCGACTTTATAACTCAACATTGTGGTGCAGTGGAGGCTTTGGAAATTGTACCTTGGACGCTCTTCTTTGATGGATCCACATGTGACCGGGGGGCAGGAATCGACATAGTATTAATTTCCCCTCGGGGAAGGAAGTATGAGTTTTCCTTACCGATTGTTGCCACGTCGACGAATAATCAGGCTGAGTATCAAGCTTTAGTAAAGGGGTTGGAGTTATTAAGAGAGGTTCATGCTGATGCTGTTGAGGTCTTCGAGGATTCTATGCTAGTTATAAATCAATTGGCTGGAAGCTATGAATGCCGAAGTGAAGTTCTCATAACTTATTACGAAAGGAGTATGCAACTGTTAAAGGAATTCAAAGATTTCTGATTAGAGCATGTTCCTCGATTGCATAATGAAGAGGCCAATCAGTTGGCTCAGCATGCCTCGGGATATCAGCCTATGATTAATGCAACATCAGCAATCAGTGCCGATGATTGGAGAAAAGAAATCATTGATTATTTGAAGAATCCATCTAGAAAAGTTGAGAGACGGGTTCGGTTTCAAGCCACCAAGTATGTGCTCCTCGAAGAAGAATTGTATTATCGAACTATTGATGGGATTCTTCTCCGATGCTTAGGTGATGATGAAGCTAAGAGTTTGATGGGAGAAATCCATGAAGGGGCATGTGGAGCACATCAGTCGGCTTTTAAGATGAAGTGGATGATTAGAAGAAATGAATATTATTGGCCGACTATACTTGAGGATTGTTTTAAGTATTTTAAAGGGTGTCAAGGATGTCAAAAGTTTGGCAATATTCAAAGGGCGCCTGCATCGGCTATGAATGCTATTATAAAGCCTTGGCCGTTCTGAGGATGGGCTATTGATTTGATCGGCCAGATTTATCCACCGTCTAGCAAAGGGCATAAATTTATTTTGGTTGCCACCGATTATTTCACTAATTGGGTTGAAGCTATTCCTTTGAAGAAAGTTACATCGGCCAATATGATTGATTTCATGAAGGAACACATCATTCACCGATTTGGAATTCCTCAGACGATTACTACCGATCAGGGCACCATGTTCACATCAGGGGAGTTTGATGAGTTTGCAATCGGTATGGGAATTAAAGTATTAAATTCTTCTCCTTACTATGCTCACGCTAACGGGCAGGCTGAGGCCTCTAACAAAGGGATCATCAAGCTTATTAAACGAAGGATTGAAGGAAATCCTAGGAGGTGGCATACGTTGTTGAATGGAGCCTTGTGGTCATATCGGATGGCTTGTCATGGATCGACCAAAGTTTCACCTTATCAATTGGTGTATGGGCATGATGTAGTGCTACCTTGGGAAATTAAGGCTGGATCTAGGCGAATATCTTTTTAGGATCAATTGGCTGCCGATGATTATGCTACTTTAATGATAGACGAGTTGGATGATCTAGCAGGACATCGGCTGAAGGCCTTGATGAGTATAGAAGAGAATAAAAAGAGAGTTTCCAGATGGTATGACAAGAAAGTAAAGGCTAAGGAGTTGCCGATGGAGATTTGGTATGGAAATTGATCTTACCGATCGGGACTAAAAGTTCAAAATTTGGGAAGTGGTCTCCCAATTAGGAGGGTCCCTATCGGATAAGTCGATCGGCTCCTGGTAATGCCTATATTCTAGAAACTCTCGAAGGAGTCGAATTTCCTAGAGCATTAAATGGCAAATATCTGAAGAAGTATTACCCCAGCATATGGGTCGATGCATAAGAGTTAAGTGCCGATAACATCCCTATCGGCTGGGTCAAAATGTGTCTGAGGTCAGACTTAATGTTTTAAAAGGGTGCCGATAACAGTCCTATCGGCTAGACCAAGTATCAGGAAGGTCGGGATACAGAAAAAGGCGAACGTGTTGTCGATGAAGAGCTCATAAGTCTAGCAGCACCTGGATGGCTGATATGGTGCGTAGGCGGATTTGGTTAGCTGCTTCTATCTCTTTGGTATCTTCATCAGCACAGCCTTCCACCGGCTTCAATTTCTTCTTCAGATGCAATGCTTTGCGGCCATGGACATTTCGTTCTCGCTCAAGAAGCTTGATTGTCTCCGGCAGTTGGCTTTCTTCTTGTCGGGCTTGGGACAGGGCATCCTCTACTTGCTTTAGTTCTGCTAGTAGAGTTTCTCTTCTTGCCGATAAGTCAGAAATCTTTTGCTTCAGTGCATCTCCCAAGGACTTTAAGGTGCCGATGTTCTTGTGCTTTTCATCGGTAAGAAGCTTTTCTTTCATCATCTCCTCGGAACGCTGAGTCTGAGCGGATCTATCGGCAAGGCGCTGGGCAGCCCTCTGGTACTGCAGTTGACGGCTCTCCAGATGAGCTGCTTGAAAGAGGATTTCTTCGGCATCGGCGGGGATTTGGCCTCTCAGGGTCTTGAACAAAGCCTTGGTCGGATCAGAGTCATCGACTAGTTGGGTTGTGTCTTGGTGGAGGAGAGCCGATAGTTCTTCCAGCTTTGCCTTGACCTCTACCGATGTGATCCCAACTGCCCGGGAAGAGCTTGCTTCTTCACCTTCATCGTCAGAGATGTCGATGGCGAAGGAGAATAGGCTGTCGGGAGAGTCCTGCTCCTGAAAAAGAGTTAAAACGAGTTATTCTATGGTCAGGTATTGATGAATAATGCAGATGGAGATTGGAGAACTTACTTGTTTCAGGGCAATCTCTCGCCTCTGACTAGAAGATGCCGACGGAATCACGGGTTGATCGGCTGAGGCTGCCGATGGAACTATGTCGGCTGAAAGAATAGCAGAAATAATTGTAAGACGGAAGAAATAAGTTCATCGGTAATGATTTCATAGGAAGTATGTTACCTTGGGGAAGTGCAGTACTTGTCTGAATGGAAGAGACTACCGATGATATGATTGAGCCTGCTGGATCGGTGGTTTGCTCGTCTACATCAGCCGATGTGTCTTCCGGCTGGGGTATTTCTGGCTGAGGTTCTTCCACATGAGGTGCTTCTTGCGGCTGAGGGGGAGATGGTACTTGTTGTGCCTGTGCTTCTGGAGAAGAAGGAGAGGATTCCACCGGAATTGGAGATACCGGAGGAGGAGGGGGTGTTGCTGCTCTTTGACGCTTTGTTTGTGCTCTGGTACTCTTGGCAGCTTTCCTCTTCGGTTGGCTGGACTCGGGGGCATCGGCACTTCCACTTCTGGTCTTTGCCGATGCGCCGGTATGCTGCATGAGAAGTAAGGATTCATAAGCACAAATGTAACATATGAAAGAGTGGAATCGGTATGGATAAAGAGACTTGAACAATTACCTTGAAGGCCTGTGCTAAGGTGGAGGCAGCTACTGATGGGGATACCTTGGCTCTCTTGGTGGTTACTTTCTTGAGGCGTACACCTCGGTGCATGATGGCAGCCAGAGTAGGAGCGTTGTTGCCGATTGAAGAGATCGGACCTGATGGAAACAGATCAATCGGCTTACCGCTCCTGCTGATAGACGGAGGAATGTTATCAACCTACAATGTCACACAAAGAGTAAGTTACCGATGAAAATGGGAGTAAGGGTATAAAAATATCGGTTCAAAGGTACTTACAGTATTGTCGGGGACTTTGTACTGGGGATCGATCATGCCGCGATATGTGAGGGCCGATCTGCAGAACAAGTGCTCCTTCCACTCCTCCCACCATTGCTTGTATGCCTGAGTGACAAAGAGAACTGGAACCCACTCTGACAGATCGACATCTGTATCGGCATTTGGTGCTAGCTGGGCCACTCTAATCCACTCGAGGAGATTATTGATGATCTCTCTGGGTTTTATCACATCGGCATAACAAAGTGCAATCGGTAGTTGGCCGAAGGCTAATTGACGGGCTAATGCTGATGGGTTGTAAAACTCATAGGTTTGGCTGAAGGTTTTCCCACTGCCGAAGAAGTTCACTGGTATAGCTCTGGGAGTGATCAGTGCCATCATTACTTCGTTATCCTTGTTGAGATCATTGTTGAATGGATGGAAGACCAAAGGGAACATGGTGTCTGGATCTTCATAGGGCATCCATGCTCGTTGTTCTCTAGTTAGGCCTTCGTACAAGGTTTGGAAGAATCGGCGGACCTGATCTGCGTTACCTCCTGTGCCAAGCAGAACTATGGCAGCTTCACCAAAGTTCAGAGGAGGGCGAGTTGCCGATTCTTCTTCACCCAGTTCATGGTTCTCAGCTATATCCCAGGAGAAACGCTGTGCAAAGAGGTTGAACTCAAGGCGCTTGTGCATATGAAGGTTGAGCCACATGTCAATAAACCACCAGGGAGCCCCCAAGTTGCCGATGGGCTGACCGAGCAGGAGTTTCTTAGCTACCTGGTGGAGGAGATTGTAGGCAGCGCCAAGCAGGTATCGGCCAAGGCAAAATCGGCCGCCATTAGCCAGCTTCTCTGCCGCCGATAGGTAAACAGAGGTCGGTCCTGCCGAGCGGCCGTAGAATATGAATTTGTCCAGCCACATGTTTAGAAAGGTGGTTTGCTCCTTTATGTTGACAGACCCCGCCTTACGATACTTCTGAATATACCCGGACCAGCCGCCGATGCTGCGGGTTTCCACTTTGGCGCTAGGCGCGGTGTCAAAAAAGTGGGTGCTATCGGTAGAAGATACGTCCAGGCCGGTGAGCATAACTACATCGGCAAGAGTGGGGGCAGCAGGGCCGTGGCCAAAGACAAAGGCATTGAGCGTGTCTGACCAGAAGTATGATGCAGCTATCAACAACGACTCGTTCCTATGTATATAGGCAATGGACAACCTGATACATTGGTCCAGTTTTCTCTCACCCCACTGAACTTCGTTTGAGTGGCTGACTCTCAAGAACCAATCCTTCCATCCTACGGTGGGGCTGGGCCAGGAGCGGAAAGTGTCCTTCCACAGATCTAAGGAAAAGTTTTCGGCTCTAAAAGGGATCCTGTTTGTTTCTACATTAATTAAATCTGTGGGATCTGGATTCCCTAATGGACCAAGGCATTGGAAGTGCGGCTGATTGGTAGGGATGATTAGTTTGTAGGACAGATCCTGTTGGTTTTAGGGATGAAAAGAAGGATAAGAACAAAAAGAGAAAAAGAAAAGGATGTTTAGTGAAATAAATTACAAACAAACAGGAATGCAGGAAAAGCACAAGAGGTGGGATGAAGAACTAACCTCAGGGACGGTGAAGTTGATGGCCATCTCTTCACGAAGAGGATGATCGAGGGCCTCGGAGTTGGAAGAGAAAAGGGTTCGTTGGAGATCTCGGAGCTCTCAAACAGCGCCGCCGCCGGGAAAGTGGAGTTGGAGCTGTAGAATGATGTGATGGGGAAGGAGTATCCGAGAAGGAACTATTTATAGGACAAAACGGGGAAGGGCAAATCTGACTTATCTCTTCGCCGTATCTGTGAAATCTGAGGGTACTCAGGTAGATATGGTAATTGTTCGCACGATAATCAAGGGATTGTGCAGGTGATTTGAGAGGAAGCGGTCATTGTCCGGAGATATTTTACTGTGCGGGATCTCCTGGTCAGTCCATCGGCAGCGCCTTGTAACGGTAATATTGCCGATGGGCGAATAAAGTGGAAATAGCCGTTTGGGAGGATAAGATACGTTACTGAGTATCCTGGTTAGTCCATCGGCAGGTCTCTGTAACGGTAATACTGCCGATGAGCGATCAAAGTGAAGGTGCCTACTCGGGAAGTTGAGGATTTCAAGGATTCTGCGGACGAATCAAACTGGGGTTGTTCAGGTTGAGGTTGTCGGTTACCAAATTGGGAGAATTAATTGTGGAAAAGCATCATTACTGCAGGGAATTTTGGAGTATTAATGATTTCATACTCCGAAATTGGGGGGCATGTGTTGACACCGTTTTTAGGCACGTGTCTATGGTCGGTAGAATACAGGTTGGCAAGACAAAATGGTAGTGCTTGGTCTACAGGATGAGTTGCCGATGAGGATGGTTGCCGATGGAAGGACGGCTGAACACGACCAAGTCAATAGGTGATGATGTGTTTGTGCCGATGACTACGACAGGGGAGTCTGCCGATGATGCGGAGGAAGAACCTAAAGGTTGCCGATCGGCTTGTGAAGGTGTTCCAGTTTGTCACGGGAGGATAGTTTTATGTTTTCCTTAGTCATTTAGATCGTTTTGTATACGGATTCTGTTTAATTTGGAATTCAAATTCTAGTCGTGTTTGGTTGTAGCTCTGCGAACAGGGTATAAATGTAGACCCTGAGGCTTTGTAAACAGATATCTATCAATCAATCAAACACCAGTTTTTACTCATATTCTAGCATATACTTTTTCGACGACTTTGTCATACTTTTTTCCTTTTATTACGAGTTCTTAGGAATTCGTCGACTTAAGCTCGGCGTGTTCTCAAGTTCCGCGTGAATACCTCTTGGCCGTGGCATCCGGGCGCATCGCTGTTGTCGGGACCAAAGTATTCGAGTTACCACCTTTGCCGATAGTAAGGTCAAATCGGCTGGCACGCCTTAACGTTTAAATCGGGTATTAGCCCTTTGTGTTTGCAGATCTGTTTTTGCATCAACAGGTCAATCAGGTTCTTTCTCGTCTTAGTAATTCTGTCCCTCATTCATCCTTTCGTTTGGAGGAGGGGTGGGTCGCGCCGTACTACCCTCGATGGGCGAGTATCGACGTTCCCCGGGTGCTGCAAGCGGGTAGATCCAAGTGGATGTCCGAGTCCCATTCGATAGGGGTCGGCTAGTGGCCTTATGGGCACATCTCAAAAATATCCGAGGGCAGTCACGGTGGATGTCGGAACCGTTCGTTAGGTTCTGAGGGCTCGGTGCCTCCCTCGATGGGATCCCACTCACGTGACACCCGCATGGGTCTTGGATATGACTGGTAAAGATGCGCCAACCCCCTATGGGGCTCGGACCTTGGCCTCTATCGTGCTCATCTTCAATCATCCCTCGCTCAGTCATCCTGAGGTGACTGTTCGAACCTGTGTTTGCAGGTCAGTCTCGCAATCTCTGGAACCTAGGTGGCCATGGCCTGGGGATTTTTAGCCCTGAAAGGCTTTTTTAGGTTTGTTTGCAGTATCAGGGTCGGGTGAGACGGAATTCGCGCCTGACGAGAACCGCCTTGCGATTTTTGCTCGGGGTTAGTACGGGGTCGGGCGAGACGGAGTCTGTGCCCGACGGAGACCGCCCTGCGACCTTGGTCAGCGGGGGGTCGAGCGCCGCTTGCCCTGGAAGGAACTGTGCTGACATAACTTTTCAGGGCGCTCCTTTTTGAAGTGCGACACGTGGGGACTTGAAACGACCGTGCCGTCGCGCCCTGACCGGATGGGACGTTTCGCCTGCGAAATTAATGCGCGCGTGCGGCGGGCGTGAGAATCGGAGGGAGTTGGTGCTTCGAATTTTTCACCTGGTGGGAAGTGGGCGATGGTTGCTCTCTTTCCCGTTTGGCCCTCTGCGCCGGTGGTGTGGTCGTGGCGCGCCCCTTCTATAAAAGCGGCCGCAGGGGACTTGGTTCCTTTCCTACTGCTCCTGCGCGAGAAAGCTTCTGCCCCCTGTCTTCTCTTCTGCCACCATCTTCTCCACTTCCGCCGCGCAGACGCCCTTCTCCATCCAAAGCCATGGCCGCCGTTGAGGCATGGCCACCCTGCAACGTGACCAAGTCTGCGTTGGATGCTCGTGTAAAGGCCGAGATTCTCCGTCCTCTCCAAGACATCGAGCTGCCGGAGTGGATCGTCCCTTCGGCGAACGACAGGGAGCCAAACCCACCCCCGGGCTATGTGGTTTGCTTCCTGTCGTTCTTAGACCGGGGGTTCGGAACTCCGGCCGGTCGACTGATCCGGGCGATCCTTGACCATTACGAGGTGGAGCTGCACAACCTCAACTCCAACTCGGTGATGCAGGCCGCCGTCTTCGCCACGGCCTGCGAGGGGTTCCTAGGGGTTCCTCCCCATTGGAACCTCTGGCTTCACGTTTTCAAGGCGGAGATGTCCGCCCGTTACGTGGGAGGGGAGAAGTTCCCCCTGCGAGTCGGCGGTTGCACGCTGCAGCTCCGCCAGCAGCGGTCTTCCCAGTACATCTGGAGCGCGATGCCCTCGTCGAACCGAGGGTGGCAGAACGAGTGGTTCTACCTCCGAAACGACGGTGGGCTACTCCCGGCATACACCGGGAAGATGGTGACGGAGTCCCCCCAGAAGTGGGTGTGGGGTGCTCCTACGGAGGAGCAGAAGAGACTCGCCCCACTTCTTGTGGGGCTCGCGAAGCTGCGCGACGCCGAAGTCACCGTGGCCACGGTGGCGACGGCATTCCACAAGAGGAGTGTGCTTCCGCTGGCGCAGCGGCGAGCATTCATGTTCGAGATGACCCGGGACGTCCCCTGGGCCGGGACGAAGATGTTGGCCGAGCCAATATCGGCATCGGACATCGCCGCCCGGGTCGAGAAGACAACACCCCCAGATATGAAGAACTCCCGGGTGGTGCCGATGTGTTGATATTTGGTAACGCAATTAGAAAATGATCCGCAAGCGCACGGATATCGGTGAGCATTTCACCCGGGAGGTTATCCAGAGTTATCGTATTTATATTTTTACCACTGAGAGAAAGGGTGCATCTGACTAACCAAATCTATTGCTACTACCCCTTTAGGCTACAAAGAATGTCTCTCGATGTGAGTGATGTATAGAGAAGACTGCAACCGTAGTCTCGTTCTAACCTTGGTAAGGATGATCTACTGTTCTATTGGGGAGGCTCACGGAATCTAGACAACACAAAGGATGTTCGACCCGCACCTATAAACCTACCCGTCCTTCTAACGAGATGTGATCTGCAAAGGTAACTCGGAATTGTCACGTTCCTCGCTACTACCACGGTCCAACTAGTCAGGGGATATCTATGAGTACCCTAGCCTAAACACCACGTTTACGCTAACAAGTGATTACTCTAATACTCAACCGGAAGAGGATTAAAGTAAACTCATAAACCAAAGAACAATAAAACAAGAACTTACTAGTATTAGAAGTCGAATTACTGAAGAATCTTAGAAGCAAGCCTCGGGTTAGGAGACTTGATCCCGTAGGTACAACTCGGAGTAGACACCGAGAGGCCGGCCTTCCTCCGATCCACACCTCCACTCTATCTCTCTCAATCTAGTAGAAACTAGAAGATCTATTTCTACTTTACATTGGTTGCTAAGCCTAAAAAGAAATATTATTTAGAGAAGAGGTTTTCCTTCGAGGGCACCCCTCAATCTCTATGATAATTTCTTGTCTCCTCCAGGGGCCAGAGGGGGTCTCCTTATATAGTCCTCCCCTTCTATGCGTTTTTGGGTCGATAGGCGAGGTGGTACTATGTTATTCTGGATCCAATAGGTCGGTGGAACGTCGTGTGCGAAGAGAGTCCGGAACGGAGTCCAGAGGGGGGCGGGCGCCCAGGTCCTCAGGGCGGGCGCCCTGGGCCTGGCCCCTTTCGGGCTCCGCTTCCTTCCCGTGGCTTCTGGAGTCTTCTAGATGGTAGAAAATTACGCGGTGGGTTGATATCTCTATGTAATCCTGACATGTGGGCCTTTCTTCCATATTTCCTGATAACCCCCTGCAGAAATAGACAAACACCAAAACTCGTGGAATTCTGTCAGATAAAACCCTAAGTCTAGATATTGATTTCATTTGGATCCTTTTCTTTGTTTATTTGATAATTAAATTTGATACTTAAGGACCGTCAACAAACTCCCCCAAGCTTACCTCTTGCTCGTCCCTGAGCAAGGATAAACTCAGCTATGGATCATAAGTAGTTGCAATATCTTTAAAAATTTGACGGTACACATGCTTTTAAATAAGATCTCATCTCTGGGTTAGAGTAAACTGTCAAGACTTAAAACTTACTTACTTTACCTTCACCATGGGACTTGTAACCGTCACTTCTGTCTTGAGTGGTTAAAAGATAGAACAGTCTAGTCAAGTGCCATGTCTCTCATTCTTGATCAGCTATAGCGCTGGGGTTTTTGCAGATTTTCAAATAAATCTCAGAGATTCCTTGTATGATTCTCTCAGGTCTCTCTTTTGTGGTATTTTTGGATCCTTACCAAGGCAATGATGGTATATGCCTTCTCTCAAGATATGTAGTATTTGTGGTATGAAGCATAGTGACATTGTCTTCTCTCTCACCCTACTCTAATAAGGCTTTAATATCTGGAGCTCATAGGTGGGAGATAAAGTATACATACTTACAAGACATTTATTGCATAGTCAAACCATGGATCCAAAGAAACAAATCAATAAGCCAAATCAAGATGTGCATGTGTGGCGAATGAATGGTGTATGGTGATGATGGTGATAACAATGGTGGTGGAAGTCTAATTCTACTTTGCTCTTTGAGGGGATACATACCTTCCTTGCTTTTGAAACTTTATGAGGAGAATGAGATGCTCTTCTTTTTCTTTTCTCTTAGGTGGGTATCTTGCACCCCTAATTCTACTGTCGGACACTTGTCCATTTTTACCTCTCGTCTCACTTTTTCTTTTCTTTCGAGGTTCCGAGCACTTGCTCCTTTTTATTTCCTCGTATCTCTTTTTTTTTCTCTTTTTTTTTTCTTTTCTTCTTTTTTTTTCAGAGCATTCATCTCTTGAGATAATATAGCAAGTGGTAGTAACAAGATAACTTGAGCATTTATTTCACAAGGGGAAACAGAAATATTTTTGGTTATTCTCTCCCGGATTAGGAGTAGAATATTTTTAGGTGATTCTGGAGATGGAAATGAGTGGATATATGTGGATGGTACTTCCAGAGTAGAAGTAGCATGTATGAGTGAACGTGCAAGTGAATCTTGATTTTAACCACATGACAAGCTCCTAAGGGTCTACACAGCTTGACCACACTCAATGCTCATAAGCAGTAAATAGTAAATGTGTGGCTCAAGGTCTAGCAAGTATGTATATATGGCTGTGGTAGGAATTTAAACTCTCATCATACAGGAACTCATCATGCAATATTTTAAAGATTTTCAAAGATAAAATTCTCCAGAATTCTAGCATCTCTAGGAACAGATAAACAGCAGCTCAACCTTCCCATATCATATCCGTTAACAACTTAGACTTCAGATCAAGTTTTCATCCCACAAGTTTAGGTCTAGAGCAAGCCTTAAATTATAACAGTTATGTCTAAACTTGAGAGAGAACTTAAAATGTGCAAATTAGGTAGAGCAACTATTCATCTTATCCATGCTTGAGTTAGATACAGATTAGCATAGCCACTTTATTTATTTATTAAACACACTAAGCAAAATATATATAAGCATAAAATCTTTATTTAGTTTTTCATAGTTATGTTTATTTATATTCTAAAATAATATAAGTATGAAGATAGATAGAAATACTTATCGAGGTAAATGGGGGTGCTCTCCCCCAAGCTGAATTTTGACGTAATTTCTCTGATGTAGCTAGCAGGTGGCAGAGGTGTATTTGAAAGTCAGCAGCATTCTGACAGCGATTAGAATGTCCTCCGTCTGCTAGTCTTCTTGATTCTTAAATTCTGTAGAGCTCAAATAGACAACAAAGCTTTGTGGAACTGGTTAAGTGTTAGCATAAATATCTAGTCTTTATCATGTTGAGCCTCCTCAATAAATGTTACACTCTTTGGTAGGATCGCAATCTTATTTTTATATTTTCATTTTTATAGAGCAGAAAAAATATTTATTTTATTTTTATGCCACCACAGTCAATGTACCTATGGGTTTTATGCCATGAGCATACTCACATGGGGCTTACTATTTTTTTTTAGCATTTTTATTTTCTTTTCAAGATAGCATGAACCTGATTAACTAAGCAAACTATAATTGAATAATTGAAAGAAAAAGGATAACTACCAAGTTTACCTCTTGGCAAGGCGTTCGGTGTTTTTAAGTCCTCCGAATGGGACTCCTTGTGTTTTCAATCGTCCTGGGATTCGCTAGGTGGCGTAGTCGGTGATTCCGGTGGCGCCTCCTCTTTGTGTATAACTATGTTCTCTTTCCACACCTGACTCGGTGCTACGGTCTCCTCAGGACAGTTCTGTTCAAGTTGTATGTCTTCAGTCCTTATCACTTCTCCTTCGTAGTCTACCCATCCGTTCTTAATGATTTGCCTCCTCTGGTTGCGGTTGCGTTGTCTTCTTCTTGTCCTGACCCGCTTAGAATCTTCAACTATATAGTTAGAATTATTAAAGTAGTGGCGTACCTTCTCAGAGGGGAAGTGTATGTGGACTTCTCCGGTTCCAATATAGATGATGGCTTTGATAGTGTTGAGGAACGGTCTTCCAAGGATGATGGGTGGATCGTACTCGTCTTCTCCCATGCCAATGACCTGAAAATCATCTGGAGCTGAATGTATATTGGTTGTAGGGGCATGGTTCCATGCAGGAGCTGATAAGTGACTACGGCCATTATGTTGACGTCAGATCCGGTGTCGTAGAGTGTCTTCTGAAAAGAGTATCTGTTGATTGTGCACTCAATGCTTAGAACACCAGGGTCGTCCTTCTTGATCAAGAAAGGTGACTTAGAGTCGACGATCTTGACCTCCTTGAACTGCAGTGACCATCTTAGCTGACTCGGTCCACATTTGCTTGTTCCTGTTTCTCCTGTTGGTCCTCTTCCTTGGTTCATGTCGGGGTTGCTCTGAAGTTTGTGTAGTCTTGTTCTTGAAGGAAACTCTCCTTCTTCCCCTTGATGTAGAGACTGATCTTGGCAGCATTAGCGTAGATGACTGCTCTGGTGTTTAGGAATGGCCTCCCTAAGATGATGGGTGCTCTCTCCTCACTACCAGTATCTATCACCACGAAGTTTGCTGGAGTGTACAAGGTACCAACTCGGACACAGAGGTTCTTCAATATTCCTTTGGGAAACTAAGTGTCTGATCTCCATTGTGTTTGTGCTCGTAGATCCCGGTTCTTCACTTGGTGGAATCTGGGAGTTGTAAAACTCCTCCATGTTTTGTTTGAAGTGTACCTATTCATAGAGACAAGGCAGAGATCAAGTGCATTGGTCCTGTTGGTGGAAAACACCAACAGAACCAAAAGTGTATTTGTTCTTCTCTAACCTTAAGCATAGTGAGCAAGACAAAGTTGATGGATCATGAGTGTAGCATTTAAAACATTTGTTAGATCAGATGGCTCAACCTAATGGAAAGATAATCTATCTATATTTATGTTTTGTTTATATCTTCCAAAGATTGAATGTGCAATATTTTAGCTTATATGATTAGGAGTGTGGGATCACGAAGGTAGTACTAAGAACAAAGATTAAAGGACTAAACATGTTGAATTAATTGAGTTGGTTAATTTGGAGTTACAGATGAGACATGTTTGTCTCTTTATTTATGCGAATGCTAGAACCAAGGAGAAACTTATAAAAGTGATAGTCAAGTACTTTAAGATGTTACCTTAATTGAAGAGTGATGGTATAGTATCACCTTGTGGAAGCTTTCCTTTCTTAGCGGTTGTGCATCGTGTTTGTGGCACCCTCCATGAATCATCTCTTTATGATGAATGAGCTATGTCCTTCTTGTGCAAATTGTTAAACTTCATGTGTCTCCTTTATCTCCAATGAGTTTGTATCTCAGGACTTCCCAGGTTGATATTGAAAGTTTTCCTGCAGGGGTTAGTCCAACAAAATATCCCATATCCACTATAGCATACTATCGGCTCAAAAATCAACCTAGACACCATGTCTAATTTTATTTAGGAGGGCATTTTAACCTAAGCACCATGCTTAATTTAAAAATCCTTTGGAAGTAAGATCATCATTCCTAAACTAAGCACCATGCTTGATTTAAGAGATAAATGAAAGTACTCCAAACCTAGACATATACTAAAGCAAATAAAGGTAGCATGAGAGCATTTATAGAGATCTACTCAAGTGGAGGTGAAGCAGTGTAATTAGTATTTAACAAATTTAGCATCTCTCAAAGGTAGGGACAACCAACGTAGCAACATGGCAAAGGATGTTTTTATGTAAAGTATTTCCCCCGAGCTTGAATTTTGCAAAATTCAATGTGGGATGAATTTAATTCAATGTTGCATGATGATTGGTTGGACATACCTTGTGCTTGTCATTCATCCGATCTTCTTGCTTCAATCCTGGAAAGGTTAGTGGCAAGAATACCCGAAGGAATATTTCTACAATTATCTCAATATGCTCAATACACAAGGCAATGTTGCAAATAATTAAAAGTTCATATTACGATCTGATAAGTGCTTGTTTTAGGACACTAAGCTTGTCCTTGGGAAACCATCAATCAACTCAACGAGATCTGCAATATTTATTATAGACATATGCATCGACAACCGCTCTTTTAAAGTTTTTATAAATAGAAAGGAAGAGAGGGTTGGAGATCTGAAATGTGGTAAGGTTGGAGAGACTAATTGATTGGAGAGATGTTTTATATGAGCAAGGACTTGGTAAGGTATTTATGAAATAACTTCCATGCTCACTATTGTTTCTCTCATTCTCAAACTCCAAGGTTGATTCTTCATGAATGCTTAAAATTCCTCTAGGATTGTCTCTCAAGTTTGTTTTATCTATCAATTCAATGGTGATAGCACATGGATTTTTAATGCCCTTTAGCCATTGATGTTGCTCTTCTCGATCCTCCTTCTTATGCATGGGATGTCTAGATAGATTTATAGGATTATCGGGAGGTTCAAGAGAAATAGCATAGTAGAGATTATTAAGCTCAAGGATGGGTTGGATAGCCGAATCATGGGATTGAAATGTTTGAAAATCGGCTTTTGAAACTTCCTTTCCTTGTCTGGGAGATGATTCCTTCTCTATCTCTAAGATTTTTCTATGAAGACTAGTACAAGAAGGATGTCCACTGTTGAAGACATACCTTCCTTTACTAATAGATAAAGAAAGGACTCTACCAAAGGTTATATGATTAAGACCAATGTGAAAATATTTAGGAAAAACATGGTCTTGTAGGGCTAGGTCTAAACCAGAATTTATAGAAAGATTAATAGATTCCCTAGGTGTAGCTAAAAGTGCATTATCTTTTTGATTAAAAGATAGGACCTCGGCTATAGAAAAGGGTTGGTTTTGACCTATTGCAATCAACTCCGGACACAGATCATAATTAGGGGCAGAACGTGTTGACTCCCATGGTCTATGGCTGGTCTCCGAAGGTGCAAAGAATTTAATAATAGGTATGGAATTTGAGTTATCCATAAAGATAAAAATAAAAAGATAAAAGAATAAAAGTATAAAAGTATAATACAAGATAATAGCAAGACTCAAAGTTATCTCAGCAAACCGTCTTTCTCCCCGGCAACGGCGCCAGAAATGCTTGTTGATATTTGGTAACGCAATTAGAAAATGATCCGCAAGCGCACGGATATCGGTGAGCATTTCACCCGGGAGGTTATCCAGAGTTATCGTATTTATATTTTTACCACTGAGAGAAAGGGTGCATCTGACTAACCAAATCTATTGCTACTACCCCTTTAGGCTACAAAGAATGTCTCTCGATGTGAGTGATGTATAGAGAAGACTGCAACCGTAGTCTCGTTCTAACCTTGGTAAGGATGATCTACTGTTCTATTGGGGAGGCTCACGGAATCTAGACAACACAAAGGATGTTCGACCCGCACCTATAAACCTACCCGTCCTGCTAACGAGATGTGATCTACAAAGGTAACTCGGAATTGTCACGTTCCTCGCTACTACCATGGTCCAGCTAGTCAGGGGATATCTATGAGTACCCTAGCCTAAACACCACGTTTACGCTAACAAGTGATTACTCTAATACTCAACCGGAAGAGGATTAAAGTAAACTCATAAACCAAAGAACAATAAAACAAGAACTTACTAGTATTAGAAGTCGAATTACTGAAGAATCTTAGAAGCAAGCCTCGGGTTAGGAGACTTGATCCCGTAGGTACAACTCGGAGTAGACACCGACAGGCCGGCCTTCCTCCGATCCACACCTCCACTCTATCTCTCTCAATCTAGTAGAAACTAGAAGATCTATTTCTACTTTACATTGGATGCTAAGCCTAAAAAGAAATATTATTTAGAGAAGAGGTTTTCCTTCGAGGGCACCCCTCAATCTCTATGATAATTTCTTGTCTCCTCCAGGGGCCAGAGGGGTTCTCCTTATATAGTCCTCCCCTTCTATGCGTTTTTGGGTCGATAGGCGAGGTGGTACTATGTTATTCTGGATCCAATAGGTTGGTGGAACGTCGTGTGCGAAGAGAGTCTGGAACGGAGTCCAGAGGGGGGCGGGCGCCTAGGTCCTCAGGGCGGGCGCCCTGGGCCTGGCCCCTTTCGGGCTCCGCTTCCTTCCCGTGGCTTCTGGAGTCTTCTAGATGGTAGAAAATTACGCGGTGGGTTGATATCTCTATGTAATCCTGACATGTGGGCCTTTCTTCCATATTTCCTGATAACCCCCTGCAGAAATAGACAAACACCAAAACTCGTGGAATTCTGTCAGATAAAACCCTAAGTCTAGATATTGATTTCATTTGGATCCTTTTCTTTGTTTATTTGATAATTAAATTTGATACTTAAGGACCGTCAACACGATGCGCCCTGAAAAGGGCTACATTTCTCTAGTAAGATGTTGACTTTTTGCGCCTGTTTCCTTTTTCTTCCTGCCTTTTTCTTGACCACCGCTTGCTCGCAGAGGATGGGGATCGTCAGGGATTCCCTGCCCCCTGTCCCAGAGGACAAGGAGATTCGGGCCAAGAATCGGGCTCGGAATGAGGAACAGAAGAACACCAAGGAGGATAAGAAGGCCAAGGCAGCGCGGAAAGCGCAACGGCGGGAGATCTCCACCAAGAACCACCGTGAAGCCGAGAAGGCGGGGGTCGCCCCGCCCCCCTCTCCTGAGACTTCGGTCTTGGAGATAGAGGGAGGGGGAGACAACGCTGACTAGCTTGACGAGCTGGCGGAGGAGGACGACATAATCCCCCCTGCTGGCGGGGGGATCGAGATCCTAGAGGGGTCGAAGGCCCGAGGGGGGTCGGAGGCCCCCGAGGGGTCCTAGGCGCCGTGGGGCGGGCAGACCATCCCCCACATCATGGTAGACGACGAGGACAGCGCCCCTCGGCAGGGCTCAGTTCCCGTGTGTCCCCAGGAGGGGGAGAAGGCGTCGGGGGGCGAATCCGAGGCGCCCCCTCAACCGGTAGCGTCAGAGGGCCAAGCCGAGCCCTGCCCTGCGTCCGGGGCGGAAGCCGGCGGCTTGGTGGAGGCGACGCAGGCCGAGACCACCGTTGTGGCCCCTGCGCCGTCCGCGGGTGAGGCGAGGGTTCGGCCGACGGCCCCTGGCATTTTTGGAAGGCCTCAAGGAGTTCTAAGCTCCCAGAAGAAGGCCGTTCCTCGGGCGAGGTGCGTACAGGATTTCTGATCCTTCCGTCGATTTTTTTGTTTTTCTCTTTCTTCTGATTTGTGTTATCTTTTCAGCCAGAAGCAAAAGGCGGCACCAGTGGCGCTGGCCCCCCTGAAAGCCGTAAAGAGGAGGGCGCAGTCGACCCCTGGGTCGGCGAGGCCCAAGTCGCCGCCCCCTCTGAGCCGCGAGGAGGGGGAGCGCCGTCGGGGGCAAGGCATGGGGGCGCCGAGACCTCAAGGGCCGGAGGAGACGGCTCTTGCCCTTGGGGCCATGACTATGGATGCGGATCTAGGAGGCACGGTTCGGCCCACGCAGGTCGAGGAAGGCCGAGCCATCGTGGCGTCCAACACGGTGCCCGAGGCTCCCACTGCGGGAGGGGAGGGCGACGCCCGATGGGGCAAGAGCCCCATATTCTGGCCCAACCTCGATGACACAGAGGGAGGGGCCAGATTCGTTCTAGACGACCCATCGGAGGATTACCTCTGGCAGGGTCTGGACGCGTGCGGGCGTGCCAGCGTCGAGGCCATCAACCGAGCTTCTCAGCTCGTGAGCCGAGACATGTATAACTTGGCCCAGGTAAGGCTTCCTCCCATGTTGTGAAGTATTTTTGCTCTATTTTGCAATACTGACTCCCTGTGCGACTTCTGATTCTGTAGGCACTCAAGGCTACATCCCTGGAGAAATCAGTTTTTCTCCGTAGGGAAAGGGACGCCTGGGCGGCCTGTGAGAACGAGAGGGCTGCTAGGGAGGTGGCTGAGGGGGAGCTCGCGAAGGAGTGCGAGATTTCTGCCGAGCTTCGGCAGAAGTGCTCGGCCCTCGCAACCGAGGCTCACGAGGCTAGGGAAAAGGTTGCCCCCTTGGAAAAGAGGGTCGGCGACCTTACCCAGGAATCCGAGGAGCAGAGGGCGACGACTGAGAGGTACAAGGGCGAGGTTGCTCGGCTTGAGGCTTTGCTCGCCGAAAAAGACCTTGCCCTGAACCAGACTCAGGCTGACCTTGCTGCTACTCAGAGTCAGGTGGCCCACTGGCACCGGAGCTCGGCGGAGCACGAGAAGCGAGCCGAGGGTAAGACTTGCGCCTTTTACCGGCCCTCTTTGGATTTTGGGTTAACTTTCTTGACTTCTCGTTTCTTGTTCTGCTTTTCAACAGAATTGGAGAGGAAGGTGGTCGAGGCGACTTCTGCTGCCGAGGCCCTACAGAGGTCCCATGATGCTGAGGTTTCAGACCGCTCGGCTCTTGAAGTCGTGGTCACCTTGGCGTGCGAGGGGCTCGGGGTGACGGCGTCGGGGTCGTCGTTGCGGAGTCGGGTCAAAGCCCTCTACTCCTAGGCCAGGGAGAGGATGAGGGAGGCGCTCCACGCTAGGGTGAAGAAAGCCCTAGCGGTGGTGAGCTCTCATTACTCCGGCATTGACCTGCCGACGGTCTGTGAGGGCTACGTCCTCCCCGACGATGAGACGGAGGCCCAGGAGGAGGTGCAGAGGCTCGAAGTCGCCGCGACTGGCCCCGGGGATGCCTTGGCCGCCTTCTTTGATGAAGAGGTGGAGCTTCCCCCCCTCGGGGCGCAGGAGTCTGCACAAGCGGGGCAACAAGGCCCCTTAAGTTAGAATTCTTTTTCTTTTTTGTAAACATTGAAGGCCAGTGGGCCTTGTATTGTGTATATACAATGTTAATACTAAGTATGAATGTTTGTGTGATTGTTTCTTTTAAGCTTTTTCTTAAGTGTCTTGTTGTTTCTTTTTTTCCTCATGCCGACCTGGCCTCAGCAGCGCGAGGTCGGGTGAGCTACTTAGAGTCTGCGCTAGCCAGAGTCCCCGAGCCTAAGTCCTTTTCCTTTTTCCTTAGTAATTTTCAGAAGTCCGGATTCATCCCCCGATCCTAAGGTGAGTAGAGGTCATCTTTGCTCATGAGCGCGGATCTTTCCTCGGGCTCATATCTTAAGACTTAGGGGATGGATCTTTTGGTTTCCTAAATCTCTTTTAGGAAATGGGGAAAGACCTTGGGTCGGGGTTTCTCTTGACTTGTGCGAGAAAAAAGAAAAAAGATTTGGAGTCGCCACAGGGGGTTCCCCCCATGTAGCCCCCGAGGGAGGCTTGGACTCTGCAAGGCAGGTCTGAGGCTCTCTTGAAAAGAAATGGTCATATAATTTAAATTTTCATTTACTCTTTCAAGGTGATGAACAAATGGAAATTTTTACAAAGTTCTAAGGGTAAAAGCGACGTAGCTGTTCTATGTTCCATGCGTTTTTGAAGACCTCCCCTGCTTCGTTAGCGAGCTTGTAGGTGCCGGGTCGGAGGACTTCAGCGATGACGAAGGGTCCTTCCCAGTGGGGTGTGAACTTGTGACGACCCTTGTTGCTCTACCTGAGCCTCAGTACCAAGTCGCCGACTTGAAAGGCTCGGCCTCGGATTCGTCGCGCATGATATCGGCGGAGGGCCTGTTGGTACTTGGCGGAGTGTAGGAGGGCTACATTTCTGGTCTCATCCAGCTGGTCCAGCACGTCTTCTTGGAATGTTTTGCAACTATTTTCGTCGTAGGCTTGTACCCTTGGGGACCCGTACTCCAGATCCGTGGGGAGGACAGCTTCCGACCCGTAGACCATGAAGAACGGGGTGAAGCCTGTGGCTCGGCTTCGGGAAGTCCTTAGACTCCAGACCACGGCCGGTAGCTCCTTGAGCCATCTTTTTCCAAACTTGTTCAACCGGTTAAAAATCCTGGGTTTCAGACCCTGGAGGATCATGCCATTGGCACGCTCCACTTGACTATTAGTCTTGGGATGAGCCACTGCTGCCCAGTCCACACGTATGTGGTGTCTGTCGCAGAATTTTAGGAACTTTCGCCCGGTGAACTGTGTGCCGTTATCGGTGATTATGGAGTTCGGTACTCCAAATCGATGGATGATATTTGTGAAGAACAACACTGCTTATTCGGCCTTGATCCTTGTGATGGGTCGGACCTCAATCCACTTGGAGAACTTGTCGATTGCGACAAGCAAGTGGGTGAAGCCCCCGGGCGCTTTTTGCAGAGGCCCGACTAGATCGAGGCCCCAGACAGCAAAAGACCAGGTGATGGGGATCGTCTGCAGAGCCTGAGCGAGGAGATGAATTTGCCGAGCATAAAACTGGCATCCCTCACAGGTCCGCACGATCTCCGTGGCGTCGGCCACGGCGGTGGGCCAGTAGAAGCCTTGCCGGAAGGCTTTCCCTACCAGCGTTCGAGGCACGGCGTGGTGGCCACAAGCCCCCGAGTGTATGTCCTGCAGGAGCTTGATTCCCTCCAGACATGGGATGCAACGCATAAGGATGCCAGAGGGGCTGCGTTTATACATCTCTCCGTCAAGAAGGACGAAGGTCTTGGCGCGACGAGCCACGCGCCTTGCCTCAGCCTGGTCTGGGGGCAGAGTGCCATCGACGAGGCATTGCAGCAAAGTGTAGCGCCAGTCTGGCAAGTCGTTAGATGCAGGGGGGTTGAACTCGATGTCCATGGCCTCCTGTTCCTGAACTGCGGAGTCCTTGGGGTCGGGGCCTAGTTCGCTTGGGGGATCATCCGACCCCCCGTCGTCCTTGTAGTCGACAGAAGGCTTGTAGATTTCGCTGACGAAAACATCCGAGGGGACCGGGGCCCGCTCAGATGCCATCTTGGTGAGCGCGTCGGCGGCTTCATTGTATTTCCTTAACACGTGATTAAGCTCGAGGCCGTCGAACTTTTCCTCCAGGCGTCAGACCGCTTTGCAGTACGCGTCCATCTAGGGATCATAGCAGCTAGACTCTTTCATGACCTGGTCAACGATGAGTCTAGAATCACCTCGGACCTCAAGCCGTTTAATCCCAAGCTCGATCGTGATGTGGAGACCATTGACAACCGCCTCGTATTCTGCCGTATTGTTTGAGGTGGTGAAGTGGAGCCGGGTTGCATATCGCATCCTTACCCCGAGGGGTGAGATGAAGACGAGGCCTACGCCGGCCCCGGTTTTCATCAAGGACCCGTCGAAGTATAAGGTCCAGCACTTGTGCTGGATCTGTGGTGGGGGGAGCTGAGTCCCAGTCCACTCGGCCACAAAATCCGCTAGGACTTGGGATTTTATGGCTTTCCGAGGCTCATAGGTGATCCCATCACCCATATGCTCTATGGCCCACTTAGCGATTCTGCCATTAGCTTCTCGGTTCTGAATCACTTCCCCTAGGGGAAAAGATGACACTACCGAGACCGGATAAGACTCAAAATAATGGCGGAGCTTGCGTCGGGCCAAAACTACTGCGTAGAGTAGTTTTTGGATTTGGGGGTATTGGGTCTTGGTGTCGGATAGTACTTCACTGATGAAGTACACCGGTCTCTGGACCGGCAGGGCGTGCCCTTCTTCCTTCCTTTCGACCACGATAGCTGCGCTGGCCACTTGATCAGTGGCTGCGACATAGAGAAGAAGTGGTTCCCCCTCGGCGGGGGGCACCAGAATGGGAGGATTGGTGAGCAAAGCCTTGAGCTTGTCAAAGGCTTCCTGGGCCTCGGGGGTCCAGGAAAAACGCTCGGATTTCCTTAGTAACCTGTACAGAGGTAGCCCTTTTTCCCCGAGACGAGAGATGAAACGGCTTAGAGAGGCTAGACATCCCATGACCCTCTGTACTCCCTTTAGGTTACGGATCAGGCCCATGTTTGCGATGGCCGAGACCTTTTCTGGGTTGGCCTCGATCCCTCGCTCAGACACAATGAACCCGAGGAGCATGCCTCGGGGGACCCCGAAAACACATTTTTCGGGGTTGAGTCTGATCCCCTTTGCCCTGAGACAACAGAATGTTTCTTCCAGGTCAGCAACTAGGCCGCTTGCTTTCCTGGACTTGACTACAATGTCATCTACGTAAGCTTCTACCGTTTTGCCTATGAGGTCCCCAAAGACCTGGTATGCTGATATGTAGCCCCCGCGTTCTTAAGGCCGAAAGGCATGGTTACGTAGTAGTACATTCCGAAAGGGGTGATGAAAGAGGTTGCGAGCTGGTCGGACTCTTTCATCTTGATTTGGTAGTAACCGGAATAGGCATCAAGAAAAGATAAAATTTTGCATCCCGCTGTGGAGTCAACTATTTGATCAATATGAGGTAATGGAAAGGGGTTCTTAGGACATGCTTTATTTAGACTAGTATAGTCTACACACATCCTCCACTTCCCATTTTTCTTTTTGACTAGCACAGGGTTAGCTAACCACTCGGGATGGAATACCTCCTTGATGAATCCGGCCGCCAGCAGCTTGTGGATCTCCTCCCCGATGGCCCAGCGCTTCCCCTCGTCGAATCGGCGCAGGCGTTGCTTCACGGGTTTGGAGCCAGCTCGGATGTCCACGGAGTGCTCAGCGACTTCCCTCGGTGTACCAAGCATGTCCGAGGGACTCCACGCAAATATATCGGCATTTGCGCGGTGAAAGTCGACGAGCACCACTTCCTATTTGGGGTCGAGGCTGGTGCTGATCCTCAATGCCCTGCCCTCAGAGGTCCTGGGGTCGAGGAATACTAGCTTGGTCTCCTCCGCCGGCTCGAAGCTCCCGGCATGACGCTTGGGGTCGGGGATGTCCTGGTCGCAGTCGCCGAGGCCGGTGAGGATGGCCAGAGACTCAGCTAGAGCCTCAGCCTGCTCAATGCACTCGACGTCGCACTGATAGGCGTGCTGACTGGTCGTGCTGATGGTGATGATGCCTTTTGGCCCTAGCATCTTGAGTTTGAGGTAGGTGTAGTTGGGGACGGCCATGAACTTGGCGTAGCACGGTCGTCCCAGAATTGCATGGTAGGTTCCTGGGAACACGACCACGTCAAAAGTGAGGACCTCTCGTCTGAAGTTATTGGGGGTCCCAAAGCAAACGGGCAGATCGATCTGTCCGAGGGGTGGGCACGATGTCCCGGCACCACTCCGTGGAATGGCGATGTGTCGTTCCTCAGCCGGGACTTGCTGATCCCCATGAGGGCCAGAGTGTCGGCGTAAAGGATATTGAGGCCGCTGCCTCCGTCCATCAGCACCTTGGTGAGACGGATCTCAGCGATGATGGGGTCGACGATCAGAGGATAGCTCCCGGGATTGGGGATCCGATCCGGGTGATCCTGTCGGTCGAACGTGATTGCGCTCTCGGACCACTTGAGGTACGAGGGCGCGACCGTGCTGACTGCGCAAACTTCTCAAAGATCGCGCTTCCTCTGACTCGCAGAGAGGCGAGCCGCACGTCCCCCAAAGATCAAAAGGTAGTTCTTGATCTTGGGGAAGCCTTCCCCCTGAGGGTTGTCGTCCTTGGGGGGCTCTTCAGCGCCCTCCTTGGCGATGATGTCGGTATAGTACCGACGCAGGACAGTGCACTCCTCAAGGGTGTGCTTGGTTGGTTTCCTGTGATAGGGGCATGGCTTCTTCAACATCTCATCGAAGAGACCGGGGCCAGCGGGAGCCCGCTTGGGGTTCTTGCGATCCGCCGCGGCGACCAAGTGGTCGTCCGACTGACCCTGCTTCCCATTGCGACCCTTCTTCTTCTTCCTGGGGTCGCGTGAGCCCGAGGCCTCGGTGGCCTCGGCCTTCTGTTTCCCCTTGGCTGCGCCATCGGAGAAAATGGCGCTAACTGTCTCTTCACCCGAGGCAAAGTTGGTGGTGATGTCGAGCAACTGGCTAGTGCTCGTGGGGGTCTTGCGACCGAGCTCGTGTACCAGCTCTTTGCAAGAGGTACCGGAGATGAAGGCTCCGATGACGTCGGAGTCCGTGATGTTGGGGAGCTCGGTGCACTGCTTGGAGAATCGCCTAATGAAGTCTCGGAGGGACTCATCGGGCTTCTGCCTGCAACTCCTGAGGTCCCAGGAGTTCCCAGGACACACATATGTGCCCTGGAAGTTCCCGACGAAGATCCTGACCAGGTCGGCCCAGTCGTGGATCATGCGCTTAGGGAGGTGCTCAAGCCAGGCTCTGGCCGTATCGGCCAAGTGCAGTGGGAGGTTGCGGATGATGAGGAGGTCATCGTCCGCTCCACCTAGCTGACATGCTAGGCGGATAATCCGCCAGCCAGAGTTCAGGGTTGGTTTCCCCTGAGTACTTGGTTAAGTTGGCGGGCTGTCGGAATTGTGCCGGGAACTTGGCCTCGCTGAAGACGCGCGGACCCGATCATGGTCGTACCTTCCGCCTCGGCATGGTCGATAGCGCCGAGACTCGGCCTCGTCCCTATCACGCCGCCTGGCCTCAAGGGTGGCCCGAACGTCCGCGTCAGCCCCGACATGCTCGTGGACTAATGGGGCCCTGTTGCCCCCTTGTGGGTTAGGGGGCGGCGGGCCCTGTACCGTTGGTGCCTTGTTAGGAGGGGGTCGGTCCTCTTGACATCTCGTGCCATGGGATTGTGATGCAGAACTTTCCGTGTTCTGCACCACGGCCTGCTCCAGGAGGCCACGTAGCCCCTGGCGAACTCTCCTTCCCAAAGGAGTCGATGGCTCGGGCATCGCCCTGAGGAGGAGTGCGGCGGCCATTACATTCTGGCTGGCCGTGCTAAAGACCGGGGCGTTCCCCCCTTGGTCCTCGACGATACGGCGGTTGACGTCTCGGGTGCGGCGTCTAGCCTCACCCCCGTCTCCGTGGCCGGATGGGTCTCGGACGAGGGCCTCGCGGAGTTGGCGGAGGCGTGCACATTCTTCTTCGAGCCTGGCCTCCAGCTCATCGAGCTGTTCAAGGTCAGGGCAATGTCCCCCCGCGGGGGCTGACGCTGCTCCGCGGGCTCCAGGATCGGTCCCGAGAGTCGGTTTAGGCGGTGGAGTGGCGTTCCCTTGCCTAGAGGGTCCTGCACCCCCTTGAACGTTGTGGGGCGCTCCTTCGACCTCAAGGTTGAAGCACTATCGTGACGGGTCATAGCTCCCGTCGTCGGAGTCAGAGTAGCCGAGGCAGTAGTTGCTGGCCTCCAAGAAGCGCATGAAGGTCTCCGGGTTACCGCACCCGGAAAAGTCGGCGCCGGCCCACTCATCGTCGCCTGAGGTGAGATCCTCTGGGTATGACGAAATGGGCGGTGACGCAATGAGGTCCAGGGCAGACCTAAGGTGGTGCCCTGGGAGGTCCGCATACATACTTAACGAAGTGCTCACGGAAGAGGCGTAAGTGGCGGCTGCGTTCCTGAGCCCGGAAGGGAGCTCGGGAGGTGCCGTTGTCTCTCCCCCATCTGTAGGTGGCGGGGGACAAGATGACGAGGCCCCTTTGCCCCCTTTCTGGGGAGCGGCCGGGAGCCATGCCTTCCCCTTTGATCGAGGAGGAACAGGAGGTCGTGATGATCCCCTGTTGGTCCGTGGAGCGGAGCTTGATGCTCCACAGGCCCTTTCTCTAGCACGTATCAAGCCAGAGGAGTGGGCGATCTGGTGAGGAATATGCGGGGGGAGGGCTGGACGGACCCTCGCCTCAGTGGTAGGGTCAGAGATCCGGGACCTCTGACGCCCCCGCCGGGCACCTCCCGCATGGTGTCGTGAGCGCCTCCCACGCACTGACTGTGGTGGGATCGGCTTGGGACAAGGCTCGACATCACCACGTGGCGGGAGGAGGACCATGTCGTAGCCGGAGCCTAGGGACATGAACTCCAAACTCCCGAACATCATGATGGTGCCGCGGCGGAGTGGGTGAAATCCGTCTGCCATCCAAGCCTTCCCTGGTAGGAAAAGGTGAATGCCATGCAAAAGGCCCCTACCTGGCGCGCCAACTGTCGGCGTCTAGACTTGTGGTCTAGGCACAAACAAGTATAAGATTGCGTGACTACCTAAGCCTGGATGGTGATGCAAGTGAAACACACAGAATTTATACTGGTTTGAGCCAAGAATGCCCTACGTCCAGTGAGATCGGGGGGTCTGTATCACCTTGCACCCAAAGGTGCTTGTAGTAGGGGGGTACAAGCGGGTTGCAAGAGAGGGCTAAGTCCCAAGTCTCGGCTTTGTGGTGAACAGAGTGCTGGTTGCTATTCTGCGAGTGAGTGTGGTGAGCCTTGTGAACCTGTCACGATTGTGAGCCCTGGCTCCCCTTTTAAAGCCTTAAGGGGAAGCAGGTTTTTACATGGTGATTGGAGATTTCCTCCTGCCGAGTAGAAGACCGACAGTCCCGACCCTGTAGGAGCTTGCCCATCCTGTCCTTGAGGCATGGATGCTCCTGTGGAGGGTTACCGAACCCTGTTGGAATCATGGGGGTCGGATCGGTGATGTTGCTTCTTGTCCTGTTAACTTTGGGAGGAGACAGCAAACAGCGACGCTGATTAACCTTCCCCACTCCTCTTTCACTGTGAGGCAGTACACCACAGTGAAAGAGGTAAGGTTGCATAGTGAAAGAGGTAAGGCCACAATGACCAGGGTGGTTGGAATAGTCGCCACCATGCCCTACTGTGATACAAAAGTTACTGTGCTTGTCACGTCGTGGGTACGGGCGCCGTGCGTCAGAAGCCATGCTTTGATCTGGTGGAACGTCATTTGGCGCCCGAGCCCTGGAGGGGTCGGGCGAGACGGAACTTACACCCGAGGCCGAGGGGATCGGGCGAGACGGTGTCTGCGTCCGAGGCCTAGGGGGTCGGGCGAGTCGCGGTTTGGCCCTGAGGCTTAGGGGTCAGAAGATCTGGGGGTCGTGCCCTGGTGTTTGTGGATGACTTGTTTTGTCCTTTGCATTTTTTGTCGCTCTGATCTGGGTATCCCCTTTTATGGTACCCAACACTATATTTACTCAAAGAGAGGAGACAAAGTTAATTGCATCCTTGATGAAGTGATATTGAGGAGAAGTGGCATATGAAGACATTGAAGACTCAAGTGGTTAAAATGGTTATATACTTTTGACCTTGAGTTTAGGATTTGCCACACTATAAAGAGGGATGCAAATTTAGTTGGTTTGAGGAAGATAGAGTGCTCAAGTATTAAAACTAAATCAAAAGAGAGACACTCTAACACTTGCATGCACGAACATCTAGGAAATTTCTTCTCTGCTAGGGTGACCCGGTAGTACCAACCTTCAGGGCCGGTGGTACTGGCAGTGCCAGCCCTTTCTTCTGAGTTTTGCGAGAAAATGAACTACCGGTAGTACCGGGCTCGGGCCGGTGGTACCGGCCAGCACCAGTAGTACCGGTGTGAAACACCGGTAGTACCGACAGGCCAAATCTATGCTGACTTTGGTTGCAGAGATTTGAACTGCCGGTGGTGCCGGCCTTCCACCGGTGGTACCGGCAATGGTCGGTAGTACCGACAAATGCCCGGTGGTACCGGTAGGCTTATTTCTCGCAAATCATAGAGACTTCTTACCGTTAGATCTGAGGTAGCCGGTGGTACCAGTGGTTGCCCCGGTAGTACCGGCAGTTGTTCTGAACTTTTGTATAAATAGCTTTCCCCTCATTCTAACCGTTGGCTCACTCTCCCACTCGACCAAACCTTCAGCCAAGGCACCTCTCTAGCTCCCAAAAGCTCCTCTCTTCTATCCCCTTTGCTCCAAACTTCAAATCTTGCAAGGGATTGAGTGAGAGAAGGATTCTTGGTGAGAGAAACATCAAAGCAAAGCTTGAGCACTTGATTTCTTTGTCAAGCCGGTTGGATTTGTGTTTGTTACTCTTGGAGCAAGGCTCCTAGCCGGCTAGGCGTTGCCTGTGGAGCTCCCAACTCATGAGGTAGCCTCGGGAGGTTTGTAGTCACTCAAATTATCTAGTGAAATCACCCCGCATCTCAAGGGATTGCTCTCTTGACTTGAGAACGAGAATAGGGTTGAAAGAGACCCGAAAGGCCTGTGTGGCTTCCTCAACAATGTGGACATAGGCAAGCCTTGGTGGCGAGTTGAACCACGGGATAAATATCTTGTCTTGCTGTGGAGGTAGCATCGACTACCCTTGTTCTTGTGTTCTTTGTGTTCTTCCTATCTACCCCCGTTCATAGGTGAACAAGGGTCGATCTACGATTTGGAGAAGAACCAAGCCAAGGGAACTTCAACATCACCCTCTACTACATCTAGGAGAGTGGGGTAACTCTCAGATCTGGAATCAAAACTCAAAATACTTTGATTTTGTAGCTCTCTTAGGGTGTCGGTAGTACCAACAGTTGCATCGGTAGTACTGGCTGTCTTACACCAGTAGTACCGGCCCAAACTGTCGGTGGTACCGATAGGCATTTAATTTCCGCAACTTGAGTTTTGAGTTTCAGGTTTTTTAGATACGCCTATTCACCCCCCCCTCTAGGCGACATCAAGGAAATTACACGTAGTACCAGGCTCGGGCCGGTGGTACTGGCCAGCACCAGTAGTACCGGTGTGAAACGCCGGTAGTACCGGCAGGCCAAATCTGCGCTGACTTTGGTTGCGGAGATTTGAACTGCCGGTGGTACTGGCCTTCCACCGGTGGTACCGGCAATGGTCGGTAGTACCGACAAAAGCCCGGTGGTACCGGTAGGCTTATTTCTCGCAAATCCTAGAGACTTCTTACAGTTAGATCTGAGGTAGCCGGTGGTACCGATGGTTGCCCCGGTAGTACCGGTAGTTGTTCAGGACCTATGTATAAATAGCTCTTCCCTCATTTCTAACCGTTAGCTCTCCCTTTCCTTCAACTCTAGGTCTGAGAAAATAGTCTCCAAGCTTTGACTCACCCACTCTCTCTCCCTCTTTGCTCATAGACTTCACTCCTTGAGAGATTCAAGCTAGAGAAGTGAGATTAGAGAGTTGGGTGCTTCGATTTGTGACTTGAGCACTTGGTTTCTTCGTATTGCCAGTTTGGTTTGCATTTGTTACTCTTGGGTTCTTGGAACCGTAGTTGGCTAGGCGTTCTTCATGGTTGCCTGTGTTGATTCATTTGTGAGGGCACCCCGAAGTGTTTGTATAACCCTTTGATTCTTAGTGGAAATCTTAAGCTAACCTATGTGGTTGCTTGAGGGAGGAGACCTAAGTGGTCGGACCTTCGTGGTCACCTCAACAACGGGGACGTAGGAACTCCTTCATGGGGATTGCCGAACCTCGGGAAAAATATCTTGTCTTGCTGTGGAGGTAGCATCGACTACCTTGTTCTTGTGTTCATCGTGTTCTTCCTCTCTACTCCCTTTCATAGGTGAATAAGGGCCGATCTACGTTTTGGAGAAGAACCGAGCTAAGGGAACTTCAACATCATCCTCTACTACATCTTGGAGAGTGGGGTAACTCTCATATTTGAAATCAAAACTCAATCTACTCTGATTTCGTAGCTCTCATAGGGCGTCGGTAGTACCAACAGTTGCGTCGGTAGTACTGGCTGTCTTACACCGGTAGTACCGGCCCAAACTGTCGGTAGTACCGGCAGACATTTAACTTCCGCAACTTGAGCTTTTGAGTTTTAGGTTTTTAAGATATGCCTATTCACCCCCCTCTAGGCCAATTAGATCCTTTCAATTGGTTTCAGAGCGAGGTTCCTCGTACAAACGCTTCACCGCGTGAGGAGCAACATTGGCCAAGATGGATCCAATAGCACAAAAGCAAATTGTTGATCAAATCATAGCACAGATCACTGCATCCTTGCAGCTGCAGCAACAAGAGCAAATGCAGAAGATGCAAGCAGAGCTTGACAAGATGAGAGAGCTCCTAGGCAAAAAGAATCTTGAATCGGGTAGCAAAGATGAAAATGAAGATAGTAGCAAATCATCAAAGAACTACAACAAAGCTAGCTTTGACTGTGGTGGTTCAAGCAAGAATCCAACCTTGTCAATGATCAATCCTGGAAAACCACCTCCATTTGATGGTGTAAGGTACACCGATTGGGCTCATAGGATGAAGCTACATCTCATAGCCGCAAGATGTTGGGAAGTGGTGGACATTGGAGTAAATCCGCCGCAAGATCCAAATGAGTGGACACTTGAAGATGAGAGAGACTTTCACCTAAATGCAATGGCAGCCACCTTGATCTTGCAATGCCTCACTCCGGAGGACAACAACAAAGTAAATGGTATGGTGAATGCAAAGCAAATCTGGGACACTTTGAAGGTGTCATTTGAAGGAGATAAAAGTGTAAGAGTTGGAAACATTGAACTCTTACATAGTAAGATTGAGAATTTTTGCATGATTGAGGGAGAAACAACAAAGGCCATGTTTGATAGATTCATGTCCTTGGTCAACCAAATTAGAGCACTTGGAGCAACAACATGGGATGACAACTCTGCAGCAAGAAAGATATGTAGGGTGTATAGACAAAAGAACAATATGCTTGCCTCCATCATTATGGAGAAAAACAATTACCACACGATCACACCTCAAGAGATGCTTGCAAAATTGATGCATCATGAAGTCTTGGATGATGAAGCTAAGGAGACAATCAATCAAAGAAAGAGCATTGCACTCACGGCATCACATGGAAGCGAGTCAAGTCATTGCAACAAAGAGTGTTGTGAGCATAAGCATAATGATGACGATGATCTTGATAAAGAGCAAGCTATGCTAGTGGAAAACTACAAGAATTACTTGATAATGAAGAAAGATAATATGAGGAGATATGGAGGAAACAAGCCATACAAGAAGAGGTTTTGCTATGAGTGTGGTGACACCGGCCATCTTGCGGCCGATTGTCCTAACAAAGAGGAGAGGTCAAGATACAACAAGCAAGGTGACAAGAAGTACAAGGATAAGAAGAGAGATGAAGCACATCTAGGTCAAGAATGGAAATCTAACAGTGACAGTGATGATGACAATGACAATAAGAAGAAGAGTATGGTTGCCCTCGCCATACAAGAGGCATCTTCCTCAACAAACATCTTCACCGACAATGCTTCATCGACCTCTCTCTTCACCCGCACTTCTTCATCGTCTAGACTCTTCGCCAACCTCTCCGATGATGACCATGACACTCCTACATGCCTCATGACAAGAGGAGATAAGGTACAATTTGACTCTCCCACTCACACCACTAGTAAATATGATAGTGATGATGAAGATGATGAAAACTATGCATCAAATCTCATTAAGAAATATGGTAAAGCTGCTGCAACTAAAATCCTAAAGCTAATATATGCTAAAGATAAGCTTGAGTCATGCATTGAGTCGCAAGGGGAATTGCTCCTAGAGGAAAGGGAGAAGAACCAAGGACTTCAAGTATGTCTCTCCAAGGAAAAGGAGAGGGCTGATAAGTTGAGTGTAGAATTATCTTTAGCCAAAGATGCTAATGATCATTTGTCTAAGGGACATTCTTCACTTAATGACTCTTTGGCTAGCCTAAAGAATGATCATAGTTTGGCTCAAGAGAGCCTTACAAGCTTGACAACTAAATATCATGAGCTTGAACTCAACTATGACAAGCTTTGGACTAGCACCTCTACCATTTCCAAGGATTCCAAAGCTTCAACAAGTAAAAGCTGTGAAAGATGCTTAAATGTTGATATAAATGCTTATGTTACTAACCTTGTTGAGCTAGCAAAGAAGGACAAGGAGATCTAAAGATTAAACACAATTGTCAAGATTGGTTGCAAGTGCAAGGACAAGCAACCGGCAAATGTGTTCAAGGCATCAAGGCACCCCATAATCAAGGATGGCCTCGGTTACAATAGGTATAATGGTAAGGCCAATGGAAGAAACATGATAAATGGGGTGGCTTGTGTGAAGTTCAACAAGAGTGTGCCTCTTGTTGACCTTATTGACAACGTGAACAATATTGCTACTCCTACAATTCCACTTACAAACAACAAGAACATCAAGAAGAAGCAAGTGGAGGTGCCAAAGCAACAAGTGCCTATTTCATGCAATCACATTTGTGATTACATGTGTTGTTGGGACAAGGATGGCAAGATTGTTGTGAAGTATGTGGGTGCCCTTAAGAAGAGACAAATCTTAAGGAGTGTTTGGGTGCCCAAGTCTTATATTTCTAACCCCCTAGGTCCCATCTCGGTACCTAAAACAAAAGCTTAATCTCGTGTTGTAGGAATACTCCTCTAGTGGACCAAAATGGGTGCTTGATAATGGATGCACCAATCATATGACCGGAGAGAAGAACATGTTCACCTCCTTTCAACCAAATCAAGTTGCATGTGAAAGGATTGTCTTTGGTGACAATAGTAAAGGAGATATCCTTGGTTTGGGTAAAATTACTTTCTAAAATGATAATTCAATTTCAAATGTATTACTTGTGAATTCGTTGGGATACAATTTTGTCGACGAAAGCTGGTCGGCAGTCTACCTTGGGGTATACCCACGGTAGTAGTTTATCGGTAGACGGTGCGCAAACTACGAACTCGATGGTGACGCAAGACACGGACAAGCTTTTTATCCAGGTTCGGCCGCCGAGTTGGCGTAATACCTACGTCCTGCGTCTGGTTGTATTGATTTGTGTTGAGAGAATCTCCTGTCCTAGGGGGGTCCCTTGCCCCTCCTTATATAGTCTGGAGGGCAGGGTTACAGATCTGGAAACTAATCCTAGTCGGTTACAATTGCCATGGATAATTCGATATCAATTCCTATTCTAACCGACTAGAATCCTGCTTGATCTCCACATCTTGTTTCCTTGCGCGAAACTCCAGGTTGTCGGATCAAGCCTTGTACTCGTCTCGTAATGGGCCAAACCTCCTGGCCGAAGTCTAGCCGTAAGGGTATAGGGGTTTATACCCCCACAGCTAGTCCCCGAGCACCATGTATTGTGATGTAACACGCCGTCTTGAGCTTCTTCGATCAGTGAGGCTTGACGTCTTCAATAAGTGGGAAAGTCGCCCAAACAGTCGCAACGGTTCTTTGACCAACTCAAAAGACAGTTGATCAACATTGACGTCGAAGAAGCGAGTTGTTCGAAGAATGCATGGTGCTCTAAATTAAAAAAGATTTCTTTCCTGGTGAAGTGTGCCCACTTTACTTTTTTGAAAGGTATAAACATCAAAAAAGCAAGCATATTCACCGCAAGGTGAAGTGTGCCCACTTAGTCCCCGAGCCTGGTAGTAGGTGACGTAGGCACGTGGTGCCAGGGTCAAAATAAAAATCCTCAAAGAAATTCTGTAACTGAGATGCATCGCCAGATGCATCGTACCGATGTAGTCCCCGAGCTTGCTGGAAGGCGAAGTATGAGCCTTGTAGCAAGGTCTAAAAAGTTGAATTTACCAGTCCGTCTGCAATTGAATAGACTAATCGACCAGTCCCCGAGCATATAACGCTCGGTGGTCGGTACAGTCCCCGAATTCTCAAATTAGTGGGCTGGTCGACCAGTCCCCGAGCGTATAGTGCTCGGTGGTCGGTACAGTCCCCGAATTCTCAAATTGGTGGGCTGGTCGACCAGTCCCCAAGCGTATAGTGCTCGGTGGTCGGTACAATCCCCGAGCTAATAGACTGGGCGACCAGTCCCCGAGCGTCGAGTGCTCGGTGGTCGGTGCAGTCCTTGAAGTTCCGAGCTAACAGACTGGGCGACCAGTCCCCGAGCGTCGAGTGCTCGGTGGTCGGTGCAGTCCCCGGATTGTTGACTCTCTGGCATATTTGTCTTCTTTTTATTGAAACGATCTTTACAGTTAAAGTTGACATGACGAGTCCTCCTGATGGGTTGTCAGATGGACGCATGAAAAGTTGCGCCTGGCAACTGTACAGCCGCCCTTTGCGTGGTTTGAGAAAAAAGGAACCATCAATTGGTACGAAAACTCCGCCGCATTAATTGTCTATAATCATTATAAACCGAAACGCCGCATCCGCCGCATGGCCCGCCCACTTCCCGAGAATACGGGAAGTGGGAGAGGTGGAGTTGCAGGTTATAAAAGCCTGACAGTTCCGCCTGTACTCCTTACCCTGCCATTGCCCTCAAGCCTTCCATTTTCGCCTCCTTCGATCACCTGCATCTTCGTAACCCAAATCCACTTCTCACCTCCAATGGCGAAGAGCGACGCCAAGAAGAGGGCTGAACTGATGGCCAAGGAGTGGAAGAAGTCCCGCAGCACCACCAAATCCCTCGGTGACCTCGTCGACATGGGACTCCTGCACAGCTCGGAGCTCAGCGGCTGGAGAGCACCTGAGGGAGAAAGCTTCCCCGACCCTCGTGCTGGTGAGATCGTCGTGTTCGAAGATTTCGTTAAGAGGGGCTTTGGGGTTCCGGTTCATCCTTTTCTCCAAGGTCTTCTTCTGTATTATGAGATCGGGATTTGCAATCTGCACCCGAACTCAATTCTCCTCATTTCCACCTTCATCCACCTGTGCGAGGCCTATGTTGGCATAGAGCCGCACTTTGATCTTTTTCGGTATCTTTTCTGCTTGAGGAAGAAGGGAGCAGTTGGAGGCTCCAAGGTTGCAGGTGGAGTATACCTCAACCTTCGTGATGGAATGAAGAATCACTACCTGCACTGTCCATGGAACACTTCCTTGACCGAATGGTATAGGAAGCGGTTCTACGTCAGGGAGGAACCGAGCAGCTCCACGTTCTGCGACGTGGGGTACATTCCCGAGAAGAGGGTGAGCTGGACCGACCGCCCGGAGTTCGACGGTCAAGTGGCGGATCTGATGAAGCTGATCGACTGGTCGCGCCTGGATGGGCTTGGCGTGGTCGGCAACTTCATTTGTCGTCGGGTGATGCCCTGCCAGAAGAGGGTGCACTCGGCGTACGAGTATGCCGGAAGCGTGGACCCGACCAGGATGCGACCGGAGATCTTGGAGAAGGCGGAGGTACAACGGCTGTTGAACGAGCTGTTCAACTTTGCGGACGGAGGCTTCATCCGCGGCAGTGATCGGGTGCAAGCCTTCAAGTTAGGCCGACCAGCACCAAAGGTATGTTGCAGAGTATTTTGTTTTAGCATTCGTATATCGTCTGTAGCTGACTCATCTTCGTTGCTTTTGCAGATCGGCGATGTCGACCGGTGCACAGTGTATGTATCACTGGCACCGGGGATGGGGAATCCTCCGAGAGAAGACCTGCCAGAAGACGATGCTGCTAGGTGTACTCGTTACACCAGCAGTGAGGAGGAACAAGCCCGCCCCGTCCCGACCACCGAGGAGAGGGTAGCGGGGAAAAGGCCATTGCCGGCAGATCCCTTGCCGACAGCGATGTTGCCGGCAGATCTACCGGCGGAGAGCAGCCAAGCGCCGAAGCATCGTCGGCTCGTGCGGATCGTTGACGACGATGACGAGGAGGCTGCACCGTCGTTAGTCCGACGGCCTCGGAGCCGCCTAGATAATGCGCCGGCCGCTACTGATCGAGTGGCCAGCGACCCCCCTGCACCGCAAGTTGTCGAGATGGGGGCGCAGGTGCCGACCGGCCGGGCGAGGAAAAGGTTCACCGCGACCCACCGTCGATCAGACCTGTAAGTGTTCGACTTACGTATTTTGGACTCCTCTTTGCTTTTTTTTTAAATTACACTTTTGTCCCTGTAGTGCGGCGTCGGATGTCGACCCCGGCCAGGCTGCCAGCCAGGGGACGGGCGAGCCTGTCCGCGCTGCTGAAGATACGGCCCCCCAGGCCACAGAGCAGCCTACAGCTGCAGCCGCGCCTGGGAGCACCGAGGGGCTCCCGACCGCGGCACCGACTACGACAGGCAGCCCGACCAGGGCTGAAGAGTCTCCCCCAGCTGGCTCCACAGAAGAGGAGGGAAGAGCCCCGACCCCTCCTCCTGCCGGGGGGAGTGGAGTCCCCACGCCGCCCCGAGCAGGAACCTCTTCGACTGCAGGCTCCCCAGGTCTGGTCCGGGGGCCAGTAATGCCTGGGACCACCACCGGGGGTGACGCAGCACAGGAGGAGGAAACCCGGGCGGCCTCCGATGACGAGGTGGAAGAGATTGAGGGTCGTCCCCGTGATGGCCGCCAACACGTGTATGTGTGGCGCCAACGCGGGGATCACTTTATCGGGCATGAAGAGCTCGTCGAGACCGAGGAGGCCGCCAGGGTGGAGCGCGCGGCCAAGCGCCTTGTCGACGAAGTCAAGGTAAGCGACTTTTTATACTGATGGACATTCTGTGCATTGTCTTGCTTGAACGTCATATGTCTGTTTTGCAGGGCGCGATGAAAACGGCGAAGTACCGGAAACGGTGCTTTGACCAGATAGAAGGCGTCGTGGCCGAGAACAAGGCCCTGGCCGCAGAGGTGGACCGGTTGCGGTCGGAGGTTGGGGAGAGGGTGGCCGAGATGAATGCCCAAGAGGAGCATCGTCTCGAGCTTACCCGTCGCTTGGCCAACCAGTACCAGCAACGAGAAGGTTAGTCACGCGCTCCGAGCTGCTTCGTGTAGCTGTGCAGTTTGCTTTGCTGACCAGGTTGTCATTCACTTAGTCCTGGAGGAGGAGGTGGCGCGTCTCCGACAGGAGAAGGAGCAGCTCAGCCAAGAGCTCGCTGATGCGCTGGAGTCCGGGCGCCGAGCAGGAGAGGAGCTGGGTCGGAAAGACCGGGAGTTATCTGGTAATACGCCCCGCCTTGCTATCTGTCGCTTGGCACCCCTTTGTTTTTAATATGCCGATAATAATGTCCTATTTCGCTTGCAGTGCTCAAGGTGAACACCAAGAGGCACCTGGATGATCTGATCAAGGACCGGGACTCCTGGAAGGTCAACTGTTGTAGGATCTGGAAAGGAGTGTCCCCGGTCCTAGACCTGATCAGTCCCGAGCTCCCGGAGAGCCAGCCCCGCGCGCCACAGTTGACCCCGGTCGAGAAGGCGCAACGGGCGTGGGACTGGCTCCAACAGTTCGTGAAGGACGCCGGGGAGTTTGCCGACACGCACGTTCTCAGCATGGTGCGCGCCCACTACCCCCTGGTCGACTTGAGCAGGCTGGAGAAGGGGTACCCCAAGGAGGTCGGCCCACAGGAGGCGGACGAACTTCGGGGTAGTCTGCTGGACTTGTCGTCGACAGTGATCGGCGACATTAATCTGTGCGGAACGGCCACTCCCCCAGACCAGCCGAGTTCAGATAGGTCGGCCAGGGAGTTGTCGGGCGCGTCCGTTGCGGGAGATGGGCGGTCGACGCCTGCGGTCTCGACCAGCCAGGCGCCGGTGGCCCCGACCCCTTCGTCCGGGCAGCAGGGCCAGGCGGGTGATCAGCCCGAGCAGCTAGGCCAATAGAGTAGTCTGTAGGAATAGACTAGTGTCTGCCCGTCAGGGTATTTATTGTAAACTTTGTATGTAAAGTTTGTAATAAAGTTTGCTTTTTGTCATGACTGTTGTTTTGAGTGCTGTATGATTGTCTGAGTGACGTGTCACCGTATTCGACTTTGTAGTCGCTGAGAGCATCCATTGCAGAAGTTTTGCCGAGTCCTGTGTGCAGCAAGGTATAGGCCAAAAAACAGAAAATCTTACTACTGACAATTATAAGATACTTACAAAGGAAAGTTATTAAAACTTCATGGATAAAATCGCCGCAGTTTGTCTATGTGCCAAGAGTTAGGCACGCGTGTTCCATCTGGGTATGCCAATCTGTAGGACGTGGGTCGTGTGACTTCGGTGACCACGAAGGGTCCTTCCCAGGGAGTGGATAGCTTGTGCATTCCCTCCTGACTTGTTTTCCACCTGAGTACCAGGTCGCCGACCACGAAGGAACGGTCCTTGACGTTCCTGTTGTAGTATCGCCTGACTGCCGCGAGATATTTTGCTGTTCGGAGACAAGAATCTAAACGCTTTTCCTCCATGCAATTGATTTCGAGTTCTCTGGCATTGTCGGCGGTCGCCTGGTCGAAGTGTTCGATTCTAGGAGATCCGAAGTGTATGTCAGACGGCAGGACCGCCTCTGAACCGTACACCATGAAGTAGGGAGACACCCCTGTGTTTCGACTGGTCTGAGTTCGGAGGCCCCAGACCACTGCCGGCAATTCTTTCATCCATCGACCCGGTGCTCTGTCGTTTTCGGTGTACAACCTTTTCTTTAGGGCGTCAACGATCATTCCGTTAGCACGTTCAACTTGACCGTTGGCACGTGGATGTGCCACTGACACGTATTTTATGACTATGCCTCTGTCATCGCAGAAGTCCCAAAAAGTGGTGCCAGTAAACTGAGTGCCCAGGTCGGTGATTATGTTGTTCGGGATGCCGAATCTGTGTATGATTTGATTGAGGAACTCCACAGCCTTCTCGGAGGTTGCCTTGACCAGGGGCATGTATTCGATCCACTTAGAGAACTTGTCGATTAACACGAAAACAAACTTGAAATTGCCCGGGGCTGGTTTAAATGGCCCGATCATGTCAAGTCCCCAGCAAGCAAAAGGCCAAGACGACGGGATGGTTTGAATTTCGTGAGCAGGTACGTGTGTCCTCTTGGCGAAAAACTGACATCCTTCGCAGTGTCGAACCAGTTTTTCCGCATCGTTCACCGCGGTTGGCCAATAAAAACCTGCTCGGAAGGCTTTTCCAACCAACGTTCTGGATGCAACATGATTGCCGCAGGATCCAGCGTGTATGTCTTCTAGGAGCTTGATACCATCATCTTGGGGTATGCACTTGAGCAGTACTTCGGAGCTTGCGTTTTTTCGCATGAGTTTGCCGTCGACCAAGATGTAGTTCTTTGATCGTCGAATGAGGCGTTCATTCTCTGCTTTGTCCTGAAGGCCTGTCCCATCCGATATGTACTTGATGAACGGGGTACGCCAGTCACGCCCACCGGTTGTCGGAGTGGCGTCGTCTATGATCATTGCCTCGGTGGGTTGCTTGTCGACCAGGGGGGAGCCTACGGTTGGCTCGTGGATGTCCTGGACGAAAGTACCCCGTGGGATCTGGGCCCGAGATGAGCCTAACTTCGACAATGCATCTGCTGCTTGGTTCTTATCCCGGACCACGTGGATGTACTCTATGCCGTAGAAATTGGTTTCCCATTTGCGAATTTCTTTGCAGTAGAGATCCATCTTCTCGTGGGTTGCGTCCCACTCCTTGTTGAGCTGGTTGATGACCAAAGCGGAGTCGCCATAGACATAGAGGCGCTTGATTCCCAGCTCAACGGCTAGTCTTATGCCATGCAAGCATGCTTCGTATTCGGCGACGTTGTTTGACGCCGGAAAAAGGATCCGAAGGACGTAACGCAGTTTGTCCTTGTTGGGTGATACGAACAGTATCCCAGCGCCGGTACCGTTGATGTTCAAGGACCCATCAAAGAACATTGACCAGTGGTCTGAGACATCGGGAACGGGAGGCTCATTGAGATCCGTCCATTCAGCAATGAAATCGACCAGGGCCTGAGACTTGACCGTAGTTCGGCTCTGGAACTCCAGGGAAAATGGGCACAACTCCATCGCCCATTTCACGATTCTGCCATTGGCGTCTTTATTGCGCAGGATGTCCCCGAGAGGGAAACTGGTTGTCACTAGGACTCGATGGCCGTCGAAGTAGTGCTTCAGCTTTCTTGACGTTATTAGAATGGCGTATATGAGCTTCTGTATTTGAGGATACCTGGCCTTGGACTCGTTTAAGACTTCACTTATGAAGTAAACGGGTCTCTGGACCTTGTAGGCGTGACCTGGTTCATCTCGCTCGACCACTATTGCCGTGGAGACAACCCTGTCGGTTGCAGCAATGTAAAGAAGTAGGTCTTCATTGGGCTGAGGCGCTGTGAGGACAGGTGGTGAGGTGAGGAAGGTCTTAAGCTGAGTGAACGCAGCGTCAGCTTCCTCTGTCCAAGAAAATTTTTCTGACGCTTTCAATAGTTTGAAGAAAGGGAGGCCTTTTTCTCCCAGCCTTGAGATGAAACGACTGAGGGCGGCCATACATCCGGTTAGCTTCTGAATATCCTTGACGTTCTTCGGTGGTCGCATGTCGAGTACGGCTTTGACTTTTGAAGGGTTTGGTCGTATGCCGTCGCGACTGACGACGTTGCCGAGCAGTAGACCGGAAGGAACGCCGAAAATGCACTTCTTGGGGTTGAGCTTCCACTTGTACCTATTGAGCGCCTTGAAAGTTCGGTCTAAGTTGTCGATTAGGGTGCTCGCGTCCCTTATTTTTACGACCACGTCGTCTACATAGGCCTCGACGAGGTCATCGCGAATCTCGTCGAGGAGGCATTGCTGGATGGCCCGTTGATAAGTGGCTCCAGCGTTTTTGAGTCCGAAAGACATGGTCTTGTAGCAGTATGCGCCGTAAGGTGTAATAAAAGACGTTTTGATCTGATCTTCTTTCTTTAGCGAAATCTGGTGATAACCAGAGTAGCAGTCTAAAAAAGAAAGGAGTTCGCATCCGACCGTTGAGTCGACCACCTCGTCGATGCGAGGGAGACCAAAAGGATCTTTAGGACAGTGTTTATTGAGATCAGTGTAATCAACGCACATTCTCCATTCATTATTCTTTTTGCGTACGAGAACCGGATTGGCGAGCCAATCGGGGTGATACACTTCTTTTATGAATCCGGCTGCTAGAAGCCGTGTTATTTCTGTCCTAATAGCCTCCTTTTTGTCACGAGCGAACCGTCGCAGTTTTTGCTTGATTGGTCTTGCGGTCTTCGAGACATTTAAGGAGTGCTTGATCAGGTTTCGTGGGACACCGGGCATGTCTGCGGGTTTCCATGCGAAAACGCTCACGTTGTCCCTTAGAAACCTGACGAGCGCGTCTTCCTATTTTGGATCCAGGTTGGCCCCGATGAGGGCTGTCTTCTCGGGGCTGCCTTCGACCAGCTGCACTTCTTTGTACTCCTTGGATTTTGAGTTCTTCCTGGCTGTCTCCTGTTCAGGTAGTCGGAGCTGGTCGGGAGGCAGCTGTGCGGCTTGGTTTGCTGTTTCTGCCATGCGGATTGAGAGGTCGATTGCCTCGGTGATCTTGAAGCTTTCTTCTTCGCAGGTGTACGCAGTGTAGACGTTGCCTCTGACGGTTAGGACGCCCTTCTCCGTGGGCATCTTAAGGACTAGGTATGAGTAGTGCGGGACTGCCATGAACTTTGTCAGCGATGGTCGGCCCAGTATGGCGTGATAGGTCCCGTCGAAATCCGCGACTACGAAGTTGATGAACTCCGTCCGGAAGTGGTCGGGTGTGCCGAATTGGACAGGCAATGTTATCTGTCCAAGAGGCACTGAACTTTGACCTGGCAAAACCCCCCAGAATTGGGCGTCGTAAGGTTTTAGTTGTGCAGGGGATATCTTGAGGGCGGGCAGGCTGTTGCGGAAGAGGATGTCGATGGAGCTTCCCCCGTCCACGAGCACGCGCTCGAATCTGATGCTGTTGATGCAGGGGTCAAGAATCAGGGGAAAACGACCCGGCTCTGGGATAGCGGCCCACTGGTCCTTCCTGCTGAACGAGATTTCCCTGTGGGACCACGTGGGAAATTTCGGGTCTGCGATCAGCCCGTCCGTGCTGTCTATGTTGAGGCAGGCTCTCTTTAACAGCTTTCTTTCTCGCTTGGACTCAGTGGAGACCTTGCCCCCGAAGATGGAGTGGACCACGTCAGTGGGGCTGACGTATTGGTGTCGGGGGTCCCTATCTTGGTCCTCATCCTCATCTTCGTGGTCGTGCCCGTCGCGCTTGTTATTTCTCTTGGCGGAGTCGTCTTGGGCGGCCCGCCGTGTATAGATACTTTTGAGGACGCGGCACTCTTCCATGGTATGATTGGACTTTGGATGTAGTTGGCATGGTCCCTTCAATGTTTTGTTGTAGTCTTCTTGGTAGTCCCGTCGTCCATTGGGACGCTTGACCGTATTTACTTCGTGGTCGAAGTCGCGAGGGCGCTTTCCTCTGAAGTCGTCGCGGCTGTCGCGCCGCCGATCCCAACCGTCTCTGTGGTCACGGTTGTCGGGGCGACGGTGGTTCCTGTTGTCGTAACGACCGCGACCGTCATCTCGCTGGGAAGGCTGGTCGGGACCTCTAGCGTCGTCTCGGATTAGTTTTTCTGCGTCGTCGGCGTCGGCGTAATTTTTGGCCGTGGCGAGGAGTTCCGCTACCGTTGCTGGTCGTTTACGTAACAGCTTGTTCCTCAGCGCCTCGTGGAAGCGCAAGCCCTTGATGAAGGCAGAGATGGCCTCGTCGTGGGAAATCTTCGGGATTTTGAGGCGCATATCCGAGAATCGTCGGATGTAATCGCGCAGAGGTTCGTTCTTCCTGTCCCTTATCCTTTCAAGGTCATATTTGTTTCTAGGCTGCTCGCATGTGGCGATGAAGTTGTCGATGAAAGCCTGGCGCAGATCTTCCCAAGAGTCGAAGGAGTCCTCGGGCAAGCCAAGAAGCCACTGATGACCAGCCTGGTCGAGGACTACGGGGAAGTAGTTAGCCATGACGTGCTCATCTCCTGCGGCTGATCGGACGGCGATTTCGTAGAGGGTGATCCAGTTCTCTGGATTTTCCTTGCCGTCGTATTTTTTAAGTTTTTCGAGCTTGAAATTGCGGGGCCACACGACCTGGCGGAGGTGTGAGGAGAACTGTCTTAGACCCGGGGGACCGTGCGTTGCATCGTACTCGATGCGGCGCAGGTTTTCATGGACTGCTCTCTCTGTGGCGCGCCTGTTGATGCGGTCCCGGGCATCTTTGGGAGGAATGTTGTGGCGGAGATCCCTGTGCTGGTTTACTTCTTGGCCGCGTACGCGGTTCTGCTCGCGGTGGCCGTCGGCGTCCCAACCACCATCGTCGCGCCGTGAGTCCCCTCGACGGTTGTCGGGGGAGCGGCTGCGGTGACGCCTGCTGGGAGACGGTGAGGCCCGGCTACGATTAGTCTGGTCGGAGGCGGCTTTCGTATAAGAGACGTCCTGGACTCTCTTGAGCAGAGTGGCTGTCTGTCCCATTGCAGCGATCAGGTGTGCTCGGATGCTGGTCCGGACTCCGTGGCACTCGGGGGTATCAGGAAGCCGATCTAGGTTAGCCATGGCGACAGCCACGTTGGCGCTTGGCGTTTTGTAGACTGGCTGGTCCCCGACCATGTCAAAGGCATCGTTGAGATTATTTGGTGGCATTTGTTGTTGCTCGTCTGCACGTCGTCGGGCGCGATCGGCGTTGCGCTGTTCGCAGAGTTGCCTCTGGTCATCTGTTTCTCCATCAACGACCGGTTCGTCGGCGCTGACATTGAACACAATATTCCCTCGCCGGGGGGGAAATATCGGGAATCGGTTGAAACCCGGAGGGTGTGAAGGAAAATCCAGGTCGTAGTCCTCGTCTTCGGTGTTTATAACCTCGGTGGGGACGGAACCGGTACTTGAATTGGTGCTGGAAACCTGGCCGTCCCGTAGTTCTCGGATCGTCACCATGTTGACGTAGTGACGATCGTTCCTTTTCGGCGACCAACCCGCCTTGCTGAAAACGGATTGGGTGTGCTGTGAATAAACAGAGGCCGAGTTGTTCAGGCCGCAAGGATAATCTTCCTTCTTGAGCTTGACGGATCGTCCTGAGGGTGTTGAGGTTATCGTCAGAGACGTTCCCAGCCGTTCGTGTGTGGCGACACGAGTTGGCCGGCGGGATTTGAAAAAATCCGCTGGAGCAGCTTGGTCGGGCCGACGCAGAACTCCGTCTACTAGTTGGGAAACTTCGAGTAGCTTGGAGTCAGTGCGATCAAGCGCTCGGAGAAAGTCCGAGCAGTCGATCTTCTTTCCCTTGTAGAGCGGGAACGGTGGTCGGGCGCTTGGTGCCGTCACGCGTGTGGTCGAAGATGGCGTGATCTCAGATTGGATCTGGATCTCTTTCGAAACCGTGGTCGTGAGGCCGCCGCTACACGTCGTCCACGTGATCTGGCCGACGGTGAACGTGAGGCCTTCAGGCACGGTCGCGGAAGCTGGGATCGTGACCATCTTGTTCGCCGGAAAAGTTGCACGCACACCCCCTACCTGGCGCGCCACTGTCGACAAAAGCTGGTCGGCAGTCTACCTTGGGGTATACCCACGGTAGTAGTTTATCGGTAGACGGTGCGCAAACTACGAACTCGATGGTGACGCAAGACACGGACAAGCTTTTTATCCAGGTTCGGCCGCCGAGTTGGCGTAATACCTACGTCCTGCGTCTGGTTGTATTGATTTGTGTTGAGAGAATCTCCTGTCCTAGGGGGGTCCCTTGCCCCTCCTTATATAGTCTGGAGGGCAGGGTTACAGATCTGGAAACTAATCCTAGTCGGTTACAATTGCCATGGATAATTCGATATCAATTCCTATTCTAACCGACTAGAATCCTGCTTGATCTCCACATCTTGTTTCCTTGCGCGAAACTCCAGGTTGTCGGATCAAGCCTTGTACTCGTCTCGTAATGGGCCAAACCTCCTGGCCGAAGTCTAGCCGTAAGGGTATAGGGGTTTATACCCCCACAAATTTGTTGTCCATCTCACAACTTTGTGAGAAGGGTTACAATTGTCTCTTTACGAATAAGGGTGTAGAAGTCTCTAGAAGGTCGGATGCCTCTATTGCTTTTACGGGTCAACTTAAGGGCAAGCTCTATCTAGTTGATTTCTCATCTAGTAGAGTGGGTCCAAGACTTGTTTAGTGGAAAAATCTAGCATGGGCTGGTTATGGCATCGCTGTCTAGCTCATGTTGGGATGAGGAACTTGGCCGATCTTCAAAGAGGTGGATACATCCTAGGACTAACAAATGTTTCTTTTGAGAAAGATAGAATTTGCAGTGCATGTCAAGCGGGAAAGCAAGTTCGAGACAAGCATCCCACTAAGAACATCATGACTACATCAAACACCACTTGAGTTACTTCACATGGACTTATTCGGACCCAATGCTTATATAAGTATTGGAGGTAACAAATATAGTTTTGTAATTGTTGATGATTTTTCTCGCTTCACTTGGGTGTTCCTTTTGAGAGATAAAGGTGAAACCCAAGGGATCTTCAAAAAGGTTTCAAGAAGAGCTCAAAATAAGTTTGAAGTGAAGATCAACAAAGTGAGAAATGACAACGGGATAGAGTTTAGAAACACCAACATTGAAGCTTTCCTTGATGAAGAAGGCATCAAACATGAGTTCTCAGTTCCATACACTCCACAACAAAATGGTGTTGTGGAGAGGAAGAACCGGACGCTCATTGAAGCCATAATAGCAATGTTGGATGAATACAAGATTTCAGAAAAAAAAAACTATTGGGCGGAAGCCATCAACACGTTGTTGACGGTCCTTAAGTATCAAATTTAATTATCAAATAAATAAAGAAAAGGATCCAAATGAAATCAACATCTAGACTTAGGGTTTTATCTGACAGAATTCCACGAGTTTTGGTGTTTGTCTATTTCTGCAGGGGGTTATCAGGAAATACGAAAGAAAGGCCCACACGTCGGGATTACATAGAGATATTAACGTGCCGCGCAATTATCTTACATCTAGAAGACTCCAGAAGCCACGAGACCGAAGCGGAGGCGAAACGGGGCCAGAGGCAGGGCGCCCGCCCTCCTGCCCTAGGCGCCCGCCCCCTCTGGGAGTCCAATCAGGACTCTGCTTCGCGAGAGATCTCCACCGACCTAAAGGATGAATCTAAACCATACAATATATGTCGGTTTGATCCAATGGCCCATATTCACTTGAAGGGACTATAAAACCAGACCCCCTGGCCCCTGGAGGAGAGAGCCTCTCAACCCTAGTTCATTGTTCTTCAAGGGAGAAGAAGCCTCTGATCAAGATTAGAGCCACCACATCAATTAGATATCTAGATTAACATAGCTACATAGGATTAGAACTAGAAGGAGTCAATCTTCGATTGGTTTCCGGATCTGTCAAGAGGATTCTTGGTAATTCTCTAATTGTGCTTCTAATTGCTTTCTAATTATCTTTGTTCTTCAATATTATGAATATGACTTTGTTCTACTTCAATATATTGCTTATGACTTTGCTCTACTTGCTTATATTCAAGATTATATTGTTCTTAGTTTATCATAGTTATGTACTTGGCTTAGTTAGATTTGATCTATATACATGCTTAGGATCGTATAGCGTTTATCCATCGGATCCATGGGTAAATGATAGATATTGTGTAGGCGTGGTGCTTATACCGTATTTATCTACGATTGTACCCAATATGCCAGATCGTGGGGTAGTTCATGATAGTGACAGCTTCATTGATTCTTATATAGTCCCCCTCTCGTGTATTGGGCTGGCAGAGCAACATTATTACAGGGGAGTGATTGCTATGTTTCTCATATTCCTTGCTAATATCACTATGCATGGGCGTAGTCTTGTCTCACAATGATTGCTATGTATGCTTGCACTAACTATGATATCCTAGACTATATAGTTGAGAATAACTTAGGGAATATTCTGGTAGTTCATTCTAATACCATGCTAATGACTTTCTAGAGTATCTAATTGAGGTGCTTATCATATTTATTATGTGGCTAGATCAGATTAGTTATCCTTGTCACTATTATTATTTCATATATCTTTTATGTGACACTTATCCCTGTATGAAGAGTTAGATAAATGTTCTCAATTATACATGCAATGATAGATGCTCAATCTCATATTCTATTCTGTAATCAATAGTGATGATTGTTAATCCCTTCCCAGTGGTAAAAATATAAATAACGATACCTGGAATACTTCCCGGTTAAAATGCTGCATCGGTATTAATCTGTGCGCTTGCAGATCTCATTCATTATTTATTTAGAAGAGCAATTGCATATTTCAATACCGCGTCTCTCATGTCATGCTGGGGATGACAACTTGGCTTAAGTGGTGTGAGGGATAGGTTTGGCATTTTTGGCACCGTTACTAGATTTAGAGAACTTAGTCTACTTTTGGTAATGATGTTAAGAATACCCAACAAGCATTTTTGGCGCCGTTGCCGGGGAAGGTTGATTACTAATCAGGAATGGAATAAAAGATTTTGAGTTATCATTCGCATCACTAATATGATTGAGCTTATCTATTCTCTCATACAGTTTTACACCGATATTTTTCTATTTTATCTTATGCAGGGGGATGTATGAATAGAAGACATCTTCCAGGAAATTTTGTTGACAATCCCGAAGCATTATTCAAGAAGACGAGAGCCAAGCTCAAGAAGAGATCATCAACACTTCAGCAAGAAGCTTCATCCAATCAAGAAGATCACCGGAACTTGTCTTCAGAGTTCGAAGCCATGGCGAACAAATCGATCCGCGAGTTCTCAGCTCCCACTATGAACAACATCCGCACTGGACCTGCTGCAGAGATTGACGGCAACTTTGAGCTTAAGCCTGGACTTATCAACATGGTGCAATCCAACCAGTTCTGTGGGAAGGCACACGAAGATGCTAGTGCTCATTTACAACACTTCCTGGAGATTTGCAACACATTCACCATATCAGGAGTTTCCAAAGATGCTATACTACTTCGCCTCTTCCCATTCTCACTGTTAGGAAGAGCGAAGCAGTGGTTCTATGCTACAAAGGAGAAGAATACTACGTGGGCACTCTGCTCAACAAACCTCCTGGCAAAATTCTTTCCCATGGGCAAGACGAATGCTCTCCGTGGGAAGATTACAAGTTTTCAGCAACAAAATGATGAATCTGTTCCAGAAGCATGGGAGCGCTTTCAAGACTACATCCTAGAATGTCCCCATCATGGAATGGAGAGTTGGCTATTGATGCAGACGTTTTATCATGGACTCGGCAACAGTGCCCAAGAGACCATGGATGCTGCAGTTGGAGGAGCATTCTTATCACTTACTATACCACAAGCCACAGCTCTTGTGGAGAAGATGGCGTCCAATCAAAGCTAGAATGAAGAGAGGACCCAGACACGCAAGAGAGGTGGAGGTATGCATCAGCTGAAGGAGGTAGATATGCTGTCTGCAAAGCTAGACCTGCTCATGAAGAAGCTTGACGATAGAGCTGGAGATAAGAAGGAAGTGATGCGCATCTACGACTCTCACATGACTTGTGAGGAGTGTGGAGATACTGGACACTCAGGCAACCACTGCCCTGAGATGCTTGAGGATGTGAACTACATCAACAACAACAACAACTACTACTACTACTACAACCGTCCTCAACAAAATCAAGGTTGGAATCAACAAAGGCCTAACTACTCAGGTAATTATCAAGGTAACAATTCTTACAACAATAATAATAATTTTCCACCTTTGAGAGAGTTAGTGTCTAATCAAGGAAAGCTAATGGATAACCTGTCTAAGAAATTGGCATCTAATGATAAAATACTAGAAAATATAAATAATAGAATGGATAATTTCTCTACTGCCATCAAGAATCAAATTAGCTTTAATAAAATGATTGAATCTCAGTTAAATCAAATAGCTGCTGTTGTTCCTGCTACTAAGCCCGGTATACCATCACAACCGGAAGGATTAGAATCTGCAAATCTTGTAGACATGTTTGATACAGGTAATAATTGGAGTAACCCCGTCACTGAATTCTCTACTGACCTTCTGCGGGTCAAGAGAGGCGATCCAGGACGCCCCGTCATCCCGATCTCCATCGGCATGGTGGATGTCCCAGAAGCACTCTGTGACTTTGGCTCCAGCGTCAACATTATACCCAGGGTACTCTATGAAAAATTCTTTACATATTCTTTATTAGAAACAACCATGTGTTTGCAGTTTGCAGATCAAGCGATAACTTTTCCAAAAGGAATATTGAAGAACCTTTGTGTCCGAGTTGGTACCTTGTATGCTCTAGCTGACTTCGTAGTGGTAGAGACCGGAAATGATGAGAGAGCACCTATCATCTTAGAGAGGCCATTCTTGAACACCACGGGAGCTATCATCTACGCTAGTGCTGCCAAAATCAGTTTCTACGTCAAAGGGAGGAAGGAGACATTTTTCTTCAAGAACAAGATTACACAAATTCCAGATCAATCCAGACGTCAATCAAGGAAGAGGACCAACAGGAGGAACAGGAACAAGCAAGTGTGGACCGAGTCAGCTAAGATGGTCACTGTAGTTCATGGAGGCCAAGATCATCAACTTAAGTCACCGTTTTTGACCAAGAAGGACGACCCAGGAATGCCAAGCATCTACTGCTCTATAAATGGATACAACTTCTACAAGGCAACTTGTGACACCGGATCGGGCGTCAACATAATGGCCGCAATCACCTATCGGCTCATGTTTGGAACCATGCCACTAAGACCAACATACATTCAGCTCCAGATGGCAGATCAGACATTTCGAGAAGATAAAGGAATAGTAACTGATGTTCCGGTCAAAATAGACGATCACTTTGTCTACACAGACTTTCAAGTTATTGACATGGGAGAAGATGAGTATGATCCACCCATCATCCTTGGAAGACCGTTCCTCAGTACCGTTAAAGCAATTATCTACATTGGAACCAGAGAAGTCCATATGCACTTCCCCTCAGAGAAGGTACGCCGTTATTTTACTGACCCTAACTATATCATTGAAGAATCTAAGCAGGTAAGGAAAAGACGCAACCGTAACCAGAGGAGGCAGATCATCAAGGACGGATGGGCAGACTACGAAGGAGAAGTGATAAGGTCAGAAGACGTAGAGTTTAAACAGAATTATCCAGAGGAGACTGAAGCACCGAGTCAGGTATGGAAAATGAAGATAACTATACATGAAGAGGAGGCGCCGCCGGAAGTACCAACTACGCCACCCAACGAACCTCAGGACAATTGAAAAAAATGGAGAGTTCTGTTTGGAGGACTTAAAAACACCGAACGCCTTGCCAAGAGGTAAACTTGGTAGTTATCCTTTCCCTTTCAATTATTTTAAATAGTTCACTTAGTTAATCATATTCATACTACCTTAAAAATAAAAGAAAATAAAAATGTGAAAAACAGTAAGCCCCATGTGAGTATACGAGTGGCATAAAACCCATAAGTACATTCACTGTGGTGGCGTCAAAATAGAATAAATATTTTTCTGCTTTATAAAATAAAAATATAAAAACAAGGAGTAATAATTATTAAGGAGTCTCAACATGATAAAGGCTAGATATTTATGCTAACACTTAATCAGTTCCACAAGCTTTGTTGTCTATTTGAACTCCACAGAATTTAAGAATCAAGAAGACTAGCAGACAGAGGACATTCTAATCGCTATCAGAATGCTGCTGACTTTCAAATACACCTCTGCCACCTGCTAGCTACATCAAGAGAAATTACGTCAAAATTCAGCTTGGGGGAGAGCACCCCCATTTATCTCTATAAGTATTTCTATCTATCTTTATACTTATATTAGAATATTAAAATACATAAACTATGAAAAACCAAATAAAGATTTTAAGCTTATATATATATATATCTTTTGCTTAGTGTGTTTAATAAATAAATAAAGTGGCTATGCTAATCTGTATCTAAATAAAACTTAAGCATGGATATGATGAATAGTTGCTCTGCTTAATTTGCACATTTTAAAGTTCTCTCTCAAGTTTAGATATAACTATTATAATTTAAAGCTTGCTCTAGACCTAAACTTGTGGGATGAAAACTTGATCTGAAGTCTAAGTTGTTAACGGATACGATATGGGAAGGTTGAGCTGCTATTTATCTGTTCCTAGAGATGCTAGAATTCTAGAGAATTTTATCTTTGAAAATCTTTAAAATATTGCATGATGAGTTCCTATATGATGAGAGTTTAAATTCCTACCACAGCCATATATACATGCTTGCTAGACTTTGAGCCATATATTTACTATTTACTGCTTATGAGCATTGAGTGTGGTCAAGCTGTGTAGGCCCTTAGGAGCTTGTCATGTGGTTAAATCAAGATTTCACTTGCACGTTCACTCATATATGCTACTTCTACTCCGGAAGTACCATCCACATATATCCATCCATTTCCATCTCCAGAACCACCTAAAAATATTCTACTCCTAATCCGGGAGAGAATAGCCAAAAATATTTTTGTTTTCCCTTGTGAAATAAATGCTCAAGTTATCTTGTTACTACCACTTGCTATATTATCTCATGAGATGAGTGCTCTAAAAAATAAATAAAAATATATATATCTACGAGGAAATAAAAAGGAGCAAGTGCTCGGAACCTCGAAAGAAAAGAAAAAAAAGAAAAAGTGAGACAAGAGGTAAAAATGGACAAGTGTCCTACAGTAGAATTAGGGGTACAAGATACCCACCTGAGAGAAAAGAAAAAGAAGAGCATCTCATTCTCCTCATAAAATTTCAAAAAGCAAGGAAGGTATGTATCCCCTCAAAGAGCAAAGTAGAATTAGACTTCCACCATTGTTATTACCATCATCACCATTCATTCGCCACACATGCACATCTTGATTTGACTTATTGATTTGTTTCTTTGGATCCATGGTTTGACTATGCAATAAATGTCTTGTAAGTATGTATATTTTATCTCCCACCTATGAGCTCTAGATATTAAAGCCTTATTAGAGTAGGGTGAGAGAGAAGGCAATGTTACTACGCCTTATACCACAAATACTACATATATTGAGAGAAGGCATATACCATCACTGCCTTGGTAAGGATCTAGAAATACCACAAAAGAGAGATATAAGAGAGTCATACAAGGAATCTCTGAGTTTTATTTGAAAATCTGCAAAAACCCCAGAGCTATAGCTGATCAAGAATAAGAGACATGGCACTTGGCTAGACTGTTCTATCTTTTAACCACTCAAGACAGAAGTGACGGTTACAAGTCCCATGGTGAGGGTAAAGTAAGTAAGTTTTAAGTCTTGACAGTTTACTCTAACTCAGAGATGAGATCTTATTTAAAAAGCATGTGTACCGTCAATTTTTTAAAAAATATTGCAACAACTTTTGATCCATAGCTGAGTCTATCCTTGCTCAGGGACGGGCAAGAGGTAAGCTTGGGAGAGTTTGTTGACGGTCCTTAAGTATCAAATTTAATTATCAAATAAATAAAGAAAAAGATCCAAATGAAATCAACATCTAGACTTAGGGTTTTATCTGACAGAATTCCACGAGTTTTGGTGTTTGTCTATTTCTGCAGGGGGTTATCAGGAAATACGGAAGAAAGGCCCACACGTCGGGATTACATAGAGATATTAACGTGCCGCGCAATTACCTTACATCTAGAAGACTCCAGAAGCCACGAGACCGAAGCGGAGGCGAAACGGGGCCAGAGGCAGGGCGCCCGCCCTCCTGCCCTGGGCGCCCGCCCCCTCTGGGAGTCCAATCAGGACTCTGCTTCGCGGGAGATCTCCACCGACCTAAAGGATGAATCTAAACCATACAATCTATGTCGGTTTGATCCAATGGCCCATATTCACTTGAAGGAACTATAAAACCAGACCCCCTGGCCCCTGGAGGAGAGAGCCTCTCAACCCTAATTCATTCTTCTTCAAGGGAGAAGAAGCCTCTGATCAAGATTAGAGCCACCACATCAATTAGATATCTAGATTAGCATAGCTACATAGGATTAGAACTAGAAGGAGTCAATCTTCGATTGGTTTCCGGATCTGTCAAGAGGATTCTTGGTAATTCTCTAATTGTGCTTCTAATTGCTTTCTAATTATCTTTGTTCTTCAATATTATGAATATGACTTTGTTCTACTTCAATATATTGCTTATGACTTTGCTCTACTTGCTTATATTCAAGATTATATTGTTCTTAGTTTATCATAGTTATGTACTTGGCTTAGTTAGATTTGATCTATATACATGCTTAGGATCGTATAGCGTTTATCCATCGGATCCATGGGTAAATGATAGATATTGTGTAGGCGTGGTGCTTATACCGTATTTATCTACGATTGTACCCAATATGCCAGATCGTGGGGTAGTTCGTGATAGTGACAGCTTCATTGATTCTTATATAGTCCCCCTCTCGTGTATTGGGCTGGCAGAGCAACATTATTACAGGGGAGTGATTGCTATGTTTCTCATATTCCTTGCTAATATCACTATGCATGGGCGTAGTCTTGTCTCGCAATGATTGCTAAGTATGCTTGCACTAACTATGATATCCTAGACTATATAGTTGAGAATAACTTAGGGAATATTCTTGTAGTTCATTCTAATACCATGCTAATGACTTTCTAGAGTATCTAATTGAGGTGCTTATCATATTTATTATGTGGCTAGATCAGATTAGTTATCCTTGTCACTATTATTATTTCATATATCTTTTATGTGACACTTATCCCTGTATGAAGAGTTAGATAAATGTTCTCAATTATACATGCAATGATAGATGCTCAATCTCATATTCTATTCTGTAATCAATAGTGATGATTGTTAATCCCTTCCCAGTGGTAAAAATATAAATAACGATACCTGGAATACTTCCCGGTTAAAATGCTGCATCGGTATTAATCTGTGCGCTTGCAGATCTCATTCATTATTTATTTAGAAGAGCAATTGCATATTTCAATACCGCGTCTCTCATGTCATGCTGGGGATGACAACTTGGCTTAAGTGGTGTGAGGGATAGGTTTGGCATTTTTGGCACCGTTACTAGATTTAGAGAACTTAGTCTACTTTTGGTAATGATGTTAAGAATACCCTACACACGTCATATCATGCTATCAACCACTTGTAACTCCACAAGTTGAGGAAGAAAACCACCTACGAGCTTCTAACCGGTAAAAAGCCTAAGGTGGACTACTTTAGAGTTTTTGGATGCAAGTGTTTCCACTTAATAAGAAATCCAAAAGCTCTAAGTTTGCACCAAAGGTTGATGAAGGGCTCTTATTTGGTTATGCTACTAATGAACATGGCTACCGTGTTCTCAATGAGACCACCGGTCAAATTGAGACAGCGGTAGACATGAGCTTTGATGAAAGCGACGACTCTCAAAAGGAGCAAGTCAATGCTGAAATTTTAGGTAAAAAAGAACCATCTCACCAAGTGATCAAGAAGCTTGCAACCGGACCCGTTTAAGAAGAAGATGATGATGCACATGTGCAAATACCTCATGATTCAAACATGCATCATGGGTCAACCAATGCCCATGGTGATGCTTCCACCTCATGGAGTCATGACTCAAGAGAACAAGTTAGTCAAGATCCACCTCAAGCACACAGCCAAACCAAGAAGGTGATCAAAACATTCAAGATCTTGATTCTCCAATCAACCAAGACTATGAAGATGAAGATGATGGTCCAATTCAAACAAGAACAACAGTGCCTCACCCAAGAGTTCATCACTCCATCCAACGGGATCATCCCATTGACAGCATTTTGGGAGACACACAACGAGGGGTAACAACACACTCTCGTTTAGTTGGTTTTTGTGAATATTACTCTTTTGTCTCCTCGATGTTGCCAAACAGGGTGAAGAATGCTTTGAAGGACCCAGATGGGGTGATTGCCATGCAAGCGGAGCTAAACAACTTCACCAAGAATAAAGTCTAGTCCTTGGTGGAAAGACCCAAGCAAAATGTGTTAGGTACCAAATGGGTCTTCCGTAACAAAGAAGATGAGTATGGCATGGTCACAAGGAACAAGGCACGGTTGGTAGCCAAAGGTTTCACTCAAATCAAAGGTTTAGATTTTGGGGAGACCTATGCACCTGCAGTTAGGCTTGAATCTATTCGTATATTATTTGCCTTTGCTGCTCACCATGATTTCAAGTTGTTTCAAATGGATGTGAAAAGTGCATTCCTCAATAGCCCCCTCTCCAAAACCGTGTATGTGGAGCAACCGTCGGGTTTTGAAGATCCACATCATCTCGATCATATCTACAAGCTTGACAAGGCACTCTATGGGCTTAAACAAGCCCCTAGAGCTTGGTATGATTGTCTCAAGGATTTCCTACTCAAACAAGGGTTTGAGATTGGAAAAACCGATCCCACTTTATTTACTCGCAAAGTCAATAATGATATTTTTTATATGCCAAATATATGTCGATGACATTATATTTGGTAGTACTAATGCGGACTTCAGTGAGCAATTTAGTAGGATCATGACCAAGAGGTTTGGGATGTCTATGATGGGGGAGTTGACATACTTTCTTGGATTTCAAATCAAGCAACTCAAAGACGGCACGTTCATAAGTCAAACCAAGTACACCACCGACATGCTGAAGAAGTTTGACATTGACAAGGCCAAACCTATAAAGACACCAATGCCAACAACTGGACATCTTAACCTTGATGGAGACGACAAGGCCATTGATCAAAAGGTATATCATTCCATGATTGAATCTTTGCTTTACCTTTGTGCATCTAGGCCTGATATTATGCTTAGTGTGTGCATGTGTGTATTCGAATAGGCAAAAACTCTTGTGAAAAATTGTGTGAATTTTTCAAAAACTATTTTTCACAGCTCAAATGTGTCCATAGTTATGTAATGGCTTCATGAAATCTGGACAAATTTGAGTTGGTTTGAGTATACTATGTGGTTCACCTCCTTTAGAATTTCTGCTCACTGGTTTTTGACCTCCTGCAACTTATGACATTCAAGCATAACTGGAACACAGAGGTTATTTGTCAGTTTTGGGACACAGTTTACATTGATGTCGAGCACAAGATACTTCACTAGATGACTGGGGGCCTTCACTGTCAGTATGATTACCGCCAGTTCTCCCACCTTCTTGGGTTTGATCACCATGACTGTGATGCTCCTAGCTTATATGGTCATTATCCAAATGGTGTGGGCAGGGCTGATTTTATTGAAGCAGCCTAATGTTGATCTGACTAAGGCAAATGGTAAGACAGAAGGTCTAAAGCCCTATTTCTATGTGCTCAACAATTTGCTCCGTGCTACTATTAACCCAAAGGTTGGTGATGCTACTTCAGTTTAGAATCATGCTCCAACCATCACTATTTGCTTTGGGCTTAAGAAGAGGTTCAGTGTGACAGATCTCTTGTGGCATCACATTGAGGAGGGTTCCTAGACCTCCAACCAGTCCTTCCCCTATGCTCCGTATCTCATGTATATTATGAGCAAGTCACTAGCTTTGCATTCTAGCAAGACAGCAAGCACCTGGACTGGAATGTCAGATGTATATATGCTAAGTCCAAGCAAAGGGAAAGGGCTAGCAACAGATGCTAGTGGCAACGGTGCAGCACAGGATGATGAGGTGTAGCGTGACACTGAGTTTGAGCAGCAGCAGGGTTTTCAGTGAACCGGTGCCTTTGATGATGATGATGATAATGTTGAGTAGTTCACCTACTGCCTTTGCCCCTTGGAGCTTCATGAAGCCTACCCTTTTTGGCATTTGATGCCAAAGGGGGAGTGTTAGGCTTATCTCATGTGGTATTAGGCTTGGTATTAGGATTATTTCGTGTGGTGAACTGTGGGGGTATAAACCGCTATACCCTTACGGCTAGACTTGGGCCAGGAGGATTGGTCCATTACGAGACAAGTTCGAGGCTTGATCCGACCGCTCGGAGTTTCGCGCAAGGAAACAAGACGTGGAGATCAAGCAGGATTCTAGTCGGTTAGAACAGGAATTGATATCGAATTATCTATGGTAATTGTAACCGACTAGCATTAGTTTCCAGATCTGTAACCCTACCCTCCGGACTATATAAGGAGGGGCAAGGGACCCCCCTAGGACACATTATTCTCTCAACACAAATCAATACAATCAGACGCAGGACGTAGGTACGCCCACACGGCGGCCAAACCTGGATAAAAAGCTTGTCCGTGTCTTGCGTCACCATCGAGTTCGTAGTTTGCGCACCGTCTACCGATAAACTACAACCGTGGGTATACCCCAAGGTAGACTGCCGACCAGCTTTCGTCGATAGTGGTGCGCCAGGTAGGGGGTGTGCGTACAGCTCTTCCAGCGAACAAGATGGTCATCGTTCAAGCTTCCGCGGTCGTGCCTGAAGGCCTCACGTTCACCGTCGGCCATATTACGTGGACGACTCACGGCGGCGGTCTCACGACCACGGCTTCGGTAGAAACCCAGATCCGATCTGGGATGACGGCGGCATCGGCTCCGACCACACTGACACCGAGCACTCGACCACCGCTTCCTCGCTACGAAGGAAAAAAAGGTCAACGACTCGGACCTCTTCCGAGCCCTTGATCACGCCGATCTCAAGCTTCTCGAAGCTTCCCGACTAGTAGATGGGATCTCGCGCCAGTCTGATCAAGCCGCGCCAACGGATTTTTTCAACTCCTGCCGGCCAACTCGTGTCATCACACATGAACGGCTGGGTACCTCTCTGACGATAACTTCCACCCCCTCAGGACGGTCCGTCGAACTCAAGGCTGATCCAGGTCAAGGTTCCCCTTACGGGCTAAACAACTCAGCCGTTCACTATTCGCGGCACGTCCAATCCCTTTTCAACAGGGCAGGTTGGTTGCCAAAACGGAGCGGTCAACCAGCCCGTCACTACATCAACATGGTGACGATCCGAGAACTACGGGACGGCCAGGCCTCCAGCACAAACTCCAGCACTGGATCTGTTCCCACCGAAGTTATAAACACCGAGGACAAAGACTATGACCTGGATTTACCACCGTATCCTCTAGGTTTCTCTCGCTTCCCGGTCTTTCCACCCCAGCGAGGAGACCTCGTCTTCAACGTTAGCGGCGATGAACCGGCCGTCGATGGAGAGACCGACGAGCAGAGGCAACTCCGCGAGCAGCGCAATGCCGACCGCGCCCGACGACGCGCGGACGAGGAACGACAACTCCCGCCGCACAACCTCAGCGACGCTTTCGACATGGTCGGGGATCAACAAGTCTACAAAACGCCAAGCGCTGATGTGGCCGTTGCTATGGCAAACTTCGACCGACTCCCTGATACTCCCGAGTGCCAGGGTGTCCGATCCAGCGTACGTGCGCATCTGATTGCCGCGATGGGACAAACAGCCACCTTGCTCAAAAGAGTCCAAGCTATCTCCTACGCGGATGTCTCCTCTGATCACACTCATCGCAGCCAGACCTCACCACAACCCAGCGAGCGCCACCATAGCCGCTCCCCCAATAATCGCCGGAGGGGTTCACGACGCGATAACGGTGGTCGGGACGCCGGCGGCTACCGCGAGCAGAATCGTGGCCGCGGCTAGGAAGTGAACCAGGATAGGGATTTACGACACAACATCCCTCCCAAGAACGCCCGGGACCGCATCAACAGGCGCGCCACGGAAAGAGCAGTACACGAAAACCTGCGTCGCATTGAGTACAACGCCACACACGGTCCTCTTGGCCTGAGACAATTTTCCTCACACCTCCGCCAGGTCGTGTGGCCCCGAAACTTCAAGCTCAAGAAACTCAAAAAATACGACGGCAAGGAGAACCCAGAAAACTGGATCACTCTCTATGAGATCGCAGTTCGTTCAGCAGCAGGAGATGAGCACGTCATGGCCAACTACTTCCCGGTCGTCCTCGACCAGGCCAGTCATCAATGGCTCCTGGGCCTACCCGAGGACTCTTTCGACTCTTGGGAAGAACTCCGCCAAGCGTTTATCGACAACTTTATCGCTACCTACGAGCAGCCCGGGAACAAGTACGACCTCGAGAGGATAAGGGACAGGAAAAACGAGCCTCTGCGCGACTACATCCGATGATTCTCGGATACGCGCCTCAAAATCCCGAAAATTTCCCACGACGAGGCTATATCTGCTTTCATTAAAGGGCTACGCTTCCACGAAGCACTGAGGAACAAGCTACTGCGCAAAAAGCCAACGACGATGGCCGATTTCCTTGCCACGGCCAAAAATTATGTCGACGCCGACGATGCAGAAAAGCTCATCCGGGACGATGCAAGAGGCCCCAAACAGCTTCCTCGACAAGACGACAGTCGTGGTCGTTTCGACAATAGAAACCATCGTCGCCCTGACAACCGCGACCACAGAGAAGGTTGGGATAGGTGGCGTGACAATCGTGATGACTTCAGAGGCAAGCGTCCTCGCGACCACGACCACGAGGTGAATACAGTCAAACGCCCCAACGGACGGCGGGACTACCAGGAAGATTACAGCAAGACGTTGAAGGGACCGTGCCAACTCCACCCCAAGTCTAACCACACGATGGAAGAATGTCGTGTCCTCAAAAGCATCTACACGCGGCGGGCCGCTCAAGATGATTCCGCCAAGAACAACGGGAAGCAGGACGGGCGCGATCACGAAGACGAAGACGAGGACCAGGATAGGGACCCACAACACCAGTATGTCAACCCTACCGACGTGGTCCACTCTATCTTCGGAGGCAAAGTTTCCATCGAATCCAAGCGCGAAAGAAAGCTCCTAAAGAGAGCCTGCCTCAACGTGGACACCACAGATGGTTTGATCGCCGATCCGAAATTTCCTCCCTGGTAGCATAGGGTGATCTCCTTCAGCAGGAAGGATCAGTGGGCCGCCATCCCGGAGCCAAGACGTTTCCCTCTAATCCTGGATCCTTGCATCAATTGCATCAGATTCGAGCGCGTCCTCGTCGATGGGGGAAGCTCCATCGACATCCTCTTTCGCAACAGTCTGCCCGCTCTCAAGATAACCCCGGCACAACTAAAGCCATATGACGCACAATTCTAGGGAGTCCTGCTAGGTCAAAGTTCAGTACCCCTCAGATAGATAACGCTGCCCGTCCAGTTCGGAACACCCGACCACTTCCGAACGGAGTTCGTCAACTTCGTGGTCGCCGACTTTGACAGAACTTATCATGCCATCTTGGGCCGACCGTCGCTGACAAAGTTCATGGCCGTTCCGCACTACTCATACCTGGTCCTCAAAATGCCATCAGAAAAAGGCGTCCTAACTATTAGAGGCAACGTTTATACCGCATACACTTGCGAGGAGGAAAGTTTCAAGATCACTGAGGCAATCGACCTCTCAATCCGCATGGCAGAAACCGTGGCCCAAGCCACGCAGCTTCCACCCTACCAGCTTCGACTACCCGAGCAGGAGACTCCAAGGAAAAATTCAAAATCCAAAGAGCATAAGGAAGTACAACTGGTCGACGGCAGCCCCGAGAAGACGGCCCTCATCGGGGCCAATCTGGACCCTAAATAGGAAGACGCGCTCGTTAGGTTTCTAAGGGACAATGTGAGCATTTTCGCATGGAAATCCACAGACATGCCCGGCGTCGCACGAAACCTGATCGAGCACTCCTTAAACGTCTTGAAAACCGCAAGACCCATCAAGCAAAAGCTGCGACGGTTCGCTCGTGACAAAAAGGAGGCTATTAGGACAAAAATAACACGGCTTCTAGCAGCTGGATTTATAAAAGAAGTGTATCACCCCGATTGGCTCGCCAATCCGGTTCTTGTACGCAAAAAGAATAATGAATGGAGAATGTGCGTTGACTACACTGATCTCAATAAACACTGTCCTAAAGATCCTTTCGGTCTCCCTCTCATCGACGAGGTGGTCGACTCAACGGCCGGATGCGAACTCCTCTCTTTTCTCGACTGCTACTCTGGTTATCACCAGATCTCACTAAAGGAATAGGATCAGATCAAAACGTCTTTCATTACTCCTTTCAGTGCATACTGCTACACGACCATGTCCTTTGGACTCAAAAACGCTGGAGCCACCTATCAACGAGCCATCCAGCAATGCCTCCACGACGAGATTCGTGATGACCTCGTCGAGGCTTATGTAGACGACGTCGTCGTCAAAACAAGGGATGCAAGCACTCTAATCGACAACTTAGACCAAACCTTTAAGGCACTAAACAAATACAAGTGGAAGCTTAACCCCAAAAAGTGCATCTTTGGGGTCCCTTCCGGTCTACTACTCGGCAACATCGTCAGCTGCGACGGCATACGACCGAATCCTTCAAAAGTAAAAGCAGTGCTCGACATGCGACCACCTAAGAATGTCAAGGATATTCAGAAGCTCACCGGATGTATGGCCGCTCTCAGCCGCTTCATCTCAAGACTAGGAGAAAAAGGCCTCCCTTTCTTCAAACTCTTGAAGGCGTCGAAAAAATTCTCTTGGACAGAGGAAGCTGATGCTGCGTTCACCCAGCTCAAGACTTTCCTCACCTCACCGCCTGTTCTCACAGCACCTCAGCCCAATGAAGACCTACTCCTTTACATTGCAGCAACCGACAAGGTTGTCGACACGGCCAGATACCCACAGATACAGAAGCTCATATATGCCATCCTCATAACGTCGAGGAAGCTAAAGCACTACTTCGACGGCCATCGGGTCTTGGTAACCACTAGCTTCCCTCTGGGGGACATTCTGAGCAACAAAGATGCCAATGGCAGAATCATAAAATGGGCAATGGAATTATGCCCATTCTCCCTGGATTTCCAGAGCCACACCACTGTCAAGTCTCAGCCCCTGGTCGATTTCATCGCAGAGTGGACGGACCTCAATGAGCCTTCCGTCTCGGATACTTCCGACTACTGGTTAATGTTCTTCGACGGGTCCTTAAACATCAATGGTGCCGGCGCTGGGATACTTTTCGTGTCGCCTAACAAGGACAAACTACGCTACGTCCTTAGGATCCTCTTTCCAGCATCAAACAACGTCGCTGAGTACGAAGCATGCCTACACGGCATACGGCTAGCTGTCGAACTGGGAGTCAAACGCCTCTACGTCCACGGCGATTCTGCCTTAGTCATCAACCAGCTCAACAAGGAATGGGACACAACCCACGAGAAGATGGACCTCTACTGCAAAGAAATCCGCAAATGGGAATCCAACTTCTACGGCATAGAGTACATCCACGTGGTCCGGGATAAGAACCAGGCAGCGGATGCGCTGTCAAAGTTAGGGTCATCTCGGGCCCAAATCCCGCAAGGCGTTTTCGTTCAGGACATCCACGCGCCAAGTGTGGGCACAGACCTGGTCGAAAAGCAACCTAATGAGGCAATGCTCATAGATGACGCTACTCCGACAACCAGCAGCCATGACTGGCGCACCCCTTTCATCAGGTATATATCGGACGGGTCGGGATTTCAGGATAAAACGGAAAACGAGCGCCTCATTCGGTGATCCAAGAATTACATACTGGTGGATGGCAAACTTATGCGAAAGAACGCAAGTTCTGAAGTGCTTCTCAAATGCATATCCCAAGATGACGGCATCAAGCTCTTGGATGACATACACGCCGGATCCTACGGCAACCACGCGGCCTCCAGAACACTGGTCGGGAAGGCTTTCCGAGCAGGTTTTTACTGGCCAACCGCGGTCGCCGATGCCAAGAAACTGGTCCGACATTGTGAAGGATGCCAGTTCTTCACTAAGAGGACCCACGTACCTGCTCACGAGATTCAAACTATTCTGTCGTCCTGGCCTTTCGCCTGCTGGGGCCTCGACATGATCGGTCCATTTAAACCGGCTCCCGGCAACTTCAAGTTCGTCTTCGTGTTAATAGACAAATTCTCAAAGTAGATCGAATACATGCCACTGGTCAAAGCAACCTCCGAGAAAGCCGTGGAGTTCCTTGATCAAATCATACACAGATTTGGGATCCCAAACAGTATAATAACGTACCTGGGCACTCAGTTTACTGGCACTACGTTCTGGGACTTCTGCGATGACAGGGGCATAGTCATAAAGTACGTGTCAGTAGCTCACCCACGGGTAAACGGTCAAGTAGAGCGCGCGAACGGGATGATTATTGATGCCCTAAAGAAAAGGTTGTACACCGAGAACGACAGAGCATCTGGTCGATGGATGAAAGAGTTACCGGCCGTGGTCTGGGGTCTCCGAACACAGGCTAGTCGCAATACAGGCGTGTCACCCTACTTCATGATTTATGGCTCCGAGGCGGTGCTCCCATCTGATGTAACCTTCGGATCTCCAAGAGTTGAAAACTTCGACCAGTCAACGGTTGACGGCACAAGGGAGCTCGAAATCAACTGCATGGAGGAAAAACATCTAATTTCATGTCTTCGAACAGCAATGTATCTCGAAGCCATTAGGCGATATCACAACAGGAACGTCAAAGACCGTTCCTTCGTGGTCGGTGATCTGGTACTCAGGTGGAAAACAAGCCAGGAAGGAACGCACAAGTTATCCACACCTTGGGAAGGTCCCTTTGTGGTCGCCGAAGTCACACGCCCTACATCCTACAGACTGGCGTATCCAGACGGAACACGCGTGCCTAATTCTTGGCACATAGACAAACTACGCCGTTTCTATCCATAAGTTCCAGTACCTTTTGCTTGTAAGTTCCTTATAATTAGTAATAATAAAAGTTTTCCTTTTTCGCTATATATTGTTTACACGCAGAGCTTTCGACGAGCACAACAATCCTCCTCTGCGGCGAAGATTCTTAACGATTATTAATCAAACACAGTGATACATCACTCAGATAACATTGCAGCGCTCAAAATCATGGTCATGACAAAATCAAACTTTATTACAAACTTTACATACAGAGTTTACAATAAACACCCCGCCGGGCGGTTCCTAGTCTACTTTTACAGACTATCCTACAGGCCTACATGTGGTAAACTTAAACTTTGTGTGTGTGATGGTTGATTGTAGGATGAACACCTAAGCTTAATTGTCATATCCTGCTTGTGTTAGCTAATTTGGGATTGATTCTTTGTGATATATCTTGTCATATGCATCACACTTTATTATCTCACACACACTTAGGCACCCCACAGATTGCAAAATTTAGGGGGAGCTTGTTCTTAATGTATGCCATCTTGATTCTAATCAAGATTTGAAATTCTGAATCCAATGCATACATTAAGGGGGAGCTCAACTTGAATTTTTGGAATTCCAAAGCTTCAATTCTTTCAATTTTTATAAGCCTAAGTTGGTTGTCATCAATTACCAAAAAGGGGGAGTTTGTAAGTGCATTCGCCCCCGATGTGGGTTTTGATAATTAATGACAACCAAATTAGGGACTAACATGTTTATCGAGCATAATCTACAGGTGTTAGTCCATTGATGGAATTGAACGAAAACATTCGGTGAATTATAGCACCCCTAAATTTCCAATGGATGAACGGTGTTTCGACTCAAGTGGCTACAAAGTTTTTATTCTTTGCTTGAGTTATAGGAAACGCCGCACTATCAAGAGATGCAAATTGAGTTGGTAAGATGAGGATAAGAGTGCTTAGGTCAACTTAGCTCTTGCGCTTGAGAGACACACTTGCACGCACGAAGCACTAGGAAATTTCTTCTCTCCCAAGGTGAGCCGGTAGTACCGACCCTTAGGGCCAGTGGTATCGGCAGTGCCAGCCCTTCTCCTAAGTTTTGCGAGAAAATGAACTACCGGTAGTACCGGGCTCGGGCCGGTGGTACCAGCCAGCACCAGTAGTACCGGTGTGAAACGCCGGTAGTACCGGCAAGCCAAATATGCGCTGACTTTGGTTGCGGAGATTTGAACTGCCGGTGGTACCGGGCTTCCACCGGTGGTACCGGCAATGGTCGGTAGTACCGACAAAAGCCCGGTACCTAGGCTTATTTCTCGCAAATCCTAGAGACTTCTTACCGTTAGATCTGAGGTAGCCGGTGTTACCGGTGGTTGCCCCGGTAGTACCGGCAGTTGTTCAGGACCTATGTATAAATAGCTCTTTCCTCATTTCTAACCGTTAGCTCTCCCTTTCCTTCAACTCTAGATCTGAGAAAATAGTCTCCAAGCTTTGACTCACCCACTCTCTCTCCCTCTTTGCTCCTAGACTTCACTCCTTGAGAGATTTGAGCTAGAGAAGTGAGATTAGAGAGTTGGGAGCTTCGATTTGTGACTTGAGCACTTGGTTTCTTCGTATTGCCGGTTTGGTTTGCATTTGTTACTCTTGGGTTCTTGGAACCGTAGCCGGCTAGGCGTTCTTCATGGTTGCCCGTGTTGATTCATTTGTGAGGGCACCCCGAAGTGTTTGTATAACCCTTTGATTCTTAGTGAAAATCTTGAGCTAACCTGTGTGGTTGCTTGAGGGAGGAGACCTAAGTGGTCGGACCTTCGTGGTCACCTCAACAACGGGGACGTAGGAACTCCTTCGTGGGGATTGCCGAACCTCGGGAAAAATATCTTGTCTTGCTGTGGAGGTAGCATCGACTACCCTTGTTCTTGTGTTCTTCGTGTTCTTCCTCTCTACTCCCTTTCATAGGTGAACAAGGGCCGATCTACGTTTTGGAGAAGAACCGAGCCAAGGGAACTTCAACATCATCCTCTACTACATCTTGGAGAGTGGGGTAACTCTCATATCTGAAATCAAAACTCAATCTACTCTGATTTCGTAGCTCTCATAGGGCGTCGGTAGTACCAACAGTTGCGTCGGTAGTACTGGCTGTCTTACACCGGTAGTACCGGCCCAAACTGTCGGTAGTACCGGCAGGCATTTAACTTCTGCAACTTGAGCTTTTGAGTTTCAGGTTTTTAAGATACGCCTATTCACCCCCCCTCTAGGCCAATTAGATCCTTTCAAGGGCTCACACTCCAAACCATTTCCACCTCCACTTCACCAAACATGGTCTACAATTACTAAATATAGGGGGACCTGTAACGTCCCGCCTCCACGAAGGCCGGGCCCGCTTACATCTGGTAGCTTTTCCAGGACATAGTCAGCCCCCACAGACCAACACTAGTCTTTTCTACGCACTTTGTCCTCACTCGTGCACACTCGGGAAGTACTTCCCGGTCGGTCATCCATCCCTAAATTTCTCTAGGCCAAGCACGCTTAACTTTAGAGTTCTTTGGAGATGGGCTTCCGGAAAAGAAGTTGCAACTTATTGGTATAAGTCTCATATTAATCCTATTAAGCCCTGGGCCGGGTGTTACAGGACCCATATGTACACCAATGGGTTGACTAACCCCTTGGTCGCCTGGCCCTCTAGGGTACTCCTTCGCCTTGTCTTGGACAACATACAAAGAAGCACAAATGTGATCACATCTCCATGATGTGTTGAATAATGGTGGTTTTGATCCAATGTCATCAATCAAAGCACTTAGATCTATGGGCAAAACTCCTAATGGCTATAAATAGGTTGATTTGTGTAGCATGTACTGAGCAAGGGAGATGGTGCTAGAAGAAGTCGGTGCCACATGTAGGATGGTCAGAGGGAGGTGGAGCTTAAGGGCGATAGAGGGAAGTTTGGGGGAGGCGACATGAGCTTTGTCATGTGTGGTTCTTTGCTTCAGTGGAGAATACAAAATAGGGAAAGGAAAAGGGGAGACAAAGAGGGGGGAGGAGAGAGGAAGACAGAAATAATAGGTGGGGTGGAAGTGACAAATGGGTCTCATTACCATGTGCATGCGATGTGAGTGAAAGCCACCATGACACTAGGTAGATGGCCAAACATGCCTCGTTCTAATAATTAGAAGGCCAAAGATTTCCCATTTTTGAATTCAGTGATGGAAATCAGACTCAAGTGATAGATGGCAAAAAATGAACTTCTTCCTTTTGTATATATTTGGTTAAAATTTCAAAAGTTTGATTCCTTAAAAAGGAGATGTGCAGTTATTTTTAGGACAAAGGGAGTATAATGAAATATTTAATTAAATGCATAGATAATATGCCACGATGTATTAATTAGGATTTATTTTAATAGTCTATCAAGCATAAAAAAATGTTCTATTAACAAACCACATACCTGTGACAATGACAATTTACTTTAATACCCCGCAAGTAAAAATTTGTATGTTGTTATTTTATATACTTTACTAGGTAGTATGCCCGTGCGTTGCTACGGGAACGGCTAAAATTTTATACTAAAAACATAAAGATCGCATGATAACATAATAATATTATGAAAATAAATACCAATATTAAAGTGATATTTAATCTAAAAAACAATGCTCATAAAGTTAACACAAGTCACAGATATGTCTCGTCTCAACCATCTAATTTATAATTTGCTTAAGGCCATAAGTAGGTTTTGGAGTTCTCTAAGGATATTGTTTCCGTATTCATTTGCATAGCTCTTCAAAATGCGATGTCCACCAAGAATTCCGTCTTGAGAAAAGTTGATAGCTATGCATGATAAATAATAAGTTAACTTACTAATTTGGTATGGAGTCTCAACTATCGCCATCACATCCTCGCAAGCACGCTTCTTGTCTTCGTCTTGTTTTAGATCAATCATTTCTGCTTCGATCCCTATATTGTTTTTTTATTATTCAGTATCAAAATGACAAAAACCTATAATAACTAATTTTATATACCAAATTATGAATCAATCTCTATAGCTGTTGACGGACAGGTAAATTAGCTTTTCACAATCATACAGATGAGGCACTGACCATCGATTGCTGCTAACTAAAGGCAAAAAATTCTTTATCTCTATCTAGGTTGCTGCAAATTTATAATTTTAAAATAATAACAACCTACTTCCTCCATCCTAGAATATAGTGTATTCTGGTATTTGAGGTGTCCCCAAATATAGTGCATTTCGTGAACAACAAGATAATATTTACTTAAATAAAAATACAAGAGATGAAACTAATTGAGTGCTTACCATATTTTCTATAAAAAAACTTTGATTGCACTCTTTAATCATTTGGAATAGCATCAAATTTCAATAAATTAGGAAGTTAAGGGAGGGTTACATGTGTCTATTGCCCTCTCTTATTTTGTCTAAAAATAGCCACAATGTGTTATATTCTAGAACGAAGGGAGTACAAGGAAAGAAAAGATGACATTTCATCAAAAAATAGATAAGGAGTGAGAAAAATACATGCTAATACTAATATCTTTGACCGTGCCCACCGCTAGTGACATACAAAGCCTAAAAAATCTAAGGCATTGTGCCACGACAGGGCCTTGTCTACTGACCTAGATCGAAAAGCAAATGTACAAGCAGATCGATGGAAGTTTTCTACCTTGTTGCTTGTGTTAGCTTCAGTGATCTCATTATTTTTCAAGCTAATGCTATGACCTACATTAAATCTAAAGTTAATTCTATCAAATTTGAAGTACTTAGTTGAATGTGCTTTGTCAAAGTTGTTTTCATAGCACTAAACTGAGCACTAAAAGTTAAGTGTTTTCCTAATAGAACCAGGGTAGGACTCGATTTTTTAAGAAATGAGACGGACACAAGGTATATTAGACAAAGAACATATGGCACTATACCCATGCCACATTGATCTATATATGCAGTCCCTACAAAACCGGCGCAAACACTCCATGATTGTCCTTGTCTTCAAAATAATACCTGCAAAATAGGACACAAACAGGACTGCCACCCACAATAATATGATGTAAATCAGCGCCGGTCCAGATGAAGCAAAAGGACAACATATTTCTTGAAAATGTTGGCCCTTTCATATTCAATAGTTTTGCAAATTAAAGAATATCCAGTATTAAGCAAAACGATAATATGATCTAAGAGTAGTTTTGCAAAGGAACTTAGATCCAAATCTTTACTTAATAGCTTATATATCTAGCTTTAAAAAAACTGAAGCATATGCAAAAGAAAAATATAAATATAGCACAAAATGACCAGATATCTCGATTTCATTAGACCAAGCAACCTTTGGGGCTGCCAACTTTCCAGAGAAATAGGCACCATTCCAACACAGAATTCACCACACCAATTTATCTAATCATTGTTCATAGAAATCCTTCCTAAATTGAGGTATCCCCAACAAATACGGTGCCCACAAAAAAAAATCTGCCCAAAGAAATTAAGCCTTTATCTAATTTTCTTGTTTGAAATTGACGACTTAGTTTGGATATACTTCAGTTTTGCAGAGCACTATGTTCCCTCCTCCCTCCCTCTCTTGTGTCTGAAACTTAAACTGCAGTACGTGTATCTAAAGGTTTGGGGTGCACCCACTGGATCAATTATCGTTGGTTGAAAGGTTTTAATTGATAAGGCCTGATCAATTGTGTCTTCGCTTTGACATACTTCACTTTTGCAGAGCACTATGTTCCCTCCTCCCTCCCTCTCTTGTGTCTGAAACTTAAACTGCAGTATGTGCATCTAAAGGTTTGGGTGAACCCGCTGGATCAATTATTGTTGGTTCAAAGATTTTAGTTGATAAGGCCTGATCAATTGTGTCTCAACTATAAAGTTCAATGATGTTTCTTTTTCTAAGAGAAAAAGAACTGCACAGATCTAGTAGCAATGGAAATCTGAATGTACAAGATGTACAATTCTTTGAAGAACAAAAGTATTTTAAAAACTCACCTCCTTTTGAATATTTCTGTAAGGCCAACAATCATCATCTTCGATGCAAATAAAAGACATGAGTTGAAGTCTCCGATATAGCATACAACTCTCTACCCTGCAAAATAAAAGACAATATGCATAAGATGAGCAGTAGATCTCAAGGGGACACACTGGCTAGAGGATGCAGCATTACCATGAGCAAAGTAGCCATGTACTCAATGTTGGTGAGAATGAACTTTAGCTCTCAGGCTCTTGGTTAGGCAAGATAGACAGTCAGGCTCGATCCATTTCGCTGCAGCTATCAGGCCGCCGAGCACATCCGAAGCGTCTGCCTGTGGCAAATGAATTGTGCATCGTCGCAGACCATCGTGGTTGCCCCGTGCGACTACATTGAGACTGGAGCTGGGGTCGCTGCATGCGCCCAAGCGGGGCAGGGGCCAGGGCTACCCTGTGCCTGTGCCGAGTTGCCACCCAGTGTCCCGCCGGCCATGACCTCACACGGGCCCTCTGTGTTGTGCCTGCTCTGGCCTCGTGCACCACCCGTCGGCGAGGTGAAAGCCAAGTCGCCGGTTACGGTTGGGTCAAGCAGCCCGCACCGTCGAGCATCCACGTGTCTATGGCAGACTCCACGGTGACAAAGACGCTCAGATCTGAGGGCACTCCTGCTCTGTATTGGAGAGGAGACGACGCGGAGGAGGGCAGGGCGGGTTTGCTGGAAGGGAGAGGCTCATGGCGGCAACAATGGGAGCGGTGTGACGGGGCAAGATCGGGGCAGACGGAGGCCCCTTCTTCGGCTGCCGCCACCCACTATGCCGCCGCGTGCATTCTCCACTGCCGCCGCTTAGTTCCAACAGGAATACAGGATCCGCGGCACGCCGTGGGATTTGGACCTATGCAAGGAGAGATGGGGCGCAGCCGCGCAGGTGTTGCGACAAGGACATGAGATGCGTCGACGTGTGCGTCCATAGGGTGCGAGGATAAGTAGCGACGTGCGCGGCGGCGGCGGCTCTGCGTGATTGCAGCGGGATCCCGGCAGGGGATGGAGGAGTGAATGAGTGATCGTAGGAGATGGGGAGCGATCTCAGGACGAATGCGGGAGGAGCGACGCGGATGGCGGTTTCCTTTTCTGTCGGGCGGGGAAGCGAGGTGAACGCTGGTGGGGGATCGCAGGGGCAGACAGACGAACGACGCAAGGTGACGATTGTTGCACGAAAAATTGTCCACTCTTTAGTCTTTTTAGTTGTATGTATGTAGGAGATATATTTTGAATAAATAATAGTAATTTAGTAGTAAGCAATCTATATTAAAAAAAACAATACCACTTCACATATAACTCTTTGGTACAGTAATTTAACATATAGATTGCTGAAAGCTATTTATGTAATTGTAGTGAGTGACTAAGAGTAAAGCCTATGATCTTATAGCTTGGGAATTCACACTAGTTAGAACAGAGAAAGCCATGCAAAGAACTGAGAAACGGGTTAATAAAAACCATCGGAACAGAAGAGTAGACAAGACGCCCTGTAATAATTTGCAAATGGCCTTACCTTTTTGTGGTTGGCTGAAATCTCACATGGTGCGCTGAGGTTCTGCCCTTCCGGAGCAAGAGATAATGGTACTGTAAACTCGAAGGTGGCACGGACAGCCATGCCCTGTATATGCAATCAATCAAACCGTGGAGAGATCACCCCCCTCACATGACGAGATCGGAAAGTATACCCGCAACGCAAGGACGACGCAGAGCAGAAGACAAAGTGATATATAGAGATCGAGCAGGAAGAGAGTAGAGTGGCATCATTGCGACGCAGCAGATTATTCGCTGCCATGGGCACCCATGATGCCTGCTGCTGCCATTGCCAGTTTGCCACCACCACAATGGGCTCACATGCATGTCCCAGCGACTACACACACTGCACCTAAATTCAGTAATCATCCATGCTTTCCCTGTATCCATAGATTTGCATATCATCGAAAAGTGGGTCGATATGATCGGGGAAGTAGTAATTAATCGAGCCAGCTTTACATCTGAGTTTTAGGCTTTTCTTCAGGGCTGCATTATTATACTGTAATCAGCAGGCTTATATCTTTCTACTGCTCTGCACTAGTGATGGATAATAATCATAGCAAGATCATTTTTCAGAGAAAGGTGCACCTTTCAGACAGAGACGAGAGACTGGTGGTGAGATAGTAGTCAGGTAGAGAGGAGGCCCACATGAACATTGGTACGACCTGATTGAGTGATGGTCAACGTTACAATCTCTTGCGCCGGTGGCAGGTTCCACAGTATGCTGTTCACGTCAATACAAAACTCACAGCAGGTTAACATGAACAGAGCACGCTAACAAGATGGATGGTTCTTAACCTAAAAAAATATCTACGTACCCATTATGTGGTCCAAAACCAGTCGAACTTCTGACCCTCGGATAGGACATCCAAGATCCGCCTACCTCTCTTACCTTGGGAACTATGAGCTTATTCCCTTGAGCTTATCTCGAATTTATCTATCATTCAGCAGTGTTTTTCTTTCACAACAAATCAGTAAATAGTACTTTCAACTGATCATTCTACCTAAATTCTTAGTCAAATTATCTTAAGTTTCTCTGATTTATAAAAAATAATATTAAAGCATTACATAAGTATAGCATGAATATACATTTCATGGTGATATGTGTTACTTATTTGATATAAAAAATTGTTACTTTTTGTATGAACTAGGTTAAACTCAAGATGATTTGACTTTGTACTATTCTAGAATCGTATCTTTTTAGGATGAAGAAAGTACTCTTTTAGTTTTTAAAATGCAAGATGTTTTAGATCTATCCTAAGTTAAACATTTCTAATTTCAATCATCTACAAAATCACGTGACGCGTGCCTACTCTGTCGCCCCATAGAAAATGTAGCTATGAGGTTCATGCTAGTCAAATTTTCTTAAGTTTGATTAAGTTTGTAGTAAATATCAGTGACACATATCTTCAAATAAGTTTATTATGAAAATATATTCAACGATCTATCTATTGATACTAGTTATATGTACTATAAATATATGTTTTCTTGTATATATTTGATCAAAGTTAAAAATATATAACTTCTTGGAAAGTAACAATGACACTTTTTATTGGACAGAGGAAGTAGAGAAAATATTAATATGTATATACAAAAATAATTTTGTTATATTCTTTCTTTTAGTATAATAAAAGTTATAAATTATACCAGTAAAAGTTTTTATTGTGATATATTTTGGGGAGGGGGACAATGGCCCCTTCTCCCTGGCTCCGCCCCTGAGTGTTGTGGTAGATTTGGAAAGGACGAATGAGAGCATGATGATAGAACAAGAAGCTATACAGTGGATTGAGGCCTTGTTTAGTTTTTACTTAAAAATTTTTCATCCCATCCCATTGAATGTTTATGGATATATGTATGGAGCATTAAATATAGATAAAAAATAATTAATTGCATAGTTTATATGTATTTTATGTGACGAATCTTTTGAGTCTAGTTAGTCCATGATTAGACACTAACTGCTATAGTTACAAATGTGCTATATAATACCAAAAACTTTTCTTTTCCTAAACTAGGCAGAAGCCAGTCCTTCAAAGCTGAGTAAGATAAAATAAAACTAACCGGTTTTTATGTCACAACCAGAAAGCCTCCCCTAGCTCTGCTATTGTGCTTGTGGCCACGACACACAGTCTCCCTCCATCTAAGAAGTAGTACTGTCAGGATTCTTGCCGATCAAATTCTTAGTTTCACAAGATTTTGTAGAAAATATTAGTAATGTTTTTATTTTCAAATAAATTTATATTATAAAAATATATTCAGTAATTTCTCTAATGATATTGTTTTATAATTTAAATATTAATATTTTTAAATATATTTAGTTAAAGTTGAAGATATCTGACTCCTCGCGAGCGAGAATAACGTACTTTCAGGAGCGGAGGATTTACTTATTGTGCTCTTTTGACCTTTTTTTCTTTGTTGGCGCTAGGCTTCCACCACCACTCGTTAACCTATGGGTTGTCTAGTTAGAGCAGGTACAATAAGACCACGTTACTTGGCTTATAGCCAAGCCAATTTAGGAAAATCTTATGTGGAGGAAAGAGAAAGAGGAGGAGATAACCAGTTGGTCGACTGAAAGGTCCAAATAGCTAAAGGGGGGGTGAATAGCCTATTTAAAATTTCTACAAACTTCACTAAGCAAGTGAGTTAGTAAAACAAATGGCGAAGCGATTCTAGCACTAGCTCAACTAAGCTATGCAAGCCACCTATACAAACTAGTACAAGGCTAAACACTAAAGCACAACAACAAGATAACTAAGCTAAACAATCTACACAACTAGCAAGGTATGCACAAAAGTAAAGGAGAGGTAAGTGATTGTTATACCGACATTGTAGAGTAGAAATATAGCCAATCAATCAATCACAACTATAAGAGAATCCTCGGCAAGAGATGACACAAAATTTTTACCGAGGTTCACTTGCTTCCCGGCAAGCTAGTCCTCGTTGTGGCGATACACCCACTTGATGGATCACGAGCTAATTGGCAATCCAAAGCCAAACCCTCAGCGGGTGCCTCACATCCACTCATAAGATGGGGATCCTCCAAGCCACGAGCAATCCACTAGAGTAGCCAATTGCGATCTCCCACGGAGAAGGCTCAAGAACCCCTCACAAATCACTTGGTGAGGCTCGAAACAATCTCCAATCACGAGCTCAACACCACCGCTGCTCCAAGCCGTCTAGGGCATCGGGAAACACCCAAGAGTAACAAAAAATCCGCAGCAAACTCAAAAATCAAGTGCCACTAAATGCAACTCTCAAAGCAATGCACTTGAATCTCACTCAATCTCACTAGGATTAGCAATCAAGCAAGGAGATGAGTGGAGGGAGTGTTCTCTAGATCAATGTATGTCTCAAGTAATCAAATGTGCAAGAGAGAACCTCCCAAAGCCGGCCACCCACAATTTATAAGCCCCTCAAAGAAACTAGCCGTTGGCTGTTTTCACTGGGCTGAAATCAGGGGCACCGGACGCTACTAAGTGAGCACCGGACGCTCGACTCCCTGCGTCCGGTGCACTGGAGTTGGCCACGTGTCCGTCCTGAATCTCGCGTGTCAGATCCTAACGGTCACCTGCGGAACACCGGACGCTCTGCAGGTCCACACCGGACGCGTCCGGTGCACACCGGACTCATGCGCAGAGAGTTCCACAAACCTACGGGTCACCGGACGCTAAGCACCGGTAGCGTCCGGTGCTCACCGGACTCATGCGCAGAGAGGGTTGCAAAACCTCCTCACACCGGACGCAACCCACCGGACGCACTCAGAGAGCGTCCGGTGCTCAGCCCTACCAGGGTCAAGCACACTGGACTCTGAGGCCAGCGTCCGGTGCCTCCGCACTCAGCGTCCGGTGAGTGTTTCTCACTGAGAAAACACTCCCGCGAGTTCTCCAAATTTCCCATCGGCGCAATAGAAAAATATACACTTATTTTTCTCAAAAGCGCCGAATCCCGCCGAGCAAGCTCGGCGGGAGGGAGAGAGGAACCCACACCCCTCTCAACCCTAGGAACTCCACCTCCTTTGTAACTGTACTAACTCCAACAAGTGTCCACCACCAAAGTGCAAGTGTGTTAGCTTTTCACAAACATTTTCACCAAAGGAGTTAAGTCAGCACTCTACTAGATCCTAATGCATATGCTCAAGATATGGACCTAGTAGCACTTGATTCGAGAGATGACCGTGATTTCCCCTCTTGATAGTCGGCTATCTATCCTAAACCCGGTCAATCACTTCTCTACTCATCTTAGACCGGCAAAAGTAAAACCCTATGTTTATACCTTTGCCTTGATAACTTTGCTCCTCGTCTATCACCATGATCTTCACTTCATGCTTCATTCCTTTGTGATCATGTGGCCACCGTTCCATGCCACCATGCACCTTCATCACATGTGTTGTTATGCCTAACTCAAATCACTTAAACACAAGACATTAGCAACTTGGTGTCATTAATTACCAAAACCAAACTTGAGCTTTCATCGACGCATCTTACGCCGAGGTGGAGCACGAGAAATCATGACACAGAGCCAATTTAGCACCAAGCTAGTCGATTAGGGACACAGGGTGTGGGCCTTTCTCGATCTAGTGCACATCTCCTCTCTTCTCCCTCCCGCAGCAATTCCCTCCTTCCCATCTTGCAAAAAAGAGCGTGTGAAATCCTCTCCGCGCTCTTGCCAAATCGTTGATTCTAGCTCCATGGGCGCACCAAATCCTACTTTTACGAAGCCAAATCATCTTCTTTTGGGATGATTTAAGGCATGTTCCCCAACTTGTTTAAAGGATCTGCCATCTCGATCTAATAGCCCTAGCCAAACCGGATGGCTCGTCGGTCAAAGCAAGAGATGGCGCTGCCACCAATGCCCCTCCCAAGTTCCTCTCCAATCGTCCACAGAGCGCCACCGGCTTCCATGAAGACCGCGTCGGGCTCGACACCTCCTGACCCTTCTTGGTGGTGTGGGACACTGGTGCAGCTGCAAGCTGCGGCATCGTCCGCTGCCTCGACTTGGTGGTTTGTAGCCAACAGTGCTACTACTGTTGCTAAGGTCTTATTCAGTTGGCAATTTTTTTAGTTTCGGATACTGTAGCACTTTCGTTTGTATTTAATAAATATTGTTCAATCATGAACTATTCGTCTTGCAAATTACAGGTAAACCGTGTAATTAGTTTTTTTCATCTATATTTAATACTTCATATATGTGCGACGAGGAACCTTGAAAATTTTTTAGGTGCTTTTTGGAAACTAAACAAGACCTAAATCATCTTTCCAAGCAGTCCAAAAAGATGACGTCGGCCCGGATCTGCAAGAATGGCAAGTATCACCTAGGACACACATCTTTGTATCTTTCTCAAAAACCTAGAAGGGTGCGGGAAAGATATTCAGCGTGCTTTTGGAGTTTTGAAGTCATGTTTTAATATTGTGTGTCGTCCATCACGACTGTAGAAAATGAAGAGTATTGAGAGAATAATAAAAGCTTATGTCATACAACACAATATGCTAGTCGAAGATGAGAAGGAGATGGTGAAATCTTCTATTGACTTGAATGAGCAAGGTGGATCATCAATTGCTCTACCTCCAGAAGTGCAAAAGGGTGGTGGCCCAAATTTCTCTGAAATTTTATGTAGAAGAGCAAGTATCTATCATCAATCAACACATAACCAATTGAAAAAAATACTAATTGAGCAATTGGCAAAAGTTTGCCAATAGGAGAAATAATTAGTTGTGCCTACAATATCCTCTTTCTTTTACATGTAAGATATAACAGATCATTAAGTTTATTATTGTTTGTCATACCGTTCATTAATATACTTGTCAATTTCTTACAAGTTCCTGCTATGGATTCTTTCTGAAGACCTGTAGTTCTTTATTAAGACCTAAGTATCGTCACCGGTTATCGGTCATCAAGAGATATGGCTAAATAAATTGATAAATTGTGGATGCTAGATTTATTTCCAAGTCATTAGTTTAATAGCTGCTCATGATAGTAGCCTTCTTTTGTGAATCAAGTTTTAGTTGCACTACAGACCATGTTTTGTTCCTTAAGCTTTAAGTCTGTGTGTCCTTATTAGTCTATCTGATGTTGTGAACTTGGTTGTAAGAGCCATTATATTTTACCAGTGAACTATATTGTTGTTTTTATTGCTTCAGTTGACACCTTGTTTGATTTATTTTGTGAACATGCCCATAGATTTGAATGTGCCAGGAACTCAAGTAGCTACAAAGATGTGTTTAGTGTTGATCACCATATCTCAGTGACTTAAATGTATGAGTATTTTTTGTATCGCCAAGTTGTTGTACTCTCTCTATCCTTGAAAGTTTTAACTCCTAGAATCCGTGCCAGTCAATTTTTTTTAAGTTTCACTAACTTTATAGAAAAAGAACACTAATACCTATGACATAAAATGAGTGTTTATGATATATTTTATGATAAATTTAATGATATTAATTTGATATTTTTTTTTCTAAAAATTCGTTTAAAAAGTTTTAATAGTTTGATTTAGAACAATTTTAAAAGTTGAAGCTTTAAGGACGGAGGAAGTATTATTTATCTCTTCTGTCTCAAGATGATGTGGACTTATAGCTAAGCCTATCGGCATTGCTCCGCTTTGTCATCTCGATCCGACAAGGCCAATATTATGTTGTCACCGCCGTGTCACTGTCCCACCCGCTGCCACCACTAGGTCAACTACTAGCTAGCTTCCTGAGGCTAAGACCGGAAAGCCCAAGCCCAAGCCTAAACAGTAATGCTAGCCTAATTCTTGCTAATCAAAGTAGAGATTATTGATGGAGAAAGAAGCACAAACCTTGCACAACTAGACGGCATGCAAATTATTAACATTTCTTTGCTCTAAAATATGTCGGCAGATAAATAAAACTACAAGGTTTTGTACGTAAATAGTTTTATCTCTAACGTAGACACGTCTGTGGCCGTCGTTTTTTAAAAATATATAAACCGGAGCTGGACACCTCACACACGTCGTGTCGTTCGATCGGTCTGCCTAGCATGCATTCCTTGTTTATTTTTTAAGCGGAAACACACTGGAAAAATACAAATATATATACATTCCTGAGGTCCAGAAGATACGGTTGTTGGCGCTCTCTCTCTCTGTACATATTATTATAGTACTAGTAGTGTTTGATCTGACAGTCCAATCTATTCATCTTGCATTATGTTTATTGTCGCTCCCATGTGAAAGTAGGTAGCCGTCCGTCTACCACGAAAGATCTATGGCCAAAAGAAATCTTTTCTGACAAAAAGCTCCTTCCTTTTTGTTCTTGAGCACTGTTGAGCTCATGTGGCCGCGAACCGTACGTAGGGCCTCAGATTGAAGAACAACCGTATACGGCAGGGGCTTCAGATTAGTCTGCTGCTTTGTTCCCTGATTTTTTATTAAAAAATATTACTAAATAATTAATAAATTTAATAGATAAACTCAAACGAACCAAGACAACTCAAGTCTCTCTTAGAGCTCGTTAGATCCATGGTTACCTCTGGACAGTGGTTAAAAAAATGGAGTAAACCTCGCCGCTAATCGCTGGCTCGCGTGAATGTCCGTGAGTTCATTATCTGATGTGACGACGAATTGAAATGACGGAGCGCGATGGAAGCACGCAGCTGTTGTTGGTGCATGTCGACAGACGATCGACACACATCACCCGCACGCACGCACGCATATCTCTAATCTCTCTCACGTAGGAGTAATAGCTAGCTAGGACTAGGAGTATCTATCTGTACCTACCATCATCGATCATCAAGCAGCAGCGGCCGGCTTGCGTGTGAGGAAAGCAAAGCACGAGAGATCGAGACGCCAGCAGCACACGTTCAAGGACAGGCACACCATCGAATCGATCCATCGCTGCATCAAGCGTTTTAACTAATTAAGCTACTGCCGATACATAGTACTGATAAATGCATGCCAATTAAAAGGGCTGTCCCCCTTTCACCTCCTCCTCATATCCATCCAACCAACTGACCTCCTCCTGAACCATATATACCCTTTTTTTCCTCCAATTTTTTGTTTTTTGAAAACTAACACTCCCTCCCCTTTAAAATTCGCTAAAAACATTAACAGAACATGATTTCTAATTTGAGGATGATTTCTCTAGTACATTGAAAAATGTATTTCTTTTGACTTCCTTACACGAGCCGAGCAACTAACGAATCTAGTTGAGCGAGATACCGAGCCATGAGATTTTCGTCCAGAGCCATAGCAAGTAGTTGGGTCGAAAGGTTTTAGGAGCCAAAGTGATGCAAAAATATTTAGCTACTACGTAAACTATAGTGTTCTCCTTCTATATAAAGAAAATTAATAGATATAAATAAATTGTTGGAGCTCCCTTTTTTCTTTAATTTAATTTGGCATTGGTTCTAGGAAAAAGAGATTGTATTTGCTCAAAGATGGAGATAGTCTTAGCTAGAGATGGAGGAGCGAATTGTTATACCAAAAAAGTAATCTTTTTATTTGGTCTAGTTATTAATAACCTTTACTAGCATATATATGCATGCAAATTCAAGAACAGAAACAACTATATTCAAGTGGAAGTAGTTACCAGGACAAATCAAAATCTGCTCGCATCATGTACTACTCAATTGGATTCTTGGAAATATAAGCAAGTAAATTAATCAGTATCCTAATTTAATCTGACGTGCAGACCCATGAGTCGACGACGCCTGCTTGTGTTCTCATGCCCGCCGTTGCCGCCGCCACCGGGGCCGTCGTCGTCGTCGCTGTGGAGCCGCCGGCCGACGGGTTACGCCGATTGCGCTCCAGCAGAGGCCGCGTCGAAGAGTACGTCCCCTTGCAGCCGCCGGCCCCGGTGACGGTGACGGACGCGCCCCCGACCAGGCCGGACAGCTCGTCGCCGCCGTTGCGCGGGTGCAAGTGCAAGTGCGCGTGCGGCCCTTGGGAGCCCACCATGACGTCGTGATGTGTGAGACCCAAGAAGTCCGCCGGGTCCTGCAGCCTCGTGGCGGACGGTGGCGGCGGCGGCGCTATGCCGTGGTCGAACACCGGATGCGCCGCGTACTTGCCGTCGCCGCCGAGGGAGGAGCTCTGGTGGAACGAGTGGTAGTTGTTGCTGCCGTGATCTTGCTGCATCCCGAGAAGAGCGGACGTCGAGGCTGCTGTGAGCTGGTGGTAGCTGTCGCTGGACGACGCCAGGGCTGTCGTCGTGCCCGGGGTGGTGGTGGAAGCAGGGGCAATGGAGATGTCGACGGGCGCCGGTGAGGACGTGGAGGGCGAGGTGAAGCTCGGCGGGTAGGGGTTCGACGACGCGTGGGCCTGGACCTTCTGCGCGAAGGGGCGGAGGAGGTACTGCGGGAGCGTGGCGGGGCTGGCGGTCCCGGCGCCGGCAGCGGTGGCGGTGGTGCGCAAGGGGAAGAGGTGGTGGTCGAAGCGGGAGCGCGCGGTGGCGGCGCCGGCGAAGGGCGGGGCGGGGATGCCGGTGAACTCCTGCACCATGGCGCGGAAGTTGGAGGTGTCGGTGGTGAGCACCGTGGTGGGCGCGCGGCGCGACGCCCGACGCGCCCGCTTCCTCGACCCCCGCGGCGGCGGCGCCGGCGCTGCGTCAGCCTGGTCGACCGCCGCAGAGGCCGCCATAGCTGCACCATGCCCGGGCAGCGACGGCGGCGAGTCCGAGCCCGAGGCCTCTGCGCCGGCCGTGACCGTGAGTGGCAGTGGCGCCGTCGTCGTCGAGCACCAGTGGGACTGGGACAGCGGCGGCGTGCGGAGCTCCTGGAGGCCGTAGATCAAGGAGCCGCCGCCGAAGCCTGGCACGGATGGCAGCGGCGGCTGCCGGAGCAGGGCGGAGAGCGGCGAGGAGTCGGCACCGCATCTGGAGTCGAACTCGTCGTCGCCGCCGCTGGACGACTGCAGGCTGCCGCTGTTGCCGGAGTCCATTCCGAGCCAGGGGCGTGGTGCAAGTGCAACCGCAGTCCGCAGCACACCAAGCTACGACCAGCACCAGCTTGGTGTCATTACCGGAGCGACGAGGCGAGGGCGAGGCAGAGAAGGGAGAAGAGAGTAGAAGCAGGCACGCTGCAGCACGCGTATGGGTGTGTAGCCGTGGCGGGGGTTGTTTTTGTATGGAAATGGCAATGCCGGCCCTGGCGAGCGCATGATTAGGCGCTGGCGCGCAGCGAAAAGTTGCGTGCGGTGCGGGCGGGCAGGCAGGAGCAGGATGGTTGCGGTCCCCGCGAGGCAGAGGTTGCCTGGCGGATCGAGGGTGGGGTGCGTGGTGCTCAGCAAAGCGTCGCGGTCGCCGGTCGGCAGGGGGGGAAATCATGTCGTCTGCCCCTGCCTGCCCAGCTTTCCTTCGGCTTTGGATGACGATCCCAACCGTGGTGCTGTACTTAACACTGGTGTTACGGTGGATACAAAAATTCTATCTACGGTCCAGCCATCCAGGTATTGAGTATCAGATGTACACACTTTTTCTATAAAAAAAACAATCGATCAGGACAGATGCCGATTATGGCCTTGTTTACTTTCCAAAAAATTTTGCAAAATATTTTAAGATTTTTTATCACATCGATTCTTACGGCACATGCATAGAGCATTAAACATAGATCAAAAAAATAACTAATTATATAGTTTGTTTGTAATTTACGAGACGAATCTTTTGAGCCTAGTTAGTCTATGATTGGACAATATTTATCAAATACAAACAAAAATGCTACAGTATCCATTTTGTAAAAGTTTTTACAACTAAACAAAGCCTATATAAACAATGATAACAGTCAAAACGACTACAAACAACTACACAACTTCTACCCACAATGTACAACAGTAGTGACAAAAAAGAAATTATTAACTAAGATAACTCTACCAACAACAACCCACTTGCAAGTTGCAACAAGGGCAAACAAACACCCATAGTGAAGACAAACGCCTAAAGAAAGGACAAAGAAAACTCTATCACCATGTCTTAGAAAGCATGACCTTTTAACCCCATTAGTGGCTTGAGGAGATAAGGCGATAACAATCTCTTTAGGTGTTCTATGTATACTTGCATTACATCCTCACTGAGCTTCCCATTATTTTCAGGTATATCCAATTCAATGAAGCGATGATCTATCATGGGAGACTTATTCGACATCTTGTCCTCGTGCTTAGTGGTGAAAGGGGGTGCATAGGACATGCAAGGTCCTCAACCATCCTAGGTACGATACTCGAAGGAGACGTTGGCTCTATTGGTGGATCTACATCGGTCACCTGGGGCTCTTCTGTGTTGACCTTTGGCCACAAAATAAATTGCACAATCTACGATGATTATGAGAAAGATGGGGTCTTTAATTGTCACTTGTGTATCTGAGATCTCATCATCATCAGATGCATCTTGTAACAAAACAACATCACCAAAGAGGTGACGGTCTTTAGTAACATCTAATTTGTCATCTGAATAGAGGAAGTCCCTAAGGTCACCTCGATGGCCTACTCCATTATCTGTTAGTGAAACTCTATGCCAAAAGCCTTTGTGGGCACCTCTATGGTCAACTCACTAAGGATAGAGTCAATAGTTTCAACACATGTGTCAGCTAGCAGTCCTGTGGCATACAACCCACCGCAAGAGAATTGAGGATTGGTGATGTTGGAGAGTGTCGAATAGGAGAACAAGGGCCAAATTAGTCACCTCAGAAACACATGGCTAACCAAAATCCATATGGTTGGCTATACATGCTAGCCACAACCTGACAGTACAAGCCTCCTCCCTAAGGGGGTGCATCACTACCTCCAAACTAACTTCGATCAAGTATTTAGGGTCTGATTATAAAGACTCCAGTAGAGGCACAAGTAGGGGTTGGAGGTTCAAATGTGTCGAAGCATAAGAGGAACAACAACTACTACTACAAACATGATTGACATCCTCAACATGTGAACCAATAGGTCACAAGGCTGGCAACGAGTTGTGACACGTTTGCTTCAGAAACATAGTCGTAATAATGTCTATTGGCAACGAAACACCATGCCCTTCTAAAGGAGGCATAGACACAAATTCCACTCGATTCTGGCCATGCTTAGAATGACAAGGTTGAGTAATAGGAGAGAAGAAACTCTGAATAGCAGAGAGAGACCAGAAGAGGCATTACTACTCCCTATACCTAGCACGACGACAATGAATGCAGTGAAAGTAGTCCCGATAGGAGCTAACTTGATGGTCATGGGCAAGACAAGCATATACCTTGAGCCCATGTTTTGAAGGCAAGGCTCTGTTGCACTTGCCTCTTCAGCGGTGACATTCTATGCATATCCTCCACTCAATCCCCCTCAAAGGGAGAGCCTAATGAAGATGATGATGGCATGATGCTTTCTCGCATTCTAGCTACATGCATGAATGACATATATTTGTGGACATTGGGGGCTTGATGGGGCTTGCCTAAAAGTGGAGAGGAGAAAGTGAAGGAGGTGGCGACGAAAGAAGGAGCTCAAGCGTCTTAATGAAGCAATTATAGGCCCAACATCTATGTCTCTACTCAAATGCAAAAGATTCAATCTATTTTTTGTACAGACATGGGTATGTCGCTTAATTTGTTAAAGTTAGTGTTTAAAGTACAAAAGATATTATCTTTTTTGTGCACTTCTCTTATATTTTCAAGTGCTTAAGTTTTTCTTGTTGTCTAGGCAACATGTATGTTTATCATTATTTGATAATTAAAAAATCTAGGTTGTTTCTTGTGAGTTATCTTTTCAATTGTACGCAATCCATCCCAAATTATAAGATGTTTGACTTTTTTGACACTAAGTTTGACCACTCATCTTACTCAAAAATTTGCACAAAAATATCACTTTTTTATCGTGGCTTGGTTTATTAATAAAAGTTCTTCAAGAATGACTTAAATTTGACTATGTTTGCACAAGTTTTTTAAGTAATACAAGTGGTCAAACTTGAAGCCAAAAAAGTTAAACGTCTTATAATTTGGGATGGAGGAAGTATAAGATTGTTGCTTGAAAATTCAAGTACCTAAAATATAACAGTTCCCATTTTTGTAACAACTCAACTCACTTGTAGAATCATGCCTAATAGATGCAGATACCAGCGCAAAATGTTATTGTCACAAACTTGAGAGATTAGGAAGGATTTAGAAGAATTCATATAGGAATTTTGGGTTTGGGAAGAAGAATAACACCAAGAACAAGACAACTAGAATCAGTTGGGGGGAATCAAGAAATGTTTGTTATTCATGTCATATCTCGTTCCATCACCATGTACTTGGCTTTTAACTGCTGAACACATCAACACCACTATGGGTCGAGGATCTACTCTTTGGACTAATTTGGAAACTAAAATCCCCTTAAGATTTCTAACTTTTTCCAGAGTGGAAAATCCATAGGAAAATAATTTGAATAATTGTTGAGTTCTTCATGGAGGGTTTTTCATCTCTAGGTGTATCTCCCTTTGCTTCTAAATTAGCCCTTAACAGGCCAAGCCCAACACCTCAAGATTTAAGTCGTGCCTCTCGCACCCTCATCTATCCGCTTCAGCCACACATGTTTCATTAATAATGATATTTTTTAGAAAAAAGTTCACATTACCTCCTTAACTTTCACGAAAGTCCGATTTTTCTCCGTGAAATTCAAAACCAAGCAAAACACCTCCCTTAACTTTTAAAACCTTTCACCTTACCTCCCTGGCCCTATTATAAGAAGTTTTGAAGGAGGTAATGTGAGTAGATCTACACAGTGAAAAATCATAGTAAATCATAGAAAAATCATAAAATGGAGAAATCCAATTTTGTTGGACTCTGCATGAGTAGATCTACACAGTGAAAATATAGTATGCTATGCTTTAGTATATTTTTTTGGTGCCTTTAGATTATGCTTTATTCATAGCTGCAGTTTCTATGATCTAATTGTGATGAACTTTTTGTGATGGGCTAATCATTGTATGATTGTAACATCCCCGATGTTACGGTTACTAAAATTTGGATCATGGCATCATCAGCATTGCACAGCATATTGGTTAAGCACACCTTGATGCATCAACTTAAAATGAGTTTAATTTGGTTGAATGTGCTTAGGGAATTAAAGTGTGGTTATCTTGTATCGATGCGTGTGTTGGTTGCTAAAACCCTAGGGTGCAAGATTTCCGAAAGGCTTAGGGGGGGGGAAACCCTGATTTGTGAACCCTAGATTTGCCCCCTTTTGCATAATTTGAAAACTAAGCAAAATTTGAGGTTGAGTTTAAAAGCAAAGTTGTAGATCTTGTCAAGATGTACAACTTTGGTGTTTTGAGTTTTTGAAGTTTCAATACAAAATTCAAAGTAATTTTGAAAATACAGATTTCCAGAAAGTGTCCCCTTTTCCAAATTGAACCTCCAATTCAAAATCTAATTGGAATTTTGAAAAGTGACCAACATGAAAGTTGTAGAGCTCAAAAAGTTGAACAACTTTCATGTTGGTAGTTTTTCAAGTCGTTTGGAAAAATGAAAAGTAATTTTGGAAATTCTGATCTGCCCTAATTCAAAAATTTGAATTTCTTTGAATTGAGTTTGAACTTCAAAACTGTTTGGCCAAATTAGCTAATTTCCACTCAGAATCAGGTTTGGGCACCTAAATATATTTTGTAGCTTATAAAGTTGTGCACAACTTTTGTTTTGGTAGAAATTTGGCTTCAGTTCAAATTTTGGCCGAATTTTGCAAAGGGACAGAAAGGGCTGGATAAGGGCTAGCTACAGTGATCCGATGAGGATCACCGGCCCCTGTCCAGCACATCCGCCGCGCGAGCCGCGCCGCGCGCATGCATGCAAGCACGCAGCTGCTTGCTGCCAGAGCCGCCAGGCGACGTGGACGCCCCGGGCTCGCTCCCTCCTCCACTTGAGCACCAGCGTGGACGCCGCCGCCCGTGTTCTCTGTCCACGACCAAGGAAATCCCGACGAGCTTCTCTCCCAAATTGACCGTGCTCGATCCCTCTCACACCAAATTGAGCAACCCAAAGCATTCGCCACCTCCTTGCGGACCCAGTGCACCCCCTAGCTCACCTTCTAACTCACTCAATCGCCAGAACTCCTCGGTCTTCTCCAACTCCGGCCGGGACCGCCGCCGTGGAGCTCCTCCCGTGGCCACGGTGTTCCAGTCGGTATCACGCCTCTTTAGCAACTGTTTCAAGTTCCTTTCGTGCTCCAGTTGCTCATGCGCTCGCTCTTTCCCCTTGGACGCGAACAGGATCGCCGGAACGAGCTTGCCGGAGCCGGAGCACCCACCCGACGGCACCGTCTTCGTCGCCCACAGTCTCGGCTACCTCCCCGAGTCCCGCGACGTGAGCACCGTGCTCCTCAACACTCCTTGAACCTCCCTACACCATTTGATTGCACTCTACCGGGCCCTGGTGGCCGGCCGATAGTCGGCCATGGCGGCCGTCCGCCAGTGATACGGTTGAGGTAGAGAGAAGGCGGTAGAGCCGATGCGCACGCGCGCGGGGGCCGAGGACCTCACTATCGGCCGCTGGAGCTGCGGCAGTGCCGTCGCGCGTGAAGGGGATGAAGCTGACAGGTGGGGTCGTCCTGTCAGCGTCTCACAGAGAGGAGAGGAGAGGGAGCCTGACGAGCGGGACCCGCTCGTCAGTGACCGCGCAGGGAGGGGGTTGCACGCGCAGCGTCCGCGTGGGCCGAGCGCTCGGGCCGGCTTGGGCCGAAGCCAAGCGGGCCGGCCGCGTGACCAGTGTGTTTTTCTTTTTTTCCTTTTTGTTTAAAAATGCTGAATGTTTGAATTTGTGTAATAAATCTTGTGTTGATTCAAAAATCATGGAAATTTTTGTATAGCTTCCATAAAAGGAATAGAACATAGGAAAAATATTAGTATCTGTTTTCTAGTAGCTTGCAAGTATATAAAAGTTACCTCTTTTATTTAATGAATAAAACTTCTAGGAATTTTAATAATTTATTAGTATGTCCAAAAATCACCAAACTTTGTGGGGAGTCTCTGAATATCATTTCCAGATTTCACACAAAATTTGGTGACATTTGGATAATGTTTAAATAAAATATTATTAAACCCTTATTTAGTAATTAAATAATAATTACAAAATAATTAGACAATGATTAGTTAAATCCTCTTAATTAGGGTCTAAGTGACTTTGGGATTATGTGATGACCTAAGGTCATTAACCCTACTGACCTTTGGCATTTAATTATTGTTTGGCATTAATGCTTAATTGCTGTCAGTAATAGTTAATTAAGAATTAATTAAGATAAAAGGATTAATAATTAGTTAATTTAGGATAATTATGAATTAAGAAAAGTACTAATTTACAAATGCAACCTCTTGGGTAAAGACACTGAGATGTTGAACAACTTAATTATTGTTTAATCTGTGTTGCACCGAGGCGGCCAGTTGTATTTAACTTGGTCCCTTTTTGCATATTTGTCATGCGCATATCATGAGCATTCATCATTTTACGTATAGTGCACGTGACCGAAGGAGCGCCCGTTGAACCGAACCCCGAGGTCGGTGCTCCGTTCGAGGAAGTAGGATCCGAGACTTGGGAAGTCTCCGAGGGTCCCTCTCTGCCCTGCAACCAAGGCAAGCCCCGGATGCATTAACCCCTCCTTGAGTGTTTTAAATCTTTTATCACTTATGAATTGAAAATGCTGCATTAGGTAGTCGAGAATTGGGTTAACCTACTTGCTGCACTTACTACCTTGATATTTGTTATCTTGTCCTTGGCACCTGCTTTATTTTAACACTGCGTAGTAATGCTTAGCCTTGCTACTAGATAGGTTTTCAAACAAAGTTTGAAGGGTTGTTGTGGAATACACATATGATCGATGATGTTTCAAATTGAGACCGGTCGGTGGACTTGCTTTAAGAATGGAGTCTTAAAGTAGTGTCTCCAACTGTGTCGGTTAAGGACCGGTCCGTTGGTGGCCTGATGGGTTGAGAATTTTTAGTACTAGCCACTTGCCCTCGGTAAGCCCGGTCTTGTGATCCCTCGACGCGAACAGCTACTCGCGCACTGGGAGTGGAAAGATGGCGAGAGTAACGTGTGCCCACCTTACGGATCTGAGATGACCGGAAAACATCTAGATCGGCTGTAGGATGGTGGAGTACTGTGCTCTCGGGTGCCGCGAACCTGGTCAAATTTGGGGAGAGCTTGATTTGGGTTGATATATGCAAGATTTGGTTCTACATATGTCGGGTGGTTAGGAACTCCAGCTGGATTGCTAAGCGGTTCGAATCGTCGTTGCTCCCCGATTGGGAGCCTCAATCCACTGACCCTCATCGTAGTTAAATATGCAACTAAGTGGTAAAATGAAAAAGGGGGAAATGTCTCATGAGGTTCGGATCCCAATTCCCGGACTCAGAGTGACATGAAGCTATGACCGTTGGATAAACAATACTTTATTTTAGGATTAGGAACTCACTGACTTGTCTGTGGGAGACAACCAGTTAGACTGTCCTCGAACTCCTCGGCCTCTTAAGGAGAGGAATTAGCAGGTAAAACTTGAAAGTAAGGATGCACTATTAGTAAGCTTTTCCGCAAAACACTTTGGCTCCTTGCTCAACCACCCCTTGTCTACCCCAAGCCTGCATTCCTAATTTCTCCTCTTTTTTCCACCGGGTAAGTCTTGTTGAGTACTCCCGTACTCAGGGTTTTCCAACCCCCTGTTGCAGGTGAAGCTCAGGAGCCGACTTGTTTCGGACCCTGTTGTGTGACCGTCGTCGAGGTTGACGACGAAGAAGAGTGAACGTGACCCATGGGCAGGGTCTGTAAATTTGTAATCTGTTTTCTAAAGTTTAAGTTGCTCCGCTGGACCTGGCTTGTAATAACACTCTGCTATTTGGAAGAACTTCTTTTGTAAATTAAGTTATGTAATACTTCCGCTGTTTTACTCTGAAATAATATTTTGGTCTTGTGTCGTCTGTGATACTGCAATGTCTTCGCAACGAATGATCCTGGTGTTAAGGTGGCCACTTGCTATCCTGTAAGGGCGAGAAGAAGAAGTTCTCATTAATTGACCCTCACCAGTGGTCAGGACGAGCCTGCTTAGTACGCCACAGGTAGCAGTAGAATGAGCGTCCGGCGATGCTCATCGGACTTCTAAAGTGGGAGGATCCTCGGCATCGCTGTCAGAGATCCTTAGGACAATGACATGTGTCGGTGGGCCCAAACACTTAGGAGGTTCTGCCACAATGATTGAACTGTAGTAAAAATTCTTACTCATTGGATCATGTATAGCTTAATTATAGATTGATTTATATTTAACAAGCATAAACCTAAATAAAATCTATAACTAAGCTATACATGATCCAATGAGTGTGATTTTTTACTACACTTTAAACATACAATAATTGGCCTACCAAAAATATTTCACCACAATTGGACAACTGTTGCTATGATTATTCCATTTAATTACAGAAAAACATAAATCTAAAGCTATAACAAAAACTTTGTACTAAAGCATTCCATATTACATGTTCGCTGTGTAGATCTTCTCATATGGAGTCCAACAAAATTGGATCTTCTATTTTATGACTTTTCAAATATTCAGCTAAAATAAATAAATAAATAATATACAAAATCGTCTTCAAAACCGCTTATAACCGGGTTAGGGAGGTAAGATAAACGGTTTTAAAGTTGAGAGTGATGTTTTATCCGGTTTTAGAGTCCAGAGAGAAAAAGGCGACTTTTGTGAAAGTTGTGGAACGTAATATGTACTTTTTCCTTTTTTTTATTATAGACATCATTGTAGTAGTATCCATGTTTTTTTTCACCCGTTGGTTGCTCACCATCCATGCCCGCATTGCCAGCATTCCACAAAGCCCATGGAGGTATATGTTGCAATTGTAGCTCTTTTCTCTTTTTTTCTGCTAGGCTTCACTAACTTTTTTTTTCTCAATACAGACTCCTCTTCCAACCTTTGACACTTTTGCCCGGCTTGGATACTTGAACAAGATTATGTTGAATATCTACGATTGACACTTGAAAACCTGACTCCGCCAAACTTTTGGCGGCGTTAAGTAGGTTTATTCTCTCATATATAATATCATCATTACTTATAAAAGTAGTATACTCCTAGAGGGAGAAATTAAAAGGTATTCCTATGTTTCAGGGAATCATGGCACGACCTAGAAAGTGCCAATAAGAGAAAACTGTTGGTTTTTGGATGGTATAACTTGTAGATTCTGCAAGCTTTGAGTAATAATTGTGCGTTGACATTGCAACAGCAGTAGTAGATGGATGGATCGATGGAAGTGGCCCTCGCCGAACTTTGTACACAGCAAGTGGCTCCCTACCAAATCCCTTGTCCCCTTGTGATGATTGCACACGGATGAATTTAGGGCTTCTCAAAATCATGGCTCCATTATTTATCACCTGCGATTGCATTTCTAGTTAACAGTGAGATGCAAAGTGAAATCCTAGTTCCACATTTTAATTTAAAACCTTTCATGTAACATTCCTGATGTTACGGATACTAAAACTGGATCATGTCATCATAAGTACTGCATAGCATATTTGTACATCATGATGCATCAACTTAAAACAAATTTAATTTGGTTGCTTGTGCTTAGGGAACTAAAGTGTGCTTATGTTGTGAAATGATGCTTGTGTGGTTATGTAATCCTTAGTGTTGGAGGGTTTCGAGGAAAGGTGCAACTTAAAAACTAAGAAAAATTTTGGGATCAGTTCAAAAGCAAAGTTGTAGATCTTGACAAGATGTACAACTTTGGTGTTTTGAGTCTTTAAAGTTTCAATACAAAATTCAAAGGAATTTTGAAAATACAGATTTCTAGAAATTGTCCCCTTTTCCAATTTGAATCCCTAATTCAAAATCTATTTGGAATCTTGAAAAGTGATCAAAATGAAAGTTGTAGAGCTCATCAAAATGAACAACTTTTATTTTGGGAAATTTTCAAGTTATTGAGAAAAATCAAAAGTAATTTTGGAATTTCTATCCTGCCCCAATTCAAATTGAAATTTTCCCCAAATTGGAATTTTGAATTTCAAAGTGTTTTCTTCAAATTCATGCCCTTCCACTCAAAATCTGCTCTGGACCGTTAAAGATGTTTTGTAGCATCCAAAATTCTGAACAACTTTTGTTTTGGCAGAAATTTGACTTCAGATCAAATTTTGGGAGTAATTTGCAAAAAACAAAAAAATGTGGATATGGCTTGCTACAGTGACCCGATGAGGATCACGGGCTCCGGTCCCGCGCAGCCGCAGAGCGGGCAGGCGCCACCTTCGCGCGCGCTGCCACGTGCCCGGCCACGCAGCTGCTTGGCTGCTCGAGGTCGCCGTGAAGTGGACGAGCTCCTGGCGTGCTCATCCACTCCTCCCAGTGACCACACACCGCAGCCACCTCTCTTTTCTTCCTTTCGTTCAAACGCCGGTGAGCTCCCCGCGCCGCGAAATTCACCTCGCCCACTCCCTCTCCGAGCCCCAAAGCAAATCCACAGCTTCGCCAGGAACTCAGCTACCCCCTGAACCCCTCACCCCAAGCTCTAACCATCCATAGCTCCATCCCGAGCCGTTCTCCTCCGACTCCAGCCGAAACCGCCGCCGTGAGCACTTTCCATGGCCAGCCCTCCTCTGAGCCTCTCTGTCGCTGCTGAGTAGCTCCTCGAAGTCACGGTGAGCTACTGGTGCTTGTGCGCCCCTCGGTTTGTGCTCTACTCGCTTGTAGCAGTTGGCGGTCGCGTGACCGAGGTCGCCGTCCGCCATGGACGCGGCCGTAAGGGTTAGCGGACGGGAGAGCATCTGAAAAGGGTGTCAATGGGTGTGCATGAAGATGGGTAAGCTAGCACGCCCCTCCTCGGTGGCCGGAGGCTCGCCGACGGCGTGCCTGGGCTCGCCGGAGCCGCGGCGAGAGGTGGGGGACGGAACTGACAGGCGGGACCCGCTCGTCAGTGGCTGTGTGAGAGAGAGGGCAGCCTGTGCGCAACGCGGGAGACGCGTGGGCCGGCCTGGGCCAGGGTTAAGCGGGCCGGCCGCGCCAGCGCAGTGTGTTTTTCTTTTTCTTTTTATATTAAAGGTGATTTATGTTTCAATTTATGTAGAAAATTATGTGCAGATCCAAAAATAGTAAAAATATTTGAGTATGTTCTATGCAGTGAGTAGAACATAGGAAAAATGTTAGGTTCCATTTTCTGATACTTTGAACACGTATGAAAATTATGTTCTTTATTTAGTAAATAAAATTTCCATGAATTTTTGGAATTTAGTTATATATCCAAAAATCACCAAAAATTGTGAGATGTCTCTGAATATTATTTCCTAGCTTCACACAAAGTTTGGTGGCATTTGGATAATGTTTGAATAAAATATTAATATACCCTTAATTAGTAATTAAGTAATAACCATAAAATAAATAGATAATAATTAGCTTAATTTTCAAATTAGGATTTGAGTGATTTTGGGGTTGTGTGATGACCTGAGGTCATTAACCTTAATGACCTTTGGCATTTAATTATTGTTTGGTATTAATATGTAATTATTGTCATTAATGCCTAATTAAAGATTAATTAAGATAAAAAGAATTAATAATTAGTTAATTAAGGATAATTGTAAATTAATAAAGGTCATAGCTTACTAATGCAACCTCTTGGGTAAAAACACTAAAGTGATAAACCACTTTAACTACTGTTTAGCCTGTCTTTGCATCGAGAAGGGAAGTTGTACTCAACTTGATCCTTCTTATGTGTTGTCATAAGCATATCATGAGCATACATCATTTTGCGTATAGTGCACGTGACCGAAGGAGCGACCGTTGAACCGAACCCCGAGGTTGGTGTTCCATTCGAGGAAGTTGGATCCGAGACTTGGAAAGTCTCTGATGAACCCACTCAGCTCTGCAACCAAGGCAAGCCCCGGATGCATTAACTCTTCCTTGAACGTTTTAAATCTTTTATCATTTATGAAGTAAAAATGCTGCATTACGTAGTCGGGTTTAACCTATCTGTTGCATTTACTACCTTGATATTTGTTATCCTATCCTTGGCACCTGTTTTATTTTAAAATCTGCGTAGTGATGCTTAGCCCTGCTTATTAGATAGGTTTTCAACTAAGAAAGTTTGAAGGGTTGTTGTGGAATACTTTTATGGTCAATGATGTTTCAACTAGAGACCGGTCGGTGGACTTGATTTAAGAATGGAGTCTTAAAGTAGTGTCTCCAACTGTGTCGATTAAGGACCGGTCTGTGGATGTCCTGGTGGGTTGAGAATTTATAGTACTAGCCACTTGCCCTCGGTAAGCCCGGTCTTGTGATTCCTCGACGAGAGCGGCTACTCACGCACTAGGCGTGGAGCGATGGCGAGAGTAGCATGTACCCTCCTAGCAAATGGGCTGGACGGTGGAGTACTGTACTCTCGGGTGCCGTGAACCTGGTCAGATCTTGGGAGAGCTAGATTTGGGTTGACATATGCAAGATTTGGTTCTACATATGTCAGGTGGTTAGGAACTCCAGCTGGATTGCTAAGCGGTTCGAATCGTCGTTGCTCTCCGACTGGGAGACTCAATCCAATGACCCCCATCTGAAAGATTAAAATGGCTAGAGGGGGGGGGGTGAATAGCCTATTTAAATTTTCTACAAACTTCAACTAGACAAGTTGATTAGTAAAATAAGTGGCAAATCTATTCTAGCACTAGCACAACTAAGCTATGCAAGCCACCTATACAAGTCTAGCAAGAAGGCTAAATACTAAAACACAAAAACTAGAGAAGGCTACACAACAACTCTATACTAACAAGAACTAAGCTAACAAGCTAAGCTGACAAGGTAGGCAAGTATGTAAAGAGAGGAGAGTGATTGTTATACCGATGTTGTAGAGATGAGATATATCCAATCAATCACGTTCACAATCACAAGAGAGACCTCGGCAAGAGATGACACAAGATTTTTTTACCGAGGTTCACTTGCTTCCCGGCAAGCTACTCCTCGTTGTGGCGATACACCCACTTGATGGATCACGAGCTAATTGGCAATCCAAAGCCAAACCCTCAGCGGGTGCCGCACATCCACTCACAAGATGGGGATCCTTCAAGCCACGAGCAATCCACTAGAGTAGCCAATTGCGATCTCCCGCGGGGAAGACTCAAGAACCCCTCACAAATCACTTGGTGAGGCTCAAAACAATCACCAATCACGAGCTCAACACCACCGCTGCTCCAAGCCGTCTAGGGCGTCGGGAAACACCCAAGAGTAACAAGAAATCCGCAGCAAACTCAAAGATCAAGTGCCACTAGATGCAACTCTCAAAGCAATGCACTTGAATCTCACTCAATCTCACTAGGATTAGCAATCAAGCAAGGAAATGAGTGGAGGGAGTGTTCTCTAGCTCAATGTATGCCTCAAGTATTCAAATGTGCAAGAGTTGGCCTCCCAAAGCCGGCCACCTTCTATTTATAAGCCCCCTCAAAGAACTAGCCGTTGGTCACTTTCACTGGGCTGAAAACGGGGGCACCAGATGCTACCAAGTGAGCACCGGACGCTCAACCCCCTGCATCCGGTGCACTGGGGTTGGCCATGTGTCCTTCTTGAAACTCGCGTGTCAGTCTCTAACGGCTACAGGCAAAGCACCGGACGCTCTGCAGGTCCACACCGGACGCGTCCGGTGCACACCGGACTAAAACTCAGGGAGGTATGCAAAACCTCGGGGTCACCGAACGCTGAGCACCGGACTCTCTCCGGTGCGTCTGGTGCTCACCGGACTCATACCCAGAGAGGTTTGCAAAACACCCGCACACCGGACGCTAAGCACCGGACTCTCTCCGGTGCGTCCGGTGTACTCTGCTACACCCGACAGCACACCGGACGCTAAAGGCCAGCGTCCGGTGCCTCCACGCAGAGTGTCCGGTGAGTGTTTCTCAGTGAGAAAACACTCCCTCGACTTCTCCAAATTTCCCATCGGCGCAATAAAAAATATACACTTAATTTTCTCAAAAGCATCGAATCTCTTGGAACTCCACCTCCTTTGCAAATGTGCTAACACCACAAAGTGTCCACCACCAAAGTCCATGTGTGTTAGCTTTTCACAAACATTTTCACCAAAGGAGTTATGTTAGCACTTTACTAGATCCTAATGCATATGCTCAAGATATGGACCTAGTAGCACTTGATTCGAGAGATGACCGTGATTTCCTCTCTTGATAGTCGGCTATCTATCCTAAACCCGGTCAATCACTTCTCTACTCATCTTAGACCGGTAAAAGTAAAACCCTATGTTTATACCTTTGCCTTGATAACATTGCTCCTCATCTATCACCATGATCTTCACTTCATGCTTCATCCCTTTGTGATCATGTGGCCACCATTCCATGCCACCATGCACCTTCATCACATGTGTTGCTTGTTGACGGTTCTTAAGTATCAATTTTAATTATCAAATGAACAAGAGAAAGGACTAATATGCAAACAACACCTAGAATTAGGGTTTGATCTAACAGAATTCCATGAGTTTTGTTGTTTATCTGTTTCTGCAGGGGGTTATGAGGAAATAAGAAAGAAAGGCCCACATGTCGGGATTACATAGAGATATCAACGCACCGTGCAATTTTCTACCATCTAGAAGACTCCAGAAGCCACGAAAACAAAGTAGAGACCGAAAGGGGCCTGGCCCAGGGCGCCCGCCCTGAGGACCAGGGCGTCCGCCCCCCTCTGGACTCCAATCGGGACTCTTTTCGCGGACCAAGCTCCACCGACCTAAAGGATCAAGGATAACCGTCTAATCAAAGTCGGTTTGATCCGACGGCTCATGTTCACTTGAGGGGACTATAAAACCAGACCCCCTGGCCTCTGGAGGAGACAAGGTCATCATAGAGTTGAGAGGAGCCCTCGAAGGAATATCTCTCCTCTAAATAGACTTAGGGCTTAGCATCCAATGTGAGTAGAATTAGATCTTCTAGTTTCTACTAGATTGAGAGAGATAGAGTGGAGGTGTAGATCGGAGGAAGCCCGGCCTGTCAGTGTCTACTCCGAGTTTGTACCTGCGGGATCAAGTCTTCTAACCCGAGGCTTGCTCCTAGGATTCTTCAGTATTTCGACTTTTAAATTCTAGTAAGTTCTTGTTTTATTGTTCTTTGGTTTATGAGTTTACTTTAGTCTCTTCGCGTAGAGTTTAGAGTAATCATCACTAGCGTAGACGTGGTGTTTGGGCTAGGATACTCATATATATCCCCTCACTAGCTGGACCGTGGTAGTAGCGAGGAACGTGACATTTCCGAGTTACCTTTGTAGACCATATCCCGTTAGTAGGATCGATAGGGTTATAGGTGCGGGTTGAACATCCTCTGTGGTGTCTAGATTCCGTAAGCTTCCCCATCAGAATAGTAGATTATCCTTACCAAGGTTAGAAAGAGACTACGGTTGCAGTCTTCTCTATATATCACTCACATCGAGAAATATTCTTTGTAGCCTAAAGGTTAGTAGTAATAGACCAGGTTAGTCAGATGCACTCTTTCTCCTAGTGGTAAAAATATAAATACGATACTCTGGATAATTTCCCGGGTGAAGTGCTCACCGATATCCGTGCGCTTGCGGATCAATTCCTTATTGCGTTACCAAATATCAACAAGTATTTCTGGCGTCGTTGCCGGGGAGAAAGACGGTTTGCTGAGATAACCTTGAGTCTTACTACTAGCTTGTATCTATATTTTTATCTTTTCTTATCTTTTATATTCTTTATTTATTTTCTTTATTCTTACCTCATGGAAAACCAAGATTCTAAATCAATCTACCAATTTGCAACACCTTCGGTAACTGACCTTTTACCATGGGAGTCATCACAGCCTATAGCATCCCAGTATAGGTTAAGTTCCAGGTTGATTGCCATGATTCAAAACCTATCTTTTTTAGTAAAGGAAGACAAAAACCCTTACCTTCATATTAGAGATTTTGAGCAAACATGTGATTGTCTTCGCATTGAAGGCATTTCTGATAAAACTTTATGTTGGAAGCTTTTTCCTTTTTCTTTAAGGGGAGAAGCTAGACAATGGTATAATCAGAAGGTAAGTCAACAACGAGGTGAATGGGGAGTTTTACGAGCCAACTATTGCCTAGATTTTTATTCCCTTGACAGTATCGGCGACCTTAGACTCGAAGTCCTATCTTTTAAACAAAAAGATAATGAAACTTTGGGAAAATCCTAGAAACGTTTTTCTGATCTTTTAGAATCTGGTCCAAACCTTAATCTTGAAGACCCTGTTCTTTTATTTCACTTTTTTCGAGGTCTTCAGAAAGATCATAAACAAATGCTACATACAATGTCTAGTGATTCTTTCTTTCGCATCCCTACTGATTATGCTAGAGTGATCCTAGATAGAATCCTAGAAGCTGAGATGGATAATACCCTTCATGATGAAACCCACGAAGCCGAAGTAGACACTCTGCCAAATTCTTCATCTACTTTAGCTATCCCAAGTTCTGAGCCACAAAAGGAAGAAATTTCACCACCTGATTTCATGCTGGATATAGAATCTGATCTTTTTGCCGATTTTGGAAACATTTCAAACTACCATTCTATTGACTTTCTCCAAAATGGCCATTTTAGCATTTGTTTACCAAGTGAACATCAATTGAGAGAGCTTATCTCTGTCATGAGTAGCGAATGGTTGGAGGAGTCAGAGCTTTCCTCTGATGTGATCCGTTTGGACACACCCTCTATAACTATATGCTGTGCTTATGACTCTGATCGATTTAATGCTCTCTATAATCCTGTTGTGGGGATCAACATCATGTCTGAATCTTTTGCACTTAAAATATTTAAAATTTTTGTCTTAACCCCCACAACAAAGGTCATAAAGGAATCATTGGGACGATTAGTCCCCAGTCTTGGAATTATTAATATCCTACCTCTTACGGTAGAAGGCTCCATGGTTCATTTGAACTTCTATATCTTTGATACATGGGACTTCAACCTGTTGATAGGGCAACCTTTTAGAAGACTCCTTTATGAAGGTCATACTGGAAAGCTACACATTTCCTTTGGAAAAACCTTTAAATTCCCAATAACAATTTCACAGTCCTTGAATAATAAGGCCGAGTCATATCTTTTGCCTGATCCTATGGAGGAGGTAAAGGCAGCATCTCTAGAGCTTTTAGATGAACCAGACTTAGATGGCGAAGCTCCTTTCTTCATAGAAGAAGAAGCTGAACCTTCTGAACCTGAACCCTTAGACGAGTTTGCAGAAACACCTAGACCTCCCATAGAGCTTGAAACTTTACCACCCGGTCTTATTTATGCTTTCCTAAACAATAATCCAGAGTTTCCTATGATCATTAGTGATAAACTCACTCAGGAGTAAACTCTGCGTTTAATGACCATTCTTGAGAAACATCACTCAGTTTTTGGCTACTCACTCCAAGATCTTACAGGGATCAGTCCTATGATCTGTACCCATCGTATTCCAACAGATCCTTCTGTTTCACCTTCTCGAGAGCCTCAACGTAGACATAACAACACGATGAAAGAGGTAGTTAAAATAGAAGTTATAAAGTTGCTGCATGCAGGGATTATATATCCTGTGCCGCACACTGAGTGGGTAAGCCTACTTCTAGTTGTGCCTAAAAAGGGAGGCATGACTGTTTTTATGAATGAAAAGAACGAGCTAATTCCGCAACGCACCGTCACAGGATGGCGAATGTGCATAGACTATAGAAAATTAAACAAAGCCACGAGAAAGGATCATTTTCCTTACCTTTCATAGATGAGATGCTAGAGCGATTAGCGAACCATTCGTTCTTCTATTTCTTAGATAGATATTCAGGGTATCATCAGATCCCGATCCATCCTGATGATCAAAGCAAAACCACTTTTACATGCCCATATGGAACTTATGCTTACCGTAGAATGTCTTTTGGGTTATGTAATGCACCAGCTTCTTTTCAAAGATGCATGATGTCTATATTTTCTGATATGATTGAAGAGATTATGGAAGTTTTCATGGATGATTTCTCTGTTTATGGGAAAACTTTTGATAGTTGTCTTGAAAACTTAGACAAGGTTTTGCAAAGATGTGAAGAACAGCACTTAGTCCTTAATTGGGAAAAATGTCATTTCATGGTTAGGGAAGGAATAGTGCTGGGACACCTAGTGTCTGAAAGAGGTATTGAGGTAGACAAAGCTAAAATTGAAGTAATTGAACCTGTGAATATAAAAGGAATTCGAAGCTTTCTTGGCCATGCTGGTTTTTATCGTAGATTCATAAAAGATTTTTCATTCATTGCTAGACCACTTACTCTTTTGCTAGCCAAGGATGCTCCTTTCGAATTTGATGATGCATGTCTAACATCTTTCAATTTATTAAAGAAAGCACTCATCTCTGCACCAATCATTCAACCCCCTGATTGGTCGTTGCCTTTTGAAATTATGTGTGATGCTAGTGATTATGCTGTGGGGGCAGTTTTAGGACAAACTAAAAATAAGAAGCATCATGCAATTGCTTATGCCAGTAAAACTTTGACGGGAGCTCAACTTAATTATGCAACCACTGAAAAAGAGCTTCTGGCTGTTGTCTTTGCCATTGATAAGTTTAGATCTTATTTAGTTGGAGCTAAAATAATTTTTTACACTGATCATGCTGCAGTAAAATATTTGCTCACTAAAAAAGATGCTAAACTTTGCCTGATTAGATGGATCTTGTTACTCCAAGAATTTGACTTAGAAATAAAAGATAAAAAGGGAGTAGAAAATTCTGTTGCCGATCACTTGTCTAGAATGTATTTTAAGAATCCACAGGAAACCCCCATCAATGATTCACTCTGGGACGACATGCTCTACAGGGTTAACAGGTCTGACCTCTGGTATGCAGATATTGTTAATTTTATGGTTTCAGGGTATGTACCACCAGGAGAAAACAAGAAGAAGCTTCTTCAAGAAAGTCGTTCACATATATGGGATGAGCCATACCTCTTCCGAGTATGCTCTGATGGCTTACTCAGGAGATGTGTGACCACTGAGGAAGGATGGAAGATCATCGACAGATGTCATTCATCACCATATGGAGGTCATTATGGAGCATTCTGTACACATTCAAAGATCTGGCAGTGTGGATTCTACTGGCCTACAATGTATGAAGACACGAAGCAATATATCAGAAGATGTGGGCCATGTCAAAGACACGGAAACATAAACACAAGAGATGCCATGCCACTCACCAACAACCTTCAGATTGAGCTCTTTGATGTCTGGGGAATAGACTACATGGGTCCATTTCCCCCATCAAAGAAGTGTGAGTACATCTTGGTGGCAGTTGACTACGTCTCCAATTGGGTAGAGGCATTACCTTGCAAGCATGCCGACAACATCAGTTCAAAGAGGATGTTTGAAGAAATTATATTTCCAAGATTTGGAGTTCCCAGAGTAGTGATAAGTGATGGAGGAGCACACTTCATCGACAAACGCTTCAAGCAATATCTATCAAAACATGGAATCCGTCACAACGTCGCTACCCCCTATCGTCCTCAGACAAGTGGCCAAGCAGAAACTTCCAACAAGCAAATCAATAATATTCTTCAGAAGACAGTGAATGAAATGGGAATGGCATGGAAAGACAAGTTACCCGATGCACTCTGGCCATACCGGACAGCATACAAGACCCCAATTGGAATGTCTCCATACCAATTGGTGTACGGGAAGACTTGCCACCTACCTGTTGAACTAGAGTTCAAAGCACACTGGGCCATGAGGAGATGGAATATGGACCTAGATGTTGCTGGAGATCATAGAAGAATGCAACTATCAGAATTGGAAGAATGGCGAGAGAAAGCATATCACAATTCGAAGATCTACAAAGAAAGAGTCAAAAGGTGGCATGACAAGAGGATCAAGAAGAAGGAGTTCGCACCCGGAGATAAGGTATTACTTTTTAATTCCAGGGTGAAGCTTTTCGGGCATGGAAAACTTCGGAGTAAATGGGAAAGACCATTCAAGGTAATCAATTCATCATCCCATGGAGCTATCAAACTTTAGAATGACGAATGTATGTTATTCAAGGTAAATGGTCAACGTCTTAAATTATTTTTAGAGCCCAATAAAGAATTAGAAGAAATAGATGTAGTCCATTTTTATCTTCCCATGGAGAATTAGAGCCTGACCTTTTTAATCTGACGTTTTTGGGTCATACATATATTTTCCTAATTAGTTTTACTTCTAGAAACACGCTCGAGGAAGTGGGCGGGCGCCCAGCTCCTGCCTCCTCTCGGTCTCGATTTCCCCCAACGCGGAAAACTCATTTATGGTAATCCAAATAACCCTTCGGATGGAAAGTTTCTCACGCACCTCGACGGGAACAACCCGAACAACCCCTAGAGGCACCTTTTGACCCCTATATAAACAGACCCCTGACGTCAGTTTTCAAACACCAATCCACCCAAGCCTTCTCTTCTTCAATTAGAGCTTGTTTAGTTTCTTGCTGCTCCAATGGCCGACAAGTTCCACGATGATTGGGAAGTCGTCCCCTTCAACCTCAACATGAAGCCCAAGGAAGACCCTGACGTCCGCGCTCTTGTCCCGGCCAACACAGAGTGACAGCTAGAAGCCATACCATTACACCAGCGTAGCTCCACCCAATCCTACCATGCTCAACCGGTTCTCACCGCACCGCCACAACCCCTACTTCTCAAGGGACCATCAGCCAAGAAGGAGACCACCATCACGGTGCCAGCCGGCACGAGGATCCTTCCACCTAGGCCCAATGAGAGGGTCGTTGGAGTCAAGACCAACCGGAGCGGCGAGATCAGCAGTATCCGCTACACTACGGAGGAGGAGAGACCTTACTTCGAAGGGATTAGAGCAGCCAAAGTCCGTTTCATCCCTCCAAAGGCAGCCCCGAAGCACGCTCTCAATGCTTTTGAGACACCTCCTAAGCGTCGCAAGACTATAGTAGATATTGATGAGGACATTCGCAGGCTAGATAGAGTTATCATAGACCTCCAGTCCTCGGTTAATTCCATCACTAGGCAGCTCTCTAACCACAACACCGTTATACTAGGCCTTAGGCATGACCTTGCTAGTGCCAATAAGAAGATCAAGGAGTTAGAGCGCCGCTAAGTTATCTAGATTAGACCTTGAGGCAATGCATCTTAGTTATTTATCTTTAAATTCAGTTTAGATTTTACTATTATCGTCAGTTTGCTACTATTATCGTCAGTTTGCTACTAGTCATTTGTAATAAATGCCTCAAGATTAATAAAGAGTATTATTATTATGTCTTGTGTGTCTCTACTTTATTTTTATGCAAGAAAGCAGGAAACAAGTATGGGGGAGATCCCTCGACATGCCAAACACACTTCGACTACACCACTCCACGATTCAGGTACACACTCTGCACACTTTACTTTACACATACACATATATCTTGGATTATGCAGAATGTTGTCCTAGACATGATAAATTAAAAAGATTAAAATGGTTCTAATCATGATTACTATCATTCTGTGATATTTCCTGAAAACCTACAATTATTGAAAAAAAATCATTTTAAAACCCTATGTTACTGTTGGGTATTTTAAACGCAAACAGAAAAATCCGCAAGCGCACTGATACCGATGTAGCTTTCACCTGGGAGTATTCCAGAGTATCGATTTTCCACAGAGAACGTGAGTGTACTAATTAAGAATCAAGATCGCCCAAGGATAACTATATAATTGTTTTTGGTGGGAAGAGAGGAAGTTTTCTGAGAGTTCTCTAGTTGATCTAAGAATCAAGAATTACTTCAAGATTATCTATTTCGGGACATCAGAACACTAACCACAGAAAGAGATGAGAAGGGGGCTAGGAAGGTCTGACTACGGTCCTACAAACACCGATCCGAACGTGGTGGAATACGTCGACCGTTAGGGCTGTCACTACACTAAGGCTACCACAACAATCCGCAGGATTGGGTGCAATTCCAGGTAATTGCAAGACTAAACACCACGTCTAATCTATTAATTACTACTCTAGCGTTATAAAGACTAGAGCACTTGATGCAAGCGAGAATCCAATAAATAACTTGAATGTAAATAAAAGTAATTAAAGAACTCAGGAATTATGAATTGAAGAACCTGGAGAACGATGAAGAACGAACCAGTTGCTGCAAAAGTACAATGTTGAGGAAGATCCGACAGATCTGGCTCCTCCTCCGCTCTCCTCTTCTCTCTCCCTATTTTCTAGATTACAACTAGAACTAACTAGAACTAGAACTAGAGGAACTAGAACTAGAACTAGATGAACTAGAACTAGATCTAGATGAACTAGAGGTAGAACTAGAAGAACTAGAGGGATCCTCTCTACTTGGATGAAGAATTGAAACCCTAACTTTGATTCTGTAGAAGAGGTATGCTCTCCAGGGGCCAGGGGGCCTTGCTTATATAGTCTTTTCAGATGAATCTGAGCTGTCGGATCGAACCAACATTAATCGCATGGTTTTCCTTGGTCCCTTAGGTCGGTGGAGCACGATCCGCGAAGTTGAAGCTGATTGGTTACTGTAGCTGGGCGGGCACCCAAGGGACTTGGGCGGGCGCCCTGCCCCGGGCCCGATCGGCCTCTCGTTCGTTCCCGTGGCTTCTGGAGTCTTGTAGATGGTAGAAAATTGCGCGGCACGTTAATATCTCTATGTAAACCCGACGTGTGGGCCTTTCTTTCATATTTCCTGATAACCCCCTGTAGAAATAGACAAACACCAAAACTCGTGGAATTCTGTCAGATAAAACCCTAAGTCTAGGTGTTGGCTGCATATAAGTCTTTTTTCATGATTAGTTGATGGTTAAATGTGAGCATTAAGGACCGTCAACAAGCTCCCCCAAGCTTAACCTTTGCTCGTCCCTGAGCAAAGATGAACTCAAGAATTTCTGCAGTGGTTTCAATACATGCGTTCAAACAAGATCTCATCTCTGGGTTAGGGTAAACTATTAAGATTTAAATTTACTCATTTTTCCTTCCACCATGGGGCTTGCAACCGTCACTTGTGTCTTGAGTAGTTAAAAGATAGAACGGTCTAGTCAAGCGCCATGTCTCTTGTTCTTCGATTAACTATAGCTCTAGAGTTTTTGCAGATTTTCAAATAAAACTCAGAGATTCCTTGTATGACTCTCTCTAGTCTCTCTTTTGTGGTATTTCTGGATCCTTACCAAGGCAGTGATGGTATATGCCTTCTCTCAAAGTATGTGGTATTTGTGGTATGAGGCATAGTGGCATTGCCTTCTCTCTCACCCTACTCTAATAAGGTTTTGATATCTGGAGCTCATAGGTGGGAGACAGCTAATACATACTTACAAGAGATTTATTGCATAGTCAAACCATGGATCCAGAAGAACAAGTCAATATGTCAAATCAAGATGTGCATGTGTGGCGAATGAATAATGTATGGTGATGATGGTAATAACAATGATGAAAGTCTAATTCTACTTGTGCTCTTTTGAGGGATACATACCTTTCTTGCTCTTTTGAAACTTTTTGAGGAGAATGAGATGCTCTATATTTTCTTTTTCTTTTCTCTCAGGTGGGTATCTTGTACCCCTAATTCTACTGTCGGACACTTGTCCATTTTTACCTCTCGTCTCACTTTTTCTTTTCTTTCGAGGTTCCTGGCACTTGCCCCTTTTTATTTCCTCATATCTTTTTTTTTCTTCTTTTTTAGAGCACTCATCTCCTGAAATAATATAGCAAGTGGTAGTAACCAAGATAACTCGAGCATTTATTTCACAAGGGAAAACAGAAATGTTTTTGGCTATTCTCTCCCGGATAGGAGTAGAATATTTTTGGGTGGTTCTGGAGATGGAAATGGATATATGTGGATGCGTACTTCCGGAGTAGAAGCAGCATATGTGAGTGAACGTGCAAGTGAATCTTGATTTAACCACATGACAAGCTCCTAAGGGTCTACACAGCTTGACCACACTCAATGCTCATAAGCAGTAAAAAGTAAATGTGTGGCTCAAAGTCTAGCAAGCATGTATATATGGCTGTGGTAGGAATTTAAACTCTCATCATACAGGAACTCATCATGCAACATTTTAAAGATTTTCAAAGATAAAATTCTCCAGAATTCTAGCATCTCTAGGAACAGATAAACAGCAGCTCAACCTTCCCATATCGTATCCGTTAACGACTTAGACTTTAGATCAAGTACTCTTCCCACAAGTTCAGGTTTAGAGCAAATCTTAATTAATAACAGTCAGGCCTAAACTTGAGAAAGATTTCAATTTTGAGAACTAGTCATGGCAGAGCAACTATTCATCATTTCTATGTGAGAGCTTATCATGAGGGTTCATAGCAAACTTTATTTATTTATTTATTTAGCAAACTAAGCAAGGATATATATAAGCACAAAATCTTCTATTTCGGTTTTTATGATTATGCATCTTTTTATTATTTGAGTAAAATATAAATGTGAGTAGAACACTTAGCTGGATAAATGGGGGTGCTCTCACCCAAGCTGGATTTTGACGTAATTTCTTCTGATGTAGCTAGCAGGTGACAGAGGTGTATTTGAATGTTGGCAACACCCTGACAGCGATTAGGATGTCCTCCGTCTGCTAGCCTTCTTTGATCCTTGAATTCTGTGGAGCTCAAATAGACAACAAAGCTTTGTGGAACTGGTTAAGTGTTAGCATAAATATCTAGCCTTTATCATGTTGAGCCTTCTCAATAAATGTTACTCTCTATTTTTTTATATTTTCATTTTATAGAGCAGAAAAAATATTTATTTTATTTTTATGCCACCACAGTGAATGTACTTATGGGTTTTATGTCGTGAGCATACTTACATGGGGCTTACTATCTTCAGCATTTTTATTTTCTTTTCGAGATGATATGAACCTGGTTAACTAAGCAAAATAATTGAAAGGAAAAGGATAACTACCAAGTTTACTTCTTGGCAAGGCGTTCAGTGTTTTTAAGTCCTCCGAACGGGACTCTCCGTTTTCTCAGTCGTCCTGGGATTCGCTGGATGGCGTAGTCGGTGGTTCCGGCGACGCCTCTTCTTCATGTATAACTATCTTCTCTCTGCACACCTGACTCGGTGCTACGATCTCCTCAGGACAGTTCTGTTCAAGTTGTATGTCTTCAGACCTTACCACACCTCCTTCATAATCTGTCCATCCGTCCTTGATAATTTGCCTCCTCTGGTTGCGGTTGCGTCATCTTCTTCTTGTCCTGACCTGCTTAGAGTCTTCAACTATATAGTTAGAGTCAGTAAAATAGTGGCGTACCTTCTCAGAGGGGAAGTGCATGTGGACTTCTCCGGTTCCAATGTAGATGATTGCTTTAACGGTGCTGAGGAACGGTCTTCTAAGGATGATGGGTGGATTGTACTCGTCTTCTCCCATGTCAATAACCTGAAAATCTTTCAGAATGTCTGATCTGCCATCTGGAGCTGTATGTCGGTTTTAGGGGCATGGTTCCGAATAGGAGCTGATAGGTGACTGCGGCCATTATGTTGACGTCAGATCCGGTGTCGTAGAGTGTCTTCTTAAAAGAATATCCGTTGATTGTGCACTCGATGCTTGGAACACCAGGGTCATCCTTCTTGATCAAGAAAGGCGACTTGAGTTGACGATCTTGACCTCCTTGAACTGCAGTGACCATCTTAGCTGACCATCTTAGCTTGTTCCTGTTCCTCCTGTTGGTCCTCTTCCTTGGTTCATGTCGGGATTGCACTGGGATTTGTGTAGTCTTGTTCTTGAAGGAAAACGTCTCCTTCTTCCCCTTGATGTAGAAACTGATCTTAGCAGCACTAGCGTAGATGACAGCTCGTGAGGTGTTTAGGAATGGCCTCCCCTGGGTATAATGTTGACGCTGGAGCCAAAGTCGCAGAGTGCTTCTGGGAAGTCCACCAAGCCTATGGAGATCGGGATGACGGGGCGTCCTGGATTGTCTCTCTTGACCGGCAGAAGGTCAGTAATTACTTCCACAATGGGGTTACTCCAGTAGTTACATCCTCAAGCATCTCAGGGCAGTGTTTGTATGAGTGTCCAGTATATCCAGTGTGTTTGTGCTTGTAGATATAGGTTCTTCACTTGGTGGAGTCTGGAGTTGTAAAACTCCTTCATATGCTGCTCGAAGTGTACCTGCTCATAGAGACAAGGCAGAGATCAAGTGCATGGGCCCTGTTGGTGGAAAACACCAATAGAACCAAAAGTGTATTTGTTCTTCTCTAACCTTAAGCATAGTGAGCAAGACAAAGTTGATGGATAATAAGATCATGAGTGTAGCATTTAAAACATTTGTCAGATCAGATTGCTCAACCTTATGGAAAGATAATCTATCTATATTTATGTTTTGTTTATATCTTCCAAAGATTGAATGTGCAACATTTTAGCTTATATGATTAGGAGTGTAGGATCACAAAGGTAGTACTATAAACAAAGATTAAAGGACTAAACATGCTGAATCAGTTGGGTTGGTTAATTTGGAGTTATAAATCATACATGTTTGTCTCTTTATTTATGTAAACGCCAGAACCAAGGAGAAGCTTATATAAGTGATAGTCAAGTACCATAAGATGTTACCATACTTGAAGAGTGATGGTATAGTATCACCTTATGGAAGCTTTCCTCTCTTAGCGGTTGTGCATCGTGTTTGTGGCACCCTCCATAGATCATCTCTTGTGAGCTATGCCTTCCTCATGCAAATTGTTAAACTTCCTGTGTCTCTCTCTTTGTCTCCAATGTGAGTTTATCTCAGGACTTCCCAGGTCGATATTGAAAGTTTTCCTCCAGGGGTTAATCCAACAAAATATCCAATATCTACTATAGCATTCTATTGGCTCAAAAATTAACCTAGACACCATGTCTAATTTGATTTAGGAGGGCATTTTAACCTAACACCATGCTTAATTTAAAACCCCTTGGTAGTAAGATCATCATTCCTAAACTAAGCACCAAGCTTAATTAAGAGATAAATGAAACTACTCCAAACCTAAACATATACTAATGCAAATAAAGGTAGCATGAGAGCATTTATAGAGATCTACTTAAGTGGAGATGAAGTAGTGTGATTAGTATTTAACAAATTGAGCATGTCTCAAAGGTAGGGACAACCAACATAGCAACATGGCAAAGGATGTTTTTATGTAAAGTACTCCCCAAGCTTGAATTTTGCAAAATTCAAGTTTGGATGAGTTTAATTCAATGTTGTATGATGATTGGTTGGACATACCTTGTGCTTGTCATTCATCCGATCTTCTTGCTCCAATCCTGGAAAAGTTAGTGACAAGAATACCCGAAGGAATATTTTTACAATTATCCTTATATGCTCAACACACAAGGTAATGTTGCAAATAATTAAAAGTTTATGTTATGGTCTGATCAGTGCTTATTTTAGGACGCTAAGCTTGTCCTTGGGAAACCATCAATTTATGTCAGTGAAGTGGTTTCCCCTCCAACGCTGACCTATATCAAGATCAACTCAACGAGATCTGCAAAATTTATTATAGACATATGCATCGACAACCGCCCTTTTAAAGTTTTTATGAATAGAAAGGAAGAGGGGGTTGGAGATCTCGAATGTGGTGATGTTGGAGAGACCAATGGATTGTGAAGATGTTGCATATGAGCATGGAGTAAGTGAAGTGGCTATGAAATAAATTCCATGCTCATTAATGCTTAGAGTGAAATCCATATGGTGTGGTGAAAATGGTAAGGTGAGTGTGGTAAAAAAGGAAAAGAAAAAGGATACACGGACGACTTGGTTCGAAACTAGCACAACTACCGTTCCCCGGCAACGGCGCCAGAAAGCTTGTTGGGTATTTTAAACGCAAACAGAAAAATCCGCATGCGCACGGATACCGATGTAACTTTCACCCGGGAGTATTCCAGAGTATCAATTTTCCACAGAGAACGTGAGTGTATTAATTAAGAATCAAGATCGCCCAAGGATAACTATATAATTGTTTTAGGTGGGAAGAGAGGAAGTTTCCTGAGAGTTCTCTAGTTGATCTAAGAATCAAGAATTACTTCAAGATTATCTATTTCGGGACATCAGAACACTAACCACAGAAAGAGATGAGAAGGGGGCTAGGAAGGTCTGACTACGGTCCTACAAACACCGATCCGAACGTGGTGGAATACGTCGACCGTTAGGGCTGTCACTACCCTAAGGCTACCACAAGAATCCGCAGGATTGGATGCAATTCCAGGTAATTGCAAGACTAAACACCACGTCTAATCTATTAATTACTACTCTAGCGTTATAAAGACTAGAGCACTTGATGCAAGCGGGAATCCAATAAATAACTTGAATGTAAATAAAAGTAATTAAAGAACTCAGGAATTATGAATTGAAGAACCTGGAGAACGATGAAGAACGAACCAGTTGCTGCAAAAGTACAATGTTGAGGAAGATCCGACAGATCTGGCTCCTCCTCCGCTCTCCTCTCCTCTCTCCCTATTTTCTAGATTACAACTAGAACTAACTAGAACTAGAACTAGAGGAACTAGAACTAGAACTAGATGAACTAGAACTAGATCTAGATGAACTAGAGGTAGAACTAGAAGAACTAGAGGGATCCTCTCTACTTGGATGAAGAATTGAAACCCTAACTTTGATTCTGTAGAAGAGGTATGCTCTCCAGGGGCCAGGGGGCCTTGCTTATATAGTCTTTTCAGATGAATCTGAGCCGTCGGATCGAACCGACATTAATCGCACGGTTTTCCTTGGTCCCTTAGGTCGGTGGAGCACGATCCGCGAAGTTGAAGCTGATTGGTTACTGTAGCTGGGCGGGCACCCAAGGGACTTGGGCGGGCGCCCTGCCCCCGGGCCCGATCGGCCTCTCGTTCGTTCCCGTGGCTTCTGGAGTCTTCTAGATGGTAGAAAATTGCGCGGCACGTTAATATCTCTATGTAAACCCGACGTGTGGGCCTTTCTTTCATATTTCCTGATAACCCCCTGTAGAAATAGACAAACACCAAAACTCGTGGAATTCGGTCAGATAAAACCCTAAGTCTAGATGTTGGCTGCATATAAGTCTTTTTCCATGATTAGTTGATGGTTAAATGTGAGCATTAAGGACCGTCAACAGTTACTTAAGTCATTGTGGAATGTGAGATGGTAAAGTATGAGTTTCTTATTCTTGATATCATTGTTGCTTGGAGAATTTATTTCAAAATCTTCAAAATTCTAGCTACCATCCTCAGTGTTTTATATGCCTGATAAAACTAAAGATATTAATTATGATTATAAAAGCTATCTACTCTGTATTGAGTTTATTCAAAAATGAGTTAGACCCTTGTTGAGAGATTTATCATGCTTCTAAGATCAAGATATTTTTCAGAAAGATTCACTCTTCCGAAGTATTATTTCATTAGAGGCATGGGCTATCCAAAAATAAGGATATTTCGGGGAAATAAAAAAGAGCAAGTGCTCGATAACCTCGCAGAAAAAATGGACAAGTGTCCGACAGTAGAATTAGGGGTACCTCGGTATCCACCTGAAAAAAAAGAAGAAAGAAAATGATAGCCCATGGTCCCTCTAATAAGCAATATGCCAGTAAGAGTTGACAAGTTTTTAATTTTCAAAGTCTTTGATCTAATAGTATGACATTCCTCTCCTTGGATCCTGTTTTGATCAAGCAATAAATACAAGGTAAGTATGCTTGAGAATTTTTGTAAATTAAAACAACCTCAGTGAGACATACAAAAGATAATGAGTGACCTGAGAGAACCTATGAGGACAAAGGTATGCTAAATTTTTTTTCAAAAACATACAAAAACTCCAAGTGACAGGATTGAGAAGAAAGGACCTCTACTCTTGACCATATATTTCCCTGACTGCAGTACACAGTGAATTTTTACACCCTGCAGGTATGAAGAGAATGCTTTACAATGTTTTAACCCCAGATATTTTTCTTATCCATCCTTTTCTCGAGGACGAGTAAAAGCCTAAATATGGGGGTATTTGTTCATGGTTCTTAAGTATCAATTTTAATTATCAAATGAACAAGAGAAAGGACCAATATGCAAACAACACCTAGAATTAGGGTTTGATCTAACAGAATTCCACGAGTTTTGTTGTTTATCTATTTCTGCAGGGGGTTATCAGGAAATAAGGAAGAAAGGCCCACATGTTGGGATTACATAGAGATATCAACGCACCGTGCAATTTTCTACCATCTAGAAGACTCCAGAAGCCACGGGAACAAAGTAGAGACCGAAAGGGGCCTGGCCCAGGGCGCCCGCCCTGAGGACCAGGGCGCCCACCCCCCTCTGGACTCCAATCGGGACTCTTTTCGCGGACCAAGCTCCACCGACCTAAAGGATCAAGGATAACCGTCCAATCAATGTCGGTTTGATCCGACGGCTCACGTTCACTTGAGGGGACTTAAAACCAGACCCCCTGGCCCCTGGAGGAGACAAGTTCATCATAGAGTTGAGAGGAGCCCTCGAAGGAATACCTCTCCTCTAAATAGACTTAGGGCTTAGCATCCAATATGAGTAGAATTAGATCTTCTAGTTTCTACTAGATTGAGAGAGATAGAGTGGAGGTGTAGATCGGAGGAAGCCTGGCCTGTCGGTGTCTACTCCGAGTTTGTACCTGCGGGATCAATTCTTCTAACCCGAGGCTTGCTCTTAGGATTCTTCAGTATTTCGACTTTTAAATTCTAGTAAGTTCTTGTTTTATTGTTCTTTGGTTTATGAGTTTACTTTAATCTCTTCGCGTAGATTTTAGACCATATCCCGTTAGTAGGATCGATAGGGTTATAGTGTGGATTGAACATCCTCTGTGGTGTCTAGATTCCGTAAGCTTCCCCAACAGAACAGTACATTATCCTTACCAAGGTTAGAAAGAGACTACGGTTGCAGTCTTCTCTATATATCAAGAAACATTCTTTGTAGCCTAAAGGTTAGTAGTAATAGACTAGGTTAGTCAGATGCACTCTTTCTCCTAGTGGTAAAAATATAAATACGATACTCTGGATAATTTCTGAGGTGAAGTGCTCACCGATATCCGTGCGCTTGCGGATCAATTCCTTATTGCGTTCCCAAATATCAACATTTCTATGCCTAACTCAAATCACTTAAACACAAGGCATTAGCAACTTGGTGTCATTAATTACCAAAACCAAACTTGGGCTTTCAATCTCCACCTTTTTGGTAATTGATGACAACCATCACAAAGATATGAAATGAAATCATAATGAACTTGAATTGCTTGTCCAAAGCATTTTTATCATGAGACAAGGTTGGACAAACATCTCAATTTCGGTTTTGGTAGTACTAGCTCCCCCTACATATGTGCTTCCATGAGTTTGGTTCAAGTTTGCACATATGCATGAATTAGAATTTTGGGAGATTTATTACTACCAAAATGATGCAAAGGTATATAGAATGGACCTTTGAAGCGTGATACCAATCAGAGTTGCCAATATACCATCCTTAGCACCAATGTAGCTAGACATACATCAAAAACTCAAGATACCTCGTGAGATCACATTATATGTCTAGATACCACATGAAAATAAAACTCTATGCTAGAAATAAAAGCATCATTCAAGTTCTATTTCTAGCAAGCACCAATCAAACAAGAGTAGTATATTTAAGCTTGCAATGCAACACCTCATTATGTTAGTGCACATTCAAATGCAACAAATGGTTCATGAGCTTGCTCCCCCTATTTGTGTGCTCAAGTTTAAAAAGTTTTCTCTCCTTTTTTTTGTTTCTCTCCCCCTTTTTGACTTTATCTTTGTTTCTCTCCCCCTATGTCATCAATGACCACAAAGGTTCAGATTTTAGTGAGAATTAAGTCAATCAATGTGAGGGTCAAATTATGGTTCAATCTAGATCACTTGCCTAAAACATGTAATTCGGTTTGATCCAAGGACAAGCTTTTTCACACCTCATAAAGTATAAGGGTTATCTTGACCATGTTGACTTACACATCATAAGCTCATATTCTAGATCCAACACTAGGCTCACAAGCTCACAAACATGTCATATGCTACCACTAGATCAAACAACCATAGAATCAATAGTGGTACCATACATTCATCAAATCCTTTTGATTTTCATGAATGAGCCTATTTGTCATGCAAATATGTCTACATGTTCTAATCATGTCCTTAGCAAGATATGAATGCTATGTCAACCATTTTTACCTTGCTTTGTTGGAGGAGAGGCATGTCATATATATAAATGTGGGGGTGCACTCATCTCAAGTTGGAGAAGTCAAGTATGTTCAACTCATTCCTCAATTTGCAAAATCTCTTTTCATCAAGTGGCTTTGTGAAGATGTCGGCTAGTTGATCTTCGGTGCCAATGCTTTCAATGCTAATATCACCCTTTTGTTGATGATCTCTTATGAAATGGTGCCTTATGTCAATGTGCTTGGTTCTTGAATGTTGAACCAGATTTTGTGTCATCTTGATTGCACTCTCATTGTCACATAGCAAAGGCACATTCTTGAATTTGATTCCAAAGTCATTCAAGGTAGCTTTCATCCAAAGTAATTGTGCACAACAACTACTGGCACTAATGTATTCGACCTCGGTGGTTGATAGTGCAACACTATTTTATTTATTTGATGACCATGAAACTAGAGACCTTCCTAGCAATTGACAAGTGCCACTTGTGCTCATTCTATCAATCTTGCATCCACCATAGTCGGAGTCTGAATATCCAATCAACTCAAAGTTAGTCCCCTTGGGATACCATAATCCAACATCATGAGTGCCCTTTAGATACCTCAATATTCTTTTAGTTGCCTTCAAGTGACTTTCTCTAGGTGAAGCTTGGTATCTTGCACATTTGCACACACTAAACATCACATCCGGCCTTGATGCGGTGACATAGAGCAAACTTCCAATCATGGACCAATATAGATTTTGATCTACCATGTTGCCACTTGCATCACTACCTAATTGATCATTTGTGCCTATAGGTGTGCTCATTGGTTTTGCTTCTTGCAACCCAAACTTCTTGATCATGTCCTTGATGTACTTTCCTTGACTTACAAAAGTCTCATTCTTCATTTGCTTGATTTGAAGACCAAGGAAGTAACTAAGCTCTCCAATCATGGACATCTCAAACTCATTTGGCATCATTTTCCCAAACTCTTCACAAAAGTCTTGATTGGTTGATCCAAAGATGATATCATCAACATAGATTTGCAACACAAACAAGTCCTTGCCTAGCTTCTTGGTGAAGAGGGTAGTGTCAACCTTTCCCATCTTGAACCCTTTAGAGAGAAGGAAACCTCTCAATCTCTCATACCATGCTCTAGGTGCTTGCTTTAAACCATACAATACCTTCTTGAGCTTGTAAACATGGTTGGGTTTCTTGTCATCTTCAAAACTGGGAGGTTGTTCAACATAAACCAACTGATTGATGTATCCATTGAGAAACACACTCTTCACATCCATTTGATAGAGCTTGATGTTGTGGACACAAGCATACGCTGATAATATTCTAATTGCCTCCAATCTTGCAACCGGTGCATATGTTTCTCCAAAATCAAGACCTTTAATTTGAGTGTAGCCTTGTGCTACTAATCTTGCTTTGTTTTTCACAACTACACCATCTTGATCTTGCTTGTTTCTAAAGACCCACTTGGTACCAATCACATTATAATTCTTTGGCCTCTCAACAAGCTCCCACACTTGATTTCTTGTGAAGTTGTTCAATTCTTCATGCATGGCATTTACCCAATTGGAATCCTTCAATGCATCTTCTATTTCCTTTGGTTCCTCAAATGAGACAAATGAGTAGTGTTCACAAAAGGATGCTAGCCTTGATCTTGTTTGCACACCACTTTGAATACCTCCAATGACTTGATCCAATGGATGATCTCTTGCTATGCTAGTAGGTTGGAGTATTGAGAGTTGATTGCTTCCACTAACTTGACTTTGATTTTGATCATCATCATGAGAGCCACTAGTACTAGCTTGATTTGTGTCAATTTGCACTTCTTGATTGATCATATGAATGTCATTATCATCATCAACTTGCATTGGCCTTGTGTCACCAACATCCATGTTCTTCATTGCATTTGCCAATTGATCTCCTCTCACATCATCAAGATTTTGAGCTTCACTTTGAGATCCCTCGGTTTCATCAAACTCAACATCATGGACTTCTTCCAATGTGCCATTTGTCAAGTTCCAAACTCTATATGCTTTGCTTGTGGTGGAATAACCAAGTAAGAACCCTTCATCACATTTCTTCTCAAATTTACTCAATCTAGTGCCTTTCTTGAGAATGTAGCATTAGCAACCAAACACTCTAAAGTATGCAATGTTGGGCTTTCTACCATTCAATAGCTCATATGGTGTCTTCCCAAGCTTCCCATGGCAATAGAGACGGTTGCTACAATAGCAAGCCGTGTTGATAGCTTCACTCCAAAATGAATGGCTAACATTGTATTCACTAAGCATTGATCTAGCCATATCAATCAAGGTTCTATTCTTCCTTTCAACTACACCATTGGATTGAGGAGTGTATGTTGGAGAGAATTGATGTCCAATGCCAAGATCATCACACAATTCCTCAATTCTTGTATTCTTGAATTCACTACCATTGTCACTTCTAATCTTCTTGATAGTGGTTTCAAACTCATTTTGCACCCTCTTGACAAAAGACTTGAATAGATCACAAACATCACTCTTGTCATAGAGGAAGAACACCCAAGTGTATCTAGTGTAGTCATCTACTATCACAAATCCATATTTGTTGCCACCAATGCTAGTGTATGTTGTTGGCCCAAATAAATCCATATGCAATAGCTCAAATGCCTTTGATGTGCTCATTTCAATTTTCTTAGGATGTGCATTTCCAACTTGCTTTCCGGCTTGACAAGCACTACATGGTTTATCTTTCTCAAAGGTGACATCCTACAAGCCTCTAACTAAGTCATGCCTCAATAGTTTGTTCAATTGTTTCATTCCAACATGACCAAGCCTTCTATGCCACAACCAACCCAAACTTGATTTGCTAATTAGGCAAGATGTCAATTGAGTGTCACTATCATTGAGATCAACCAAGTATAAGCTACCATGCCTAAATCCTTTGAATATCAAGTTTGATCCATCAACACTAATCACCTCAACATCATCACTTCCAAAGATGCACTTGAAACCAAGGTCACAAAGTTGTGCAATTGACAAGAGATTAAAATCAAGGCTCTCAACTAGCAACACATTTGATATGCTCATGTCATTTGAGATAGCAATTTTACCAAGCCCCTTGACCTTGCCTTTCTTGTTGTTGCCGAAGGTGATTGAATCAAAGCCACCATTTTGACTAGTATCAATTGATTTGAACATACAAGACTCTCCGGTCATATGTTGAGTGCACCGACTATCAAGCACCCAATGCCTTCCTCCAGCTTTGTAATTGACCTACAAGACAAGATCAATTCTTTTTAGGTACCCAAACTTGATTGGGTCCTCCAAGGTTAGCAACCAAGCTCTTTGGTACCCAAATGGCTTTCTTCTTTGAGCCCATCCATGGTACACCAATGAACTTAGCATGAACACCTTTTGCATCCTTGGTAAGCACATAGAAAGAATTAAGCTTAATTGAGGATACATTAGCTTTGGGTTTCTTGTTCATGCATTGTTGCTCTAAGTGACCAACTTGCTTGCAAGCTTTGCAATACCGGCCATTGTTCTTCACAAAACTAGTCTTGCGAGGAGCAAAGGCGGCTTTGTCTTTCTTGGGGTTATAGCCCAATTCCTCTTTGTAGAGAGAAGCTCTTTGGCTACCCAAGCACATAAGCAAGCGGTCCTCACCACCATAAGCCTTGGCTAAGGTGTGATTGAGCTCTTTCACCTCCTTCTTGAGAATTTCATTCTCAACTTTTAGTATGGTGTCACAAGTGAAACCATCACCACTAGATGAGGATGATGTAGATGTGCTACATGAAGGGTTAGTAGATGCAACAATAATAGGCTTACTCAAGATATCACATGTTATGCCTATGTTGCAAGTTTTAGCTTTCTCAATTTTAGTTGGCTCATGTTCACATTTGTTAACTAGAGAGGAATGAGCTTCTTCAAGCGTAGTGTGAGCCTTTTTAAGCTTCTTATGGTCTTCCTTTAGACTCTCATAAGATGCTCTAAGCTCATCAAGTTCTTGCTCAAGGGTTTTCTTATCCTTGAGCAAGGCCTTGCACTCCTTTCTAGTTTCTTTATAATGATGAGTGCAATCTTCTAGCATAGTGATTAGTTCATCTTTAGTAGGTTCGTGATCATCACTATCACTATCATGGTCACTCTCATCATCGGATGATACCTTAGTGGCCTTAGCCATGAAGCATGATGGAGTGTCGAAGATGGAGCCCTTTTCTTGAATGGCAATGCTAGCATGCACCTTCTTCTTGGTGCTCTCATCATCACTTGAGGAGTCATCACTATCCCAAGTTGCAACATGGGCATCTCCCTTCTTCTTGTTTAAGCCTTCCTTCTTTTCTTGCTTCTTCTTTTGCTTCTTTCTTTCCTTCTTGATAGCATCTTCATCGTCACTATCATAAGGACACTTGGCGATGAGATGATCCTTGCTATGGCATCTAAAGCACCTCATGGAATGGTCATTCTTCTTGGAGGAGCTCTTCTTCCTTCTTGCTTGATAGCCCTTCTTCTTCATAAACTTGCCAAATCTTTTGACAAGAAGAGCCTTCTCCTCATCTTCATCACTATCACAAGAGCTTGCTTCTTCTTCACTTGATGATTCTTGCTTGGCTTTGCCCTTGGATGTGGAGGCCTTGAATGCCACACTTTTCTTCTTCTCATCATCTTTCTTCTCACCATCCTTCTTCTTCTTCTTGATCAACTCATCCTTCTCATCAACTTCTCTATAGGCATCATCAGTCATCACCTCTTGAAAGACTTGTTGGGGAGTTGATTCACTAAGAGTTGTCTTGACTAGCACGGTGATCAATGTGTCAAATCTCTTGGGCAAGCTTCTCAAGAACTTCATAGAGAATTGACTATCCTTCACTTCTTCCCCTAGTGCCTTGAGCTCATTCACAATGACTTGCAACCGGTGAAACATCTCCGGCACACTTTCATCTTCTTGCATCTTAAAGCTTGAGAACTTTTCTTGGAGGATGTAAGCTTTGGTGGTCTTGGTACCTTTGGTGCCTTCAAATGTTTCTTCTAATTTTGCCCATGCATCATGAGCAACCTCAATGTTCTTGATTTGCTCAAAGGTCTTGTCATCAAGAGCTTCATGAAGATCACTAATTGCAATCTCATTGCATTGAAGCTTCTTTTCTTCAACCGGAGTTGGTGCATTCTCATTTGCAACCTCAAACTTTGTTTCGGTCACCTTCCAAACCTCTCTATTGATTGACTTAAGATGTGCGGTCATCTTGACACCATCAAAGAAAGGTGCCTTCTTGGTGTTGTTGATATGCAAAATTTGAGCCATTTCTTCACCGAAGGTTGTTAAGCCTCAATTAAACGGTGCCTTGGCTCCGATACCACTTGAAAGGTCCAAATGGCTAGAGGGGGTTGAATAGCCTATTTAAATTTTCTACAAACTTCAACTAGACAAGTTGATTAGTAAAATAAGTGGCAAAGCTATTCTAGCACTAGCACAACTAAGCTATGCAAGCCACCTATACAAGTCTAGCAAGAAGGCTAAATACTAAAACACAACAACTAGAGAAGGCTACACAACAACTCTATACTAACAAGAACTAAGCTAACAAGCTAAGCTAACAAGGTAGGCAAGTATGTAAAGAGAGGAGAGTGATTGTTATACCGATGTTGTCGAGATGAGATATATCCAATCAATCACGTTCACAATCACAAGAGAGACCTCGGCAAGAGATGACACAAGATTTTTTACCGAGGTTCACTTGCTTCCCGGCAAGCTACTCCTCGTTGTGGCGATACACCCACTTGATGGATCACGAGCTAATTGGCAATCCAAAGCCAAACCCTCAGCGGGTGCCGCACATCCACTCACAAGATGGGGATCCTCCAAGCCACGAGCAATCCACTAGAGTAGCCAATTGCGATCTCCCGCGGGGAAGGCTCAAGAACCCCTCACAAATCACTTGTGAGGCTCAAAACAATCTCCAATCACGAGCTCAACACCACCGCTACTCCAAGCCGTCTAGGGCGTCGGGAAACACCCAAGAGTAACAAAAAATCCACAGCAAACTCAAAGATCAAGTGCCACTAGATGCAACTCTCAAAGCAATGCACTTGAATCTCACTCAATCTCACTAGGATTAGCAATCAAGCAAGGAGATGAGTGGAGGGAGTGTTCTCTAGCTCAATGTATGCCTCAAGTATTCAAATGTGCAAGAGTTGGCCTCCCAAAGCCGGCCACCTTCTATTTATAAGCCCCCTCAAAGAACTAGCCGTTGGTCACTTTCACTGGGCTGAAAACGGGGGCACCGAACACTACCAGGTGAGCACCGGACGCTCAACCCCCTGCGTTCGGTGCACTGGGGTTGGCCATGTGTCCTTCTTGAAACTCGCGTGTCAGTCTCTAACGGCTACCTACAAAGCACCGGACGCTCTGCAGGTCCACACCGGACGCGTCCGGTGCACACCGGACTAAAACTCAGGGAGGTATGTAAAACCTCGGGGTCACCGAACGCTGAGCATCGGACTCTCTCCGGTGCATCCGGTGCTCACCAGACTCATACCCAGAGAGGTTTGCAAAACGTCCGCACACCGGACGCTAAGCATCGGACTCTCTTCGGTGCGTCCGGTGTACTCTGCTACACCCGACAGCACACCGGACGCTAAAGGCCAGCGTCCGGTGCCTCCGCGCAGAGTGTCCGGTGAGTGTTTCTCAGTGAGAAAACACTCCCTCGACTTCTCCAAATTTCCTATCGGCGCAATAAAAAATATACACTTAATTTTCTCAAAAGTGTCGAATCCCGCCGAATGTGCGTCGAAACCCACACCCTTCTCATCCCTAGGAACTCCACCTCCTTTGCAAATGTGCTAACTCCACAAAGTGTCCACCACCAAAGTGCATGTGTGTTAGCTTTTCACAAACATTTTCACCAAAGGAGTTATGTTAGCACTTTACTAGATCCTAATGCATATGCTCAAGATATGGACCTAGTAGCACTTGATTCGAGAGATGACCGTGATTTCCCCTCTTGATAGTCGGCTATCTATCCTAAACCCGGTCAATCACTTCTCTACTCATCTTAGACCGGTAAAAGTAAAACCCTATGTTTATACCTTTTCCTTGATAACTTTGCTCCTCGTCTATCACCATGATCTTCACCTTATGCTTCATCCCTTTGTGATCATGTGGCCACCTTTCCATGCCACCATGCACCTTCATCACATGTGTTGCTATGCCTAACTTAAATCACTTAAACACAAGGCATTAGCAACTTGGTGTCATTAATTACCAAAACCAAGCTTGGGCTTTCACCATCGTAGTTAAATATGCAACTAAGTTATGAACTGGGGAAAAGAAAATGTCCCATGAAGTTCGGATCCCAATTCCCGGACTCAGAGTGACATGAAGCTATGGCCATCGAATGAACAACATTGTTATTAAGGACTAGGAATTTACAGACTTGTCTATAAAAAGCAACTAGATAGACTGTCCTCGAATTCCTCGGCCTCTCGAGGTGAGCAATTCGTGGCTAAAACTTGAAAGTAAGGATGCACTACTAGTAAGCTTTTATGTAAAACAACTTGGCTCCTTGCTCAGCCACCCCTTGTCTACCCTAAGCCTGCATTCCTAAGTTCTCCTCTTTTTTTGCCGGGTAAGTCTTGTTGAGTACTCCAGTAATCAGGGTTTTATAACCCCTGTTGCAGGTGAAGTTCAGGAGCCGTCTTGTTTCACACCCTGTTGCGTGACCATCGTCGAGGTTGACGATGATGAGGAATGAGCGTGACCCGTGGGCAGGGTGTGTAAGTTTGTAATCTTTGTAATATGGTTAAAATTGCTCCGTTGGACTTGGCTTGTAATAACACTTTACCTAAGTCCTACTTGGATGAACCACTTTTGTAAATTAAATTATGTAATACTTCCGCTGTTTTACTCTGAAATGCTACTTTGGTTATATACTGTTGGTGATACTGCAATGGCTTTGCAATGAATGATCCTGGTGTTAAGGTGGTCACTTCCTATCCTATAAGGGCGAGAGGAAGAAATTCTCGTTAATTGACCATTATTAGTGGTCAGGACGAGCTCGGTTATTACGCCACAGGTAGCAGTGGAGTGAGCATCCTAGGATGCTCATCGGGCTTCTAGAGTAGGTGGATCCCTGGCATCACCGTGAGAGGTCCTTGGGACAATGACAGGTGTCGGTGAACCCAACTACTTATAAGGTTCTGCCACAATTCATTGGGTATCATCCCTATGTTTGGAAATGTTGGATGTTTTAGTTTTGTCATGACTCAAATTTCTCCAATTTTAACTAATTTTATAGAAAAAAATATTAACATCTACAGATAAAATACTCCCTCCATCAATATTCCAAAATAAATCCTTTCTTAAGATCACCCCAATTAAACTAACTTAAGTTTGATTAACTTTATAGGAAAGGTTAACAACATTTATGACACCAAATAAGTATAATATGAAAACATATTTTATGATGTATCTAGTGATACTAATTTAATATCATAAATATAGGTGTTGTTTTTTTTATAAATTCAATTAATCTTAAAATAGTTTGACTTAGGATAATTTTAGAAGTTCATTTAATTTGTGGCAAGTACTATAACGACATATTGCATGGTGAATTAGTGTAATATAATTTAGTACTGTATATACGTTGCTGTATAAATATAGCCAAAGTTAGTGAAGTTCAATGTCCTACGTTCAGAACAGGAGCAGGGGCCAACGTACATATGATATATTTGCTTGGTTGAACCCTTGCCATCATTTTTTAAAAATATATATATATGGATACATAAAAAAACTATATACCTCGAAAGCCAAAATAATTTATAATTTGAACTAGCAAAAGCTAGGTACATAACTACCTAGCAAAAGTCTACGGAGTACCTATTAACCCTTCTATTCAGATGGACTAGAGTCAATTTTTAGCTACAAGTTATTAGCTCATAGGATCAAACAGATCCTAAGTAGAGAGTATTTTTTTGATTATTCCATAATTAGGAGCTCTAGTTATATAGGCTTGAATGCTTGATTTGTCAAACAATATGGTTTGAGAAGAGTTTACGATTTAAATCCGTTAGCCATGCATGGTAATATGCCATTTAAATTGCTAATGTTATCTAATTATGTGGCAAAGTGACTTTGGAGCATATTGTCTATTGGTTGTATATATACTAGGAGAATACCCCGCACGTTGCTGCGTGAATTACCGGTAAAATTATACTATCATAATATATGTTAGTGGATGATTTTTAGTATTCTAGCATGGACAACTAAATATATGTTAGAAAATAATGTGGTTTGCTAATGTGAATAATATAGATGCAGGATAAATGATATGTGTTAGTTCGATTTATTAGTGGATAATCATGTGAACACTTTGCATGGCGGGGTAATGCATTAGTGGGATGATTTAGTGGATGTTGATGTGGACGCTTTGCATGGCAAGAGAATTAGTTATTGAGATGCTCTAATGGATGATGATGTGAATACTTTGCATGTCAAGAGAATTAGCTAGTGGGGTTTAACTATATAAGAGATATAGATATGCTCTTAGACTTTTCACACGCAATGACACAGTTATACTCTTTGGTCGAAAGGAACTTAACAAAATTTAAATTGTATTTTTTGTATTTGTTTTTTATTTTATATAGATTTTTAAGTTTTAGCCAATTTCTGCATTGTTCATGAAAAGACAAGAAGCTAACAAAATCTTGAGATCAACTTTCACTCTTGTTATTTACTAGTAAATATGCCCATATGTTGCAACAGGAGGAAAACATCAAATGGATGTTAAAAGTCTATAATTTATTTTATTGATAACCATAATATTTATGATATTGGATAGTTAATATTTACAATAATATGTAGCTCTGAGACATATTTATTTAATAATAAAAATAAAAATTAGTCAAACCTTATCTTACTCTAATATTACCTCTTAATATACCTTAGTATTATATTAAAATATGAGAAGTTTGTTGCTAGCTTTATTTTTTTATTTAGATTAGGATTCCTATAAAATATGATATATCGGTTAAATGTATGTAAATTATAAACATATGGGCTTATGAAGTGTTCATATGACATAACAACACATCGTGCAAAGTTAGTGGAAGTATCCTCTAACATAAATTTAGTTAAATTAGTAAATCAGTGAGATATGCAGGAATGGTGCTAAAACTTTTTACCACAAATTAAGCATCACATTAAATAGGCTACTATAAAATTTTCATAATAATTGGAGCAGATAACTACAATTTTAATTTTACACTAAAAAGCATAGACAAGCATCTCCAGCAAAAAAATATACTAAAATTTATGATATTTTTTATTTACTGCATGGATCTATATATGTGGAGCTGAACAAAATTATTTTGTAATTTTTAGATTTTTGTACGCATTTATAAATTTTCAACTGATCAATTTTATATTAAAAAGCATAGGCAAGCATCTCCAGCAAAAAATGTATTAAAATTGTGATATTTTTTGTTTACTGCATGGATCTACATATGTGGAGTTGAACAAAATTTGTTTTATAATTTTTAGATTTTCTATGAATTACTATGCATTTATTAATTTTTAATCGATTTAAAGAATAAAAGAAAAATAAATTAATAGGACAAACACTTTGTACCTAGACCCTTGTACTTTTTAAATTTTTAATGTGTTTTGATGTGTATATGAGATTTTGTATTGTGACAAAAATTTCTATTTTATTTTCGCACCACCGGTTCCGAACGGCTCGACCGAGGCGGACTCGAACGACGACAAAGAAAAGTACGAATACTTTGCATCTAGATTCTTATACTTTTCTTATTTTCAATCTGTTTTGATGTGTATAGAAGATTTTGCATTGGGAATCTAAAAAAGTTTGTTTTCTTGGACAACGGGTTCCGGACGGACTCACGAAAGCGGACTCCAGAGGCAGCAGCAGACTGAAATTTTCACAATTTAATAATAGGTATAGATATAGATATATTTCTTTGCATTGTTCATCAGGAACCTTTCAATTTTTTTTTCTGTTCTTGCCATCAGCTCCTTGCGAATTAGATCACGAACTCACGTGCTGTCGGAACGAACGGTATGGCCGGCCAGGACTGACGTCGCCGCCGCCGTGGCCGACGGTCGCGTCGTTCTTGCCCACTGCCTCCATGGCCGCGGCGTGTGCCACGATTGCCTCATCACGGGCGCCTTGGCCAGCAGCTCCATTGCGGCGTAGCGAGGGCGAGGTTCACGAGCGGCTAATACCTTGGGGAGATGGACCTTATATTAGCAGCGACACGGCCTCAATGCAGGGCGATGGGGAAGGAATACGTGAAATCTGCCCCATAGGGATAGGACATGCACGCGCACAAGCAAGGTGTTAAAACACTCATGGTATTCGGAGTTTTGTACTCAATTCATTCCAAATTACAAGACATTTAATTTTTTTTACACTAACTTTAACCACTTGTTTTATTCAAAAACTTATACAAAATATCACTTCTTATATCGTGACTTAGTTTATTAATAAAAATTATTTAAAAATAATTTAAATTTGATTATGTTTGTATAAACTTTTTGAATAAAATAAGTGATCAAATTCGGAATTAAAAGAGTCAAACGTGTTATAATTTAGGGTAAACGGAGTCAGACCTCAGGCGTGCGCATGAAAAAGCTTTGGACCAAACGCCGGTATTTTTTTTTGTTATATATATAATAGATAAGAGAAATATTGAATACTAAGGTTTTGTACTACTTAAGTGCTGCACCTCCTCATTTCAAACTCTAGCTTTGCCACTGCAGAGGAGTATAGTGCATATAAACAGTACTCTCTCCGTCTCAAAAAAGGTGATGTTTTTGACTTTCAGACATCGTGTTTAACCGTTCGTCTTATTCAAAAATTTTATGTAAATTATAAAATAAATTAATCATAGGTAAAGTATCTCTAATGATAAAATAAATTTTAACAAAATATATAATATTTATATAAAAATTTTGAATAAGACGAATGGTCAAATAAGATGTCTAAAATTCTAAAACGATATCTTTTGGATGGAGTAAGTACTATCGGATGGCCATGATCAGGTCCATAAAAACGCTGTCATGGCCCATGTGCGTGATTAGATGGTGAGACGGGACCGTGCAACCTCTTGATGACAGAAGCTACGGATCCATATGGCTCTGTGTCTTGTCCTCGATCATCTGTTCAGGGGTGTACGTACTAGGGGCTATCAGCACTGTGAGTAGTGTCCACCGAGCCATCATGAATTCATGATACACACCATAAGCCACAATATGATAGCTACGACGTACCTGCTTCTTCCTAATACGTACTCTTTTTTTTAGAATGGCTAATACATACTTCCTTGGTCCCAATGCCAAATTATAAATCATTCTAAGAATCTCGTAGAATCAAACCATTTTAGATTTGACTAAAATAATAGAAAAAATTATAAAAATTTATAATATCAAATAGATATACTATAAAAATATAATTAGTGAAGAATAAAATAATATTTTATTGATATCATAAACACTATTATCTTATCATATAAATTTGATCAAATTATCGCTATTTGGATGGGACCTATAATATATACTTGTTAATCATTGTGAGTTGACACCTATAGTGGGCTCTGTATCACTGCTTCTATTTGTTTTGGCCCAACAGGCTCAACAAATCCGACCACCGCAATCGAGCTATGCTCTTTTTATTTTACGTTTGGACCCAACTAACCCAACACTTCAGATAACTAGCCTAACACTATTTTTTATTTCTGAATATTTCTTTCTATATATGTCTTTAATTTTATCATGTTATTTTTATTTAATCCCCTTTTCCTCATTTTTTACTGTAAAAAGAATTTTATTCTTCTAAACCTCAAATATTTCTATACACCCTCAAGCATTGATGACCTAAACCTGGAATCTTGCTCTACTAGTTGGAATATTATTCTCTTGATCTACATTATTTTCATTTTTATCCTTTTTTGTTTTTATAGCTTTTGTGTATTTATTTTTCTATTTTATTCCCACTCATGGAACAAAGTATTATTCAACTAAATTTAGGATATTGATTTTTGTCGACGAAATATGGTTGGTTGTCTATCTAGGGATATGCCCAAGGTAGTAGATTGTCGGTAGACAAGTGCGCAAGCTACGAACTAGATGGTGACGCAAGACACTGATAAGGATTTTATCTACGTCCGGCCGCTGTGAGGGCGTAATGCCTACGTTCTGCGTCTGATTGTATTGATGATATAAGATCAATTGAGTTGTGTTGTCTTCTAAAGGACCTCTACCCCTCTTTATATACTATGAAGGGATAGAGTTACAAGTAAAGTATCCTATTTGGTACAATATCTTTTTGTAGCCTTGCGGTGCACGCCGACCAGCGTCGTGCGCCGCGCGTCTTCATCTTGTGAGCCGGGGCACCTCTGATGGTGCGGCTCATGTCGAGCCATAAGGGTATAGGGGTTTATACCCCCATAACTAGTCCCTGAGCTCCATGTATTATGATGCGACACGCCATCTTGAGCTTCTTCGACTAGTGAGGCTTGACGTCTTCGATCAGCAGAAAAGTTGCCCGACCAGTTGCGACAGTATTTTAGCTAGCTCGGAAGACAGTCGACCACCATTGACACCGAAGAAGCAGGTTTTCTGAATAATGCATGGTGCTCTTGAGAAAAGAGATTTCTTTTTTGATGAAGTGTGTCTATTTTACTTTGTTGAAAACTGTATGGTTGAAAAAAACAAGCATAATCACCGTAAGGTGAAGTGTGCCCACTTAGTCCGCGAGCTTGACAGTAGGTGACATAGGAACGTGGTGCTAGAGTCTAAAAAGAAAAAGTTCGCATAGAAATTTTGATACTGACATGCATCGCCAGGTGCATCGTACCAATGTAGTCTCCATGCTTGTTGGAAGGCGAAGTATGAGCCTTATAGCAAGGTCTTAAAAAAAATTAAAATCACTCCTCATTTGTATATGAGTCTAATTCATATATAACCGAGGAGAGCAGTCCCCAACCTATGGTCGAAGAGTGATCGAAGCAATCCTCGAGCATAGCGTAGGAAATGATTGACGAGTTCCTGAACACGGTTGGGAATGTAAACTGCTCGGTGGTCAGCACAGTTTCTGAGCATAGGTAGAGACTGGTTGACGAGTCCTCGAGCATGGTTGAAAACATAAACTTGCTCGGTGTTCGGAGCAGCCCCTAAGCACAACGTAGAGAATGGTCGACGAGTCTCCAAATATTCTACCTATTCTCTATGCTTGGGACCTAAATTCTTTTTTATTCTAAAAAAAATTTATTCTTCTAAACCTCAAATATTTCTATACACCCTCAAGCATTGATCACCTAAACTTGGATTCTTGCTCTACTAGTTGGAATATTATTCTCTTGATCTACATTATTTTCATTTTTATATTTTTTTTGTTTTTATAACTTTTGTATATTTATTTTTCTATTTTATTTTCACTCATGGAACAAAGTATTATTCAACTGAATTTAGGATATTGATCTTTGTCGACGAAATATGGTCGGCAGTCTATCTAGAGATATGCCCAAGGTAGTAGATTGTCGGTAGATAGATGCGCAAGCTACGAACTAGATGGTGACGCAAGACACAGGTAACGATTTTATGTAGGTTCGGTCGTCGTGAGATCGTAATACCTATATTCTGCGTCTGATTGTATTGATGATACGAGATCAATTGAGTTGAGTTGTCCTCTATGGGACCTCTACCCCTCTTTATATACTATGAAGGGATAGAGTTACAAGTAAAATATCATATTTCATACAATATCTTTTTGTAGCCTTACGGTGCACGCCGACCAGCGTCGTGCGCCGCACGTCTTCATCTTGTGGGCCAGATCACCTCCGATGGTGCGACCCATGTCGAGCCATAAGGGTTTAGGGGTTTATACCCCCACAATCTTTCTTCCTTTTTTATTTTTTATTTTCTATTTACTTTGTTGTTCCATTTTATTTTATTTCTAATCTTGGCCAAGAAGCTCATGGACTATAATATCATTCATCTAAACAAATACATATTATTTTCCTCAATTAGGAATATTATTCTCTTGAACCTAGAATATTATCTTCTTGAATTGGTATATTTTCTTCTGAACTATAATATTGTTGCTTAAACCTCATATATTGTTATCCTTGTCTTGGAATATTATTCTCCTAAACCTAAAATATATTCTCATGAAGCTAGAATATTATTATAATGAAGGTAATATATTAGAAGAACTAGAATATTATTATTCTATAATCAAAATATTATTCTTATAAACTAGAACATTCTTCCCATAGGCTACAACATTTAACTTGTAGAAGAAAACTTTTCATCTAAACCTAATACATTGTCCTACTTAATAAACAAAAGTTTTCTACCTTCATGAGAAAAATATGTTCTTCTACACAATATCTAGATATATACTGAATTGGGGATCTTACTTTAAGCATTTATTGTAAGAAACACAATGGTGCAATCTGAATTAAATTTAGATGCATGTTTTGTAAACTAACTTTTTAAAGTTTGAAAATGTTTGTACATGTGGTGATATCATATTAAGTAGTGTTTGGTTTCATAGCAAGATAGGGATGAGTGGGATAACTGTTCCGGGTCCGGCCCAAAATATACTTCTATTGTGTTAGACGTACTAGTCCCAAAAATGAAGGGACTAACTCATTCCACTTCAACGCTTTTGGTTTTACTTCTCTCTTGTATTCTCCTTCTCACGCCATCTCCTTCATTGCAAAGTGTGAATTCCACTCCTTAGATCTATTATAGTGTAGGTAGATTTGTGTCAAGACAAATGGACCTCGGTGATGGCCATTACAAGGACGAGCATGAGCTCGACACCCTTTGTGAGATAGCTGTTGTGGGGGTATAAACCCCTATACCTTTATGGCTAGACTTGGGCCAGAAGATTTGGCCCATTACGAGACAGCTCGAGGCTTGATCCAACTGCTCGAAGTTTTGCGCAAGAAAACAGGACGTAGAGATCAAGCAGGATTCTAGTCGGTTAGAATAGGAATTGATATCGCATTATCTATGGCAATTGTAACCGGCTAGGATTAGTTTCTAAATTTATAACCCTGCTCTCTAGACTATATAAAGAGAGGCAACACTAGTAGAAATGTTAATATCTATGACGATTTTGTAGTGACGTTTAGTATATTCGTCATGGAAGTCTTCTTTGCCGTGACGAAATTTGTATGTTCGTCACTGATAACTGGTGATCGTGCCAAGCCACTCATCATAGTGACAGAACTCATAGGATGGTCACCAAACGATGAACCTATTTCGTCACAGATGAATCATTCGAGTTCTGGCGGTGAGGAACCAATGACGAACGCAAATGGGCGTCACAGAACAACAACGTTATCGTCACAGACAACTTGAAAAAGAAAACAAAGATCTGTTCCCATGTGGCTACGTGGGCCCCACCACCGCATGGTCCCACAAGTGGGCCCAGTCGCACGTCCACGTGGCAGTACACGTCAACATGGACCCCACCACTGCGGTCCCACGACCACATGGCATTCCACGTCAACGGGGCCCCTACGCTGCAATCCCACTCTTTTTTGTACAAACACTTTTACGCTGCAAAAAATATGCTCTCCTGAGGATTCGAACCGCAGGCGTTTTGTGTAGTCTTACCACTGCACCATTCAACGTTTTGTGTTTGAAGAGTACATGTCTTTTATTTAATTAATAACTAACATAGATTCCCAAGTTCAATAATGACGGGCACATCCAAACTCCATCTGTTGCGGCGCAGACGACACATCCAACGGGCGGGCGGCTGCGGGGCGGGGTCCTCGGCGAGCGGGCGGGCGTCTGCAGGGCGGGGTCCTCGGCGGGTGGACTGAGGCGGCTGCGTGGCGGAATCTCCAGCGGGCAGACGGAGGCTGCTACCTGGTGGTGTCCCTGGTGGGCGGACGGCGGTGGCTGCGTGGAGGCGTCCCCATCGGGCGAAAGGCGGCTGCTGCGTGGTGGCGTCGGCAGTGCGTGGTGGCACACGGCATCGGCAGTGCGGCGGCGTCCCTGTGGCGGCAAGGTGACAACTCGGCCCCACGACAGCGTCCCTGCAGTATAGAGTTCAGGTAATGTTTTAGAGTTCAACTTTAGATTTCAGATCTAGTAAGTATCTTGTGTACTGGAATGCATTGCTTCTCATGTGTTTGGTCCAAAGTAATGATTTTTATTGTCATTCATGTGATTGAAATATCAGCATATCCAATTTCATTTGAATTTCAGTTATCAGGCAAACTGCTTCACTAATGCATATTGTTTGGACACAGAATACCAAATTCTTACCAAGAATACAAAACACTATTTAAGCAGGCAGTTTGGACAGTCATGTAATGTAGCTTCATTAATGCATATTGTTTATTTATATTGTTGTGTATCTGTGTAAGTTTCTGGAGAACTGGTCCTATTATGTTTATCTATGCTACTGTGTTGTTGTGTTCTCAAAGTATACTTTTGTTGCATCTGCCTTTCCCTTATATTACTGTCTTTCTCAAAGTTTACTTGTGGTGTTGTGTTCTGAATTTCCACATGTATGCCAAAACAGATGGATCGAAGTTGGGTTCATTTGAAACCATTCACACCTGCCTACATGAACGGAGTGGAAGAGTTCATGGAATTTGTTAGAGGAAAATACCCTGAAGATAGCAAGATAAAATGTTCATGTCGCAGATGTGTTAATCAAGTTTTGCAGCATGAGCAAAAAGTGAATGACCATATACACATCTTTGGAATGTCGCCTGCTTACACTCGCTGGATTCATCATGGGGAGTCTCTAGGTGCCGAAATTATTGAGTACAGAGAGGAGGAGGTGCACCATGATAGATATGATTATGATGAAGGGGTATATTTGGGTGAAGCTGACAAAGATGATGGCCAAGATGATGAACGAGATGATGATCACGGAGTCACGGAGATGCTAGCAGATTTGTACACATCATTAGAGGCAGATGGGGGGAATCCAAGATTTACCAAAGTTCTTGCTGATGCCAAGCGGCAACTGTGCCCAGGATCAGAGCATTCCAGATTCTCTTTTCTAGTGAGACTTCTTTATATCAAGTCTCGCTATCGAGTTGGCAATACAACATTTAGTGCATTCATGAAGTTATTGTCCCAGGGATTCCCTCAGTGTGAATTTCCAAGTTCTTATGATGAGGCGAAGAAGTATCTTGGTGAACTGGGCCTTGCATATGAATCAATCCATGTGTGCAAGAACAACTGTGTGCTGTTTTGAAAGTCTACATTGTTTGACAAGGATTATTCCAAGCTAGAAGCATGCCCAATTTGTGGTGAATCTATATGGGAAGATGGTGAAGGAAAAAGGCGGGTTCCTCATAAGGTCTTGAGGCACTTTCCACTTATAAAAAGGCTGAAGAGGATGTTTGCAATGAAACAAACACCTGAGGAGACCCAATGGCACAAGGAGGGTAGGAGGCCAGTCAAGAATGTAATGAGCCATCCAGCTGATGGGAGGGCTTGGAAGGATTTTGATAGTAAGTTTAAAGATTTTGCAAAGGATCCGAGGAACTTGAGGCTTGCCTTAGCTACAGATGGTTTCAACCCATTTGGCAACATGAGCACTCAATATAGTATGTGGCCTGTGCTTCTAATATCACTATATACTTTCCCAGCATCTTCCTATGTATCTCTTACTGAAACTGTCTTAGTGAGGAAACTGAGATGGCTTGAAATGTCCAAACTTTTCATTATACTGTCTTAGTGAGAAAACTGAGATGGCTTGAAATGCATGCATGACCATGAATTCTTTCACTAGCTATTCAATTTCTGCTAGTAGTGTTCTCAGCTTGCCTCTCAGCTCTTTGCTTGAGCTCTCTGAATCAGTGATCGAGTGGGGTAACCATGATATTACCAGAAGCTCTAGGAGTATTACATAAATATTATTCTTGTTGTTTGCCTATTAGTTCTCTAGCAGTATGTTATTCTGTGCATAAATTTGCTATCTCTACATCCTAGTTGTATTGGCGTTACAATTTATCTAGTGCAATAATTGTGTCTCTAATGCTACATACATTGAAGTAGGCAAATAAGATGAATAAAAATGTCTCTTAAGTCAACATTCCAAAATTTATCAAGTTTAACTAGGTTCTTCACAACTCTTTGGATTATGGCACGCTAACATGGAAGCTTTGAAGGATCAGCCTCCTGCTGAAGGCAGTGCACTATCAAGTGCACAGGTTGTCTCCAATGTGCTCCCCAAGAATAGCAGTAACATCTTCTTGAAGAATATTGGTCTGCAGCCGATAAGCCCAACAAAACCACCAACAGCGAAAGAAAGAGCCCTGCAGGAACAACTCGCGGCAGAAAAACAAGCTTCTGCTGTTCTCCAAGGTGAAGTGAATGTGCTGAAACAAAATGTTCAGAACACAGAGGAAGCCCTTCAGAGGACCCAAATGGAGCTGCAAGAGTACAAGAAGGCGATGGAGGAGAATAAGAAGGCGGTGGAGGAGAATATTGCTTAAGCGTCTTCTGCAGTTCAACTGTGGTGGTAACCTATCCGGTCCTTCATCTTGATCACCTTCCATGGTGAACTGTCTACTGTGGCGCACTTTGGTCGCTCTTTGGTTTTGAATATTGTTTGCTGCTGTCTTTTGCTGGAACTTAGTCAAGGTGCTGTACCTTTGTGGTCTGTGATGTCATGATGAACTTGTGTCTGTGATGTCATAATGAACTTGTGTTGTGTGATGATGAACAACTTATGAAATTGTCTAAGTTGTCTATCTAGAATATGGTGCATTGTAACTGTGAATCATGTCTTTGGCGTAATCATCTGTGGAATTGTCTAAGTCGTCTATCTATAATGTGGTGAAACTTGTGCTGTGTGAAACGTGCATCCAGAAGCGGCCATGTGGTGTAATCACAAGTGACCATGTGGACCAATAAAATTGCGACACGTGAACCAATCCGACCACGACACGTGGACTAATCAGATCATGACACCTGTCAACACGACGCTAGGTCAGCATCCACCACGGAACCAGGCCACGTCAGCAGCCAGTGTGGTGCCACGTCAGCTGCCAGCGTGGCCTGGTGCCGCGTCAGCTGCCAGCGTGGCACCAAGCCACATCAGTTGTCAGCGTGCACGGCGCCACGTGGCAGTCACTTTCATGACGAAATTAGTGACGATTTTGTCTAGTCATAGAAGACGAGCTGTTGCTTGACGAAAATCGTGTCCGTCATGGAAAAGGAGCAGTTCTGTGACCAAATTGCGTGATTCATCATGGTGCGTCAAATGTGACGCTCGTTCTGTGACAATCTCAGAATCATCATAAATTCGTCACAAAAGATTTTCAGTGACGAATGTAGCATGTACTGTGACGAATGTTTTTTGTCATGGATGTGAACTTCTGTACTAGTGAAGGGACCCCCTTAGTCAATTCAACTCATCTCAGATCAATACAATCAGACGCCGGACGTAGGTATTACGCCCACACGGCGACCGAACATGGATAAAAACCCTTGTCTGTGTCTTGAGTCACCATCGAGTTCGTAGCTTGCGCACCTGTCTGCCGATAAACTACTACCATGGGTCTACCCCAAGGTAGACTGCCGACTAGCTTTCGTCGACAGTGGCGCCCCAGGTAGGAGGTGTGCACATAGCTCTCTAGATGAACAAGATGGTCGTCATCCCCACTTCCGCTGCCGTGGCTGAAGGTCTCACGTTCACCGTCGGCCAGAACACCAGGACAACTCACGCCGATGACCTCACGACCATGGTTTTGGAAGAAAACTAGATCCGATCTGGAGCGGCAGAGATGGTGGTCCCAAACACATCGACTACGGTCACCTTTGCCCCGACAACGTCGTTGGCCATGCCGACAACTCGCCCTCTTCCCCGCTACATGGGGAAACAAATCAACAACTCCGACATGCTCAAAGCCATTGATCGCGCCGATCACAAGCTCTCTAAGGCCTTCGATTTGGTGAATTCAATCTCAGGCCAGACCACTAGGATGACACCACTTTATTGTCATGGATCCGCTCGGCCAACTCGTGTTACTACACTAGGACGGCTGGGATTGTAACATCCCGCCTCCACGAGGCCGGGCCCGCTTACATCTGGCAGCTTTTCTAGGACATAGTCAGCCCCCACAGACCAACACTAGTCTTTTCTGCACACTTTTGTCCTCACTCGTGCGCACACGGGAACTACTTCCCGGTCGGTCACCCATCCCTAAATTGCTCTAGGTCAAGCATGCTTAACTTTAGAGTTCTTTGGAGATGGGCTTCCGAAAAATAAGTTGCAACTTGTTGGTATGAGTCTCCTATTAATCCTATTGAGCCCTGGGCCGGGTGTTACATCCTCACCCCCTTAAGAGATCGACGTCCTCGTCGATCAACCCCAAGCCAGGAACATCCTCTCTTGGCCACGTCCGTGCATCCAGTGCCAACGCATGTGCCATGCTGTGTGACCACTCTGGGTCCACATCAGCCATGCACACCATGCCTGCGCAACTGCGACACACGCGCCCATGAAACCGCGAGAGTCGGCTCTGATACCATTATGTAACGTCCCGCCTCCACGAGGCCGGGCCCGCTTACATATGGCAGCTTTTCTAGGACATAGTCAGCCCCCACAGACCAACACTAGTCTTTTCTACACACTTTGTCCTCACTCGTGCGCACCCGGGAACTACTTCCCGGTCGGTCATCTATCCCTAAATTTCTCTAGGTCAAGCACGCTTAACTTTGGAGTTCTTTGGAGATGGGCTTCCGGAAAAGAAGTTGCAACTTGTTGGTATGAGTCTCCTATTAATCCTATTGAGCCCTGGGCCGGGTGTTACAGGGATCATCTCTGGCAATCACGGCCGCCCCCGAGGGACGGATCGTTCAGATCAAGGCAACCCCTCCGAGCAGGCATTTCCTGCCTTTTCCTCACGGCCTACGTAATGCAACCGACCAGGTATCACGCTATACCCGGTAGCTATTCAAGATGGTGGATCTATCACCAAGCCAGCCCGTGCGACCGGCACGACACTTCGTCAACATAGTCTCCGTCCATACTCGGCCGGAGGACAATACTGCCAGCACAAACTCAAGCACGAGCTCCGTCCCCACCGAGGTCTTACACCCCGAGGATGAAGACTATGACCTAGATCTTCTCCCATACCCCCCGGGTTTCCCTCGCTTTCCGGTTTTCCCCCTCGTCGAGGAGATCTGGTTGTCAATGTCAGCAACGATGAACCAGTCCTCGATGGAGAAACCGATGATCAGAGACAGCAGCGCGAGCAACGCAACGCCGATCGTGCCCAGCGACGGGTAGAAGAACAGCAACGACAGCTGGTCCCGAACAATCTCGATGATGCTTTCGACATGGTAGGAGACCAACCGGTGTTCAAGACCCTGAGCGCTAACGTAGCTGTCGCCATGGAGAATCTCGATCAACTCTCAGACACGTTAGAATGCCAGGGTCTCCAGAGAAGTATACGGACACACCTGATCGCGGCCATGGGGAAAACAGCAGATCTCCTCAGAAGGACGCAAGCCATCTCCTACATAGAGGTTACTTCCGACCAGAGTCACCGAAGCTGGGCTTCACCACGACCTAATGCACATCGCCGTAATCACTCGCCAGACGACGACCGAGACAAGATGGCTCGTTGTGACGGTCGTGGTCGGGACACCGGCCGCAACCACCACGGTCATGGGCCAAGACATGACCACGACCAGGAAGTGAACCAGGGGGAAGACCGCGATCTTTGACATAACCTCTCCAGCAAAGACGCCCGTGAACGCATCAACAAACGCATCAACGACAGAGCCGCGCATGAAAACGTGTGCCATATCGAGTACGACGCCGTACACGCCCCCCTGGTTTAAAGCAATTCTCTTCACATCTCCGACAAGTTGTCTGTCCATGCAATTTCAAACTTGAGAAGCTCAAAAAGTATGACGGCAAGAAAAACCCTGAAAATTGGATCACTCTCTATGAGATCACGGTCCGATCAGCAACAGGGGACAAACACGTGATGGCAAACTATTTTCTGGTTGTGCTTGATCAGGCGGGTCACTAGTGGCTCCTTGGCCTGCTCGAGAATTCATTCGATTCATGGGAGGAGCTACAGCAAGCTTTCATCGACAATTTCATCGCTACCTGCGAGCAGCCAGGAAACAAATACGACCTCGAAAGGATACGGGATCGCAAGAATGAACCACTGCGTGATTACATCCAACGTTTCTTGGATATGCGTCTCAAGATCCTCAAGATCTCTCATGACAAGGCAATTTCCACCTTCAACAAAGGCCTTTGTTTTCATGAAGCCCTATGAAGTAAACTACTGCACAAGAGGCCAAGCATAGTCGCCGAGCTCCTCGCCACGGCCAAAAATTATGCCGACACCGACGACGCAGAAAAACTCATCAGAGAAGATGTCAGAGTAACCCAACAAAATGAGCAGTCTCCTCGACGAGACGATGCCCGAGACAACTGCGGACGTTTTGACAACCGCAACCTTCGGTGCAATGATACTCGCAACCACCGAGAATGGTGGGATAGGCGTCACGACCACCGTGATGATTTCAGGGGTAAACGACCTCGCGACAATGATCACGAAGTCAACACGGTCAAGCGTTTCATCGGTCGACGTGATTATCAAGACTACAATAAAACCTTGAAGGGGTCGTGACAACTTCACCCTAGGTCCAACCATACAATGGAGAAATGTCATGTCCTCAAAAGCATCTACACACAGCAGGCCATTCAAGGTGACACCGCTAAAACAGCGGGAAAGCACGACAGGCGCAACCAGGAGGACGAGGACCAGGACCAGGACCGGGATCCATGCCACCAATACGTCAACCAACCGACGTCGTCCATTCCATCTTCGGTAGGAAAAGTCTCAATTGAATCCAAGAGGGAGAGGAAACTCCTTAAAAGAGCCTGCTTGAACGTGGACAGCTCCGACGGCCTAGTCACCAACCCAAAGTTTCCTCTTTGGTCCCATCGAGAGATATCTTTCAACAGACAAGATCAATGGGCCACCATCCCCGAGCCAGGACGTTTTCCCCTGATCTTGGACCCATGCATTAACAGCATCAGATTCGAACGTGTGCTCATAGATGGCGGCAGCTCCATCGATATCCTTTTCTGCAATAGTCTTCCTGCCCTTAAACTTACCCAAGCACAGCTTAAGCCGTATGAAGCTCAGTTCTGGGGCGTCCTACCAGGCCAAAGTTCAATCCGTCTCGGCAAGATAACGCTGCCCGTGCAGTTTGGAACTCTAGACCACTTCCGCACAAAGTTTGTAAACTTTGTGGTCGCCGACTTCGACGGAACATACAACGCCGTTCTGGACCGTCCATCACTCACCAAGTTTATAGTAGTCCTACACTATTCATACTTGGTGCTCAAGATGCAAACAGAAATGGGAGTCCTCACGGTCAGTGGCAATGTCTACACAACATACACTTGTGAGGAGGAAAGCTTTAAGGTCACCGAAGTCATCGACCTCTCGATTCGGATGGCAGAAACCGTGTCCCAAGCAGCGCAAGCCCGACACGACCAGCTCGAAGTGCCCGAGCAGCAGCCCTCAAGGAAGAACGTCAAGTCCAGAATGGGGCACGTCAACATGGTTTCCATGGCAAAGTTCCTCACTAGCCTCCACGCTTCAACCAACAATGAGCTCAAACTCAGCATCCTCTGCATTGTTCCTACCCTGTGGCCCATGGTGCATATCCATGGGAAGCTCGACCTTATGTCGTGCTCTCATTGGTCGTTGTCCAAGGGCAAGCTCATGTTCTCCTTGGCCTGCTAGCATACTATTCCTATGGATCTACTTGACAACATGAGGAAATCAATGAATCTACTATCCTATTGCTACTCCATGGATAAAGAAGAAGTATGGAGTTAGGAGATGGAAAAAGAGACCGATGACTGGACCCTAGGGTCGATGATTGACCAAGAAAACCATACATTCTGTTCCTTCCCATCACTCCTACCAACAAAACAAGGATGCAAAACAAGAATGTTGGCTTAGATTGTGTTGCATAAACCCTAATGCAGTCTATGTTGCATAAACCCTAATGCAGTCCATGTTGCATAAACCCTAATGCAGTCTAAGGCTGGTGCATGCAACCAAGGACATTCTATATATTCCGGTTATTAGTGCTATTAAGAACAATTTTGTTATTGACCAGAAAAAATATCCCATGTTGTGACTTCTTTTATTTACTCACAACATTTCATCTTTGTTTGAAACAAGTTCTTGGTACTTAGAACAAAGGTTTATTTGAACATTTTCCTCCTCAGAGAATTTTGAATTGCTTAGAGCATTATTTTGTTTTCTTGGAAAATTTTGTTTGGTTCTTAGAATAACATATATTGTCTTCCTTAGGAATTTTTTCATGCTTATATCATTCTCTTTTTGAACATTTTGGCATGAAGCTGAAATCCTTTTACTAGTTGTATTTTTTATAACAAATCACATATACTTCTGGAACATGTTTTGACTTAACCTTGAACATGTTTATTCTAAAGCTAGAGTATTTTCTCCATTTTTTTGTGCAACTTGTGCATACAGGCCGACTGCATGGTTTGGTTTACGTGGAAGAAGGTATGAATGTGGGAGACAAATCCAAACTGGGCTCAGGGCCTGCGACATCGTTGGGCTGCTAAGCTCAATGTTAGGCGACGGCATTTTCCCGCTGCCAAACCGCGCGCCATATTTCATAAAATGAACATACTAATAAAATCCTTAATTATTATAAACAGAGGCATGAAAAAGTTTCTGTGATAATCCCCATTTTTTTTAGAAAAAGATATATGTGCTAATATTTTGAACCGGGCGTTTGGGCCCCCTTTTCTTCTTAACACAAGCGCGTGGGAAAAGGAAAGATTTGCACAGATCTGATTCCCCTATAACTGTAACTGTAAGGGAGTAGGAAAAAATATAGTAAATAAGTTCTACTGTAGGTTCATTAGCGATCGACACGTGCACCTCTTGGACAAAGCATACATGCTTTTAAAGCAACTGTGAGATGTGCCATTGGAACAAAGATGTACAAGCCCGACACATGCAAAAGCGACGGGCTAGCCAACCTGCACCCGGGATTCGACTCGTGCCTTTTTCTTCAAAACTGATTTTTCTTCTTCTTTCACGAATGCCATATTCTTCTACAGCAACCACAGTTTTTTATATATATAACAAGAGAAAAGGACCTGGCTGAAAACACACTGCAATATCTCTGCATGCAGGTCCGTTTCAGACTTTCAGTCCGGCTCAGTCGTCAGTGGACATGCATCTGTGCTACATATATACTTATGAGGGAGGCACCTCTCGTTTATTTGCTTTACCAACTTTGGAGGAAACAAAATAGTACTCGCTCCTCCAATGCAAATGCAAATGCAAATGCAAGTGAAAGCGCGCGTCCTTTTCATTTGAGCTAGCCTAATATTCGCGCATGAGGGGAGGTTCACAATCATTAACCGAGCTCTCAATGGGAATAATGTTGTTGGTTCCTAACCAACACCGCTTAAATTATTATGCACATAGATCAGATGCTCTAGAGCTAGATTGTTTAGCTATGACAGGCTACTGATTGATGGGCACCGTACCCTGAAGAAAGATCTACTCCATCGACCATGCATTTCAGCCAGTAATGTGCACATCATCAGCAAGCTAATAAGTGTGCATGGATATATGCCTCCCCTCCTTAGCTCCCTCCCTCCCTCCTACTATTAGTATAGCTTGGCCACTAATCATTTGTACTCGATGGATGGATGATTTGCCTGGAAGCATGCGTGCGTGCGTGCATGCTTCTGGCTTGTTCATCTTCTTCTTTCTCTAATTCTTCCACTTGGGAAAGGGAAAGCAGCAGCCCAACAACCAAAGTGGAATCCAACTCCTCGATGGATCACAAGCGCATTTTCCATCACATGGCTGGCTGCCTACTAGTGGCGGCACCTCTCAATCTCATTTGCTAGCTAGCTAATTGGCTCCGAAAAGGATATCCTCCTCCCAGGGGTGAAATGATTGTCATTACCAGAGATTCCACTTGGCCGGCCGGGCCCCCTTTTGATGTGGGGCTGACTGTGATCCAAGGAGGCCAATGGTGGTGCCGGATTATATTGGATCACCTCGCCCTTGATTTTCTCCTTCAAATTCCTATGGGAATCTAGTACATGCATGATATATATATGTAGAGATTAATTATCTTTGCATTTACACGTGTGCGTTCACTCGATCCAAGCGTATATATATTTAGAATAGATTAATTGGTATAATAATGTTTCGGATCAAATCAGAGAAAGCTCTTAGCCTGGTGGTTATCATTGTTTGATCTCTGTGGCCTGTGGTTGGGTGGTAACACTTGCTTTGGTCGCTATATATATATATATATATATATATATATATATATATATATATATATATATGTGTGTGTGTGTCGGTGGGCGCGCGCACGAGATAGGATGCATGCATGGATGCGCGCTAGTGTTTAGCTAGTGCCTGCCCAATCCCTTTGCTGCTTAATTCTGTACGACTGTACCTGAGATGTGTAATTAACAAACAGCAACAATTCTTCAGTACCACTAATATGGTTACAGCTTCTCATCACACACACTCCTGTGTCTGAGTGAGTGGCTCGGTCCATGCGCATGCATGGTGATAGAGCAGAGATAGATAATGGTGGCATGCTAGCGCATGGATGCACTCTGCAAGTCCAGGAGGAATCGAAGTGATTGTTTCGGGTTTTCCTGATGGCGCCGCGCCTTGAGACGACACCACCACAGGCTTGGCTGCTGTAGCTGTAGTGCTGTACCATCAAAGAGAACCGAAACGTTTCGTCAGGAATCCATGCCAAAAAGGCCTTCTTAATTCGCTTGTTGTACAAGTACAACCAGTGTTTCGCAACCCCATCGGTGGATGGAATGAGTCATGGTGGGTGTACGACGAAGACGACGACGACGACGACGGGGTCTCATCCAAACCCTATCCTGCTCTTGACCCGCGCATATATGGTGCCGCGCGTAGAAATCAATCAGGCGTCCCCGTCGTGTCGTCGGAGAACAGACGTGTAAAGCGAGAGACGGTAGAAAGAGAGAAAGAAACCACGGCAGGGCCGGGGTCCGGACCTGTGACTAGCTTACTTGTCGACCGGCTATTCTTCCAGGGTGCTCGCCGCCCAATGATAGCTCGCCGGAACTGTAGGAGAACGGCGTGGCTGAAAAATCTGCGGGGGATCAATCAGGTGATGACAATCACACACATTATATTCATTCAGACGTTGAGCTGCGGTGAAAGCTCTACTTGTGGCTTCGGCTTGTGATTTGAGGTGAGATGGCGGTTTGGATCGTCCTTTTCTTTCCTGGCCTGTCAAAGGAGTTAAAATCTCTTGTCCAATTCGAGTCATGTTCCTCGCAACTGAAAACGACTGACCGTGACTAGTCACTTGAGAGGGTTAAAAAAGCAGGAAACCGGGACAAATTACTCGACTGATAAGTATATCTATATATCATATTGTAAATAAAGAATTATTATACAGTAGTAATATTGTGCTCGCTAATCCATCAAACCGTGCTCCTGGGATATGTTGGAGTTTATTATAGGCCGACAGCTAATCAAAATTACTTATATGTGCTCTTTATAATTTATTCGTATTATAACACAATCACTACTTCAGAAATGATTTTCAGCATTAGGAGCGTTAATTTTTGGGCAGAGGTGGCTCCATCAGGGGACGTTTCTATAATGCCCTCTGAACGAAGGCCTTGTTTACTTCCACCCAAAAACCCAAAATTTTTCAAGATTCTCTGTCACATCGAATCTTTATACGTATGCATGAAGCATTAAACATAGACGAAAATAAAAACTAATTGCACAGTTTGGTCGAAATTTTCAAGACGAATCTTTTAAGCCTAGTTAGTGCATATTTGGACAATAATTACCACAAACAAACGAAAGTGTTACAGTGTCACAAAAAAATCCCCCCAAGGAACTAAACACGGCCCAAACCGTCTTTTAAGTATACATATTCGGGGCGGCTTCAACTCTAGCTGCTTTTACAAATCCATCTTCAAAGGTAGCTAGGGTTTACCGGCCGTCTTTGGAAATAGTGAGATTTTTAGAGGCGGCTAGGAACACTAACCACCTCTAAATATAATTTGTAGAGGCGGTCCTATATACAACTACATCTACAAATGATACAACAGTGTGTAATTATTTACTATGTTCTCCAAGTCTATTATATTGGAATGGAACAATTCAATAGATTAATCAAGCATGACCTATAGTAAAATTTTGGAATGAAACAATTGATGGTTGAACTTTTGCATGTACCTTGAAAGATGCTATGCTTCAAAATTTTGGTGAAATTTCATGAATTTAAGTAATTTTAGGAGTGGCTGAAAAATAAATATCAAAATAAAAAACCCTGATGCCATGTAATATTCAAGAGGTTTGGTATATATTGGGGAAGAAAAATTGGACATCATATTGTAGTCGTGAGTTCTATGATCATAATTATTTTTCCTACCTCTGATTTATCTCATTATCAAATCAATTTCTCGATGCAATCATATTATGTCGGTGTGTTGCTCTAGGAAGATGATGGTACCATTCAAAGGCATAAGAAATTGTACTAGCTCAGGCCGAAACCTTACATCTAGTCTCAGAGATAGATCGAGTTCATGTTTCTCGATTAAGTGCTCTGAAGTTCTTACAATGGGGTATTAGAGGAGTGAGGTGAACGAATACCCGAATGAAGTCTGGATAGTTTGTCCCCTTGGCATGGCCGCCCTTACATAGAGTGCAAGCAAGCCTGTCTTGTCATGATGTCATTGCACGTTCTTGTATGGTCATCGTCGTGGTCTTGCTCTCACGTCACGGCGTGGCGTGGCGTGATGCTACAGTGTCGCTTGTGATGACACTGTTGGCATGGTGGTGATTTACCAATTGTCCTGTGTGACATGGTTTTGTCTAGTGGCGGACCCAGGATATAGTGAAAGACCAGGGCAAAAATTTAGTAGTAAAACCATTAAGTTGAGTCTGAAAGATCAATTCTCATATTAGTTTATTGAATTGTGCAACATGAACATGAGAAAAGCAACATGCCAAAGTCTTTGTTCCTCTTCGTTGTGTTTTTAGAAGAAACAAGAGACATCTCTTGCACATAAATAAATGAACAGTAAATAATATGGCTGAAAAAGACATAAAAGATATATATATATACATACATACTCAAACCGATAAATAAGTATGAATAACATATGTAATGTGGTTTATTGAAGATAAAAGTAATTACTCCCAAAAGTACAAAAATATATACACACAAATGCTTCAGAATTCTTACATTTGAGTGTTTGACATACTACACAGAGGTTGGTTGGGTGAAGATGATTGGCCATGGAACTAGAATATAATTGTGAAGTTTGAGCAAGTCGTACAGACAGAGAGGAAGCATATAATATACGTTGTAGTATATGGATTGAAACATATACATATATCTATTTGAGAATTCAGATACGTACATACATGAACACTTGCACTATTGCACTCACCTAACATCTACCGCTCCCACGGCAAGTGCGCCATATGTAGCTTTTCCGGTCCACAATCACCCACTTGAGGTCGAACAACTTTTTCTCTAGGCTCCGGCCCAACTTAGTAGGTTATGTGCATGGTGAACCACGACTAGGGACATGGCCCTGCTAGCCCTAAGCCTGAGCCCACTCCTATCTTGCCGTGGCCTTCGTCATCACCTCCTATTCTCCTGGTGGCATTATTGTGGCGATAGTGCGGGAGCAGGTCGCTCTCGGGTCATCGGTCGTCTTTGCTAGTCGTGGTGTCGAGGGCCTCGATCCTGGATTGCGAGGTCGAGGTCCCCGGTGGCCTAGCCAATCTTGAAAGTCAAAGCGAGGGTCATGCACACCATCTCGTAGTGGATGGGGCCATAAGCCCATCTTGTCATGTTGGATTTCGACGATGCGGTGTCGTACCGGTCGTCACTGCCTGGCAGTGTTGTCTTGTCTGCGTAGGGGCATGCAGTGATGGCATTAGCTCCTGAGATGGTTTGTCCTTTCTGTCCTGGCGAACTATCAGAGTTTTTTTTGCTTTAGCTCCTCCTACACCTTGTACCGTAGTACCTCAACCCCACAAGCCAACCAATGAATCATAGATGAATGTATCAAACAAAATCCTAAAAGCGTGTTTTGGTGTTTGGCAGGGTTTTCGATGCAGCATCACTGTTCATAGCTGTTGTTTTTCTCTCTAGAGCCAGGAGAAGCTAAGATTTGTGGCTTCGTCGGCTTGCGCTCCTCTAGTAGTGTAGCATAGAGTCGGAGCACGAAGGAGCCTGACCAAACATGGTCTTTTTTTTGTATTTGTTGATTAATTTAAAACGTTTCGAAGTAGAAAGTCTAAAATGTCTATTGATTTTTTTTATATTAACAATTTGTACAAATAAAAGTAACCATAAATGTATTTTGAGTGCACAACCATTGTTGATGCAATTTTTTTGTACACTGAACTCATCTATAATTGTACTTTTTAAGAACTGCAATTGTACTTTTTAGTGATCAAGGTTTAGAGACTTCAACTTTCTTCAATAAATTGTGCCATCACTGACCCAAGGTATGTAGGAGTCAGCTCATTGTCATTGGCAAGTGACGAGCACAAAACATGGAAATTCTACTCTAAAGTCTAAGTAATACCTGCGCGCCTTATCAATTTTGGAAGGAGGGACTATGCAACAAGTAAGCGCGCGCGAGTAGTAGTTGTTGGCAAAAGTAGCTTATCATGAGTCATATGACTTGTGGGGGTTCCACTCGTACTTGTGCATCCATAGCCTAGCTTAGCCTCTCGAAATCTCGTTTGTTGGCAAAATGGCAAGGATCAGAGTCCTACTGCCTTGACCTAGTTTCTAGAATATCCCTTTTAGGAATCATATCTTAGGCCTTGTTTAGTTCCAAAATATTTTACAAAATCGACACTGTAGCTTTTTCGTTTATATTTGACAAATATTATCCAATCATAGACTAACTAGGCTCAAAAGATTCGTCTCGTCAATTTCGACCAAACTGTGCAATTAGTTTTTATTTTTATCTATATTTAATACTTCATGCATGTGTCTAAAGATTCGATGTGACGGAAAATCTGAAAAATTTTACAAAATTTTTTGAGAACTAAACAAGGCCAGCCAAACGGACAGATCACACCCTCTCAGGGCGGGCGCTCGGGTAAAAAACAAATGCTGACAAGAAAGCAGGCAACTTTCAGGGAGCCTTTTGAGCAGATAACATACATTGCACACAAGCTGGTAGCATAGACATAGCCATAGCATGTATGGAGTGGTCCAACAGGTACATATCATATGTACATCCTGGACCTGGATCGGAAATGGAGTGGCCGAATGAATGGGACGGATACGGATGTCTGTCCAGCAGCTGCAGCTGCCAAAAAGCAGTCCAAGGTCCAGGCCACCACCTACATTTAGTTGTAGACCGTTTGTGTTGTGTGGCTTTCTTCAGGGTTGTAACGGTCCTTCTAGACATTCGTTCGTTCCACTGAAGAAAGTAGTCTGAAACTATACAGAAATGTACTGTAGTACCAAATTAAACCGGTGAGAATCCTGTCTGTCGAACTTTGTATGCACTGAGAACGAATGAACATCAAGGGACATGCATGGACACAGACACACAGTAATGTAGTGAGAAAAGCAAGCTTCTTTATAGAACAGAGATGATTTCATACATAACATCGACAATTGCTATTGTACACGTACAATCTCAGAATTCAGCAGCCATGGTTCATGGTCGGAGGAGCAGCTAGTAGTAGTAGTAGACTGTAGTAGTAATTACTACGTACATACACTACACTACACTACACAGCAGCATGTACATGTACATCCTTCACCTTGCTGCGCATGCAGCGGCAGCAGGAGCCAGATGGCTGTAGCCAAAGGGCCAGGGGCCAAGAAAGCAAAAAGGCTTTCCGTTTTTTTAGAGCCCGGCCTCTTCGTCCCCGGCAAGCACAGCACAGCAGAGGGCGGCTCCCGTAAAAACAAGGGAGTCGCCGTGGTGGACGCACATGACGACTGTGCCGGGCACAGCACAGACTGATCGAACTCTCTCATCTCGTCTCAGCTCACTCTCTCAGTAAGAGTAGGAGTGTGGGTTAAAACAACGTACGACACCACGCTGACGGACGCGGCCGGGATCATCTTAATTAATTTACTCCCCTTCGATCCCTCTAATTAATCGATCACCCGTAGTATAATTCATACTAGTTACTTATAAATATATATAGTATATATATACTAATTTAATCCCTCTGGCCGGTAAGTAATCTCCTCGATGGTGATCGCCGGCGGCGGCGGCGGCACCGGGTAGGTGGCCGTCGCGTCGGTCGGTCATCGTGGAGCATCACCACTTGGCGGGGCGGGCCTTGGAGAGGCGCTCCCACTCGACAAGCCGCAGCAGGAACTCCATCACCTGCACGTCACCAAGGAGAGACGTCACGTCAGCGTTGCGGCGGGGCGGGGACGACGACACCGACCCCGGGAACGAAAGAGACGGCACTTGCCTCGGCGGGCTCCTGCAGCGAGTAGGAGGCGGAGGTGTCCTTGGGGTGCTTGGAGACGAGGATGCCCACGCCCTGGCCGCGCTTGCGGAGCACCTTGAAGGCGTCCTCGTCGGTGCGGTCGTCGCCGATGTAGACGGGGAGCACGTCGGTGCAGTCGGCGAAGCCCAGGGACTCGAGGAGGAACTCCAGGGCCTTGCCCTTGTCCCACTTGATGGTGGGGCGGACCTCGAACACCATCCGCCCCTGCGTCAGCTTCAGCTTCGGGTAGTCCGTCAGCACCGACTTCACCAGGTCAGCCAATGTGCTCCAGCTCTGATGCATCCATAGACCATGGTATGGTAATAAAAGTTAGTACTTACTACAGAATAATCTCTCACAGTTAGACTTAGACACAAAAAAAAAAACAAATGCAGAATTGAATTCTATATATAAATATAAATAAATATGTGAATGGAGAGAAAAGGAGAGGACACAGTGTGGCCCACTACCTTCTCATCGACGCATCTGAAGTGGACAGACACACAAAACTTGTTGTTCTCCACCTTGGCTCCAGGTATGCACTTGGTCTTTTCCACCAGAGAATCGTGCACCTGATGATCCAATGACAGACACACCAGAAACTTAACCAAATTGAGCATTGCAGTTGTAGAGAAGCTAGGATCAAAAAGCAGGCAGAGTGTTTTACCTGCTCTATCATGGGCAGGAACTGGCTGGCCGGCTGAAAGAGAACGCCTTTGGCCTGTGAGCCACACAGAGGGGCAGAGCAGCAGGATAAGTATCTTCCCCCTTTCGGGTGGGCGGAGACGATGCGGAAGTGGCAAGAACAAAGGTTGGAATGGATGGATGGGTACCTTGGCGGCCTTGGTGTGCCGGGACCCTTTCGCGGGGCCCTTGATGTCCATGCCGTGGCTGCCGGCGTAGTACAGCTCAGCCAGCTTCACGAACTCGAACACCTGCACGCCAACAACAACCACCACCACAACTCATCGTCAGTGACTGCGATCGATGATCGATCCCATGGCATGCATTCGTCGCCTAATACCTTGTCGCGGCACCGCCCGCTCACGATCGCCGTCGGGAAGTGCTTGGCGACGCTCCGCACCGCCCGCCGCATCTGCCAGGCCGGAGAGAAACAGAGCGGTGATCATTCAGAGGCAGCCAGGTGCATGTGCATGAAGCAGGGGAGCTCCGGCAGGGACCGCCGCAGGAGCACGTCCAGTATAGTAGTATGTTTACCGTGTCCGACATGTAGGCGGCGTCGGGGTCGTCGACGATGGGGGACAGCGTGCCGTCGTAGTCGAGGAACACGACGATCTGCTTCCCCTTGGACGCCGCCACCACCTGGTCGAACATGCCCAGCGCCGACGGGTGCTTCACCTGAAACAGAGGAAGGAGCCGCAACGCATGCGTTTCAGTAAACAGAGGAATGAATACTCTAATAGATGGAAGGGAGAATGAAGACGAATAAGTAATGCAGGGGGCGGCGGGGGACGGCGCACGCACCATCCACTCGGCGTAGCGCTCCTCGTCGACGCCCGCGGCGAGCGCGGCGGCCGCCCTGGCGTGCGTGGGCGAGGACGCGCGCATGGACTCCACCCAGCCGCCGCCGCCGATGCGCGCCCCGGCGCCGGCACCGGCGGCGGCGCCCATCTGCAGGTACTTCTTGCGCACGGCGATGCCCGGCGCGGCCCGCGGCGGCGGGTACTGGAACAGCGGCGCCGTGTTGGGCGGCACCGCCACGGCCGCCTCCGGCACCGGCACCACCACGCCCTGCTTCGTCATCTAGCTACAGCCTCTGCCTCCTGATCAAGCAAGCAGGGAGCTGGTCTTGATCCGATGGAATCGAAGGAAGCCTTGTGGTGGGGAAGGGAAGGGAGCCAAGCAGCAGCTACTAGCGACTCTGTTCTCCCTCGGTGGCTGGGAGAGCAGAGCAGAGAGCAGAGGTGGAAGAAGGTGCGAGGACGAGGAGAGCAGGAGGAGGGTGTTGTGTGTGTAGAGGGACGCGGGGAGGGCGGCCGCTATTTATAGTTGGGGGGGAGGGGCGCCAACCCTCCCTAGGAAGAGCGCGAGCGCGAATCTGTAGGCGTGGGCCCCGGATCGGTGTCCATGGGACGACGGGACCCGCCACGGCCTCTGGGTACAATAAAGAGGGATCCCCGGGGGCAATGGCCTCTGGCTCCTTGGTACCACGACGACCACCACGCCACCCCGGCCGGCGCTTGTATTGTCGCCTCGCCGGCCGTCGCGTAAGTTGCCTGCACGAACGAACATCCGTCGGTATTAGAGCGACGACGACGACGACGTGTGTTGCCTGCCTGCCTGCCTTTTGCGGCCGCCTGTTACGGTCGGACGGTGCGTGCGACGCAGGAGCTAGCAGACAAGCAGCAGCAGCAGCAGCAGGTGACGCTGACGCTGAAGGCGATCCACCAGCCAGCCAGCCTCGGCCGCGCGCGAGGCTTTGCATGGGCAAACGGAGGCTCGAGCGAGGAACGCGCGCACGCGGTCGCGAGTACAGCGAATCGGGACGGTGGCCGGGGCGCGCGGGCCATCCTGCGGGCGACACCGCGAGCCCCGGCATCGCGGGGCGCGGACGCGTGTGCGCCGTGCCACCCCGCCCCCCCACGCGGGGCCGATCTCGTGACCACGACTCCCATCCCCGTCGTGGTCGTGGCCGCACTCCTGTGGGCGCGCGCGCGGACACGAGGAGTACACGACACCCCGTGGCGGTTTCCGCGGACACGCACGTCCGATCCCTCAGTCGCTGCTGGCCTCACCCTGCCGCATCGCATGCTGCCACCACCACCACCACCACCACCCCGGCCCTTCACTTCTTGCCCCTGCCAGCCTGCACGATGTTGCGATGCAGATCTCTGCTGCGCATGCACGGCGCCGGCCCTGCTCTGCTTGTCTCCTAGCCTGTCTGTCTCTGTCCGCCCCGCGCGCGGGGCCGGGCCGTGTGTGCGCCGTCGACGGTCGACCGGCCGTCCTACATGCGGTGCGGCACGCCGTATGTGCTCTGCCCGGCTGGTCGCCCATGCATGCATGCAGATGCAGGAGGCATGCAGCGCACAACCCGCGATGCTAGCTGCCATGCATTGCGTCCACGTATACTACATAGTATTCTACCTTAGGGTGGCAGTAGAATATACTCCTAGGCTAGTACCTAGCTAGGATGAGTGTAGCAGGGCTACCCGCCAATACTACATGCATGTCTGTTGGCGACACTTGCAACAACGACGGCACGACAACGCCCCCGGAGCGAGGACGATCCTGTGTGCCGAGCGCCACGCACTGTCCGGTCCGACACCGTTGGTCGGCTCTGTGTCCTGCTCTTCTGTTCGTGTAGCTGGAGTAGAACTATTACCTGTCCATCCGCACACAGTGCAGGCAGGGCCGTGTCGTGTCGATGCACCGGCCGGCGTACGCCGCACGTCGTCCGCCCAAGCGGGCCACGCCGAGGCGTACTACGTGCATGTGTAGTATATGCATGCGACGACGACCGTGCGCTGTCGGCCGGTGACGCGCGGAGAGAGAGAAGAGAGAGAGAGGCCGTCGGCGAGGACGCAAACGAGTATATGTCACACCCTATATTTTAAGAACAAAATAAGATACATAAAAGACTTATATGTGCTCTAGAAACAGTCGCACACATAAGTAGACAAATCTCAAATGTACCATTGCAGTGTTTATTACACATCGGAATATAAAATATCACATAGTCTCATACAAAAAATGATAGCATAAAGTAAACAACGCTCTCGACGGAAGCTCCACACAGGGACAGCATTGACTGGTTGACTCCAAGCCTAGTACTCATAACGGTAATCCTCATTCCAGTCATCTTCATTATCATATCCTGAGGTGTTGGGAAATTGCAAGAGTGAGCACATATCGTACTCAACAAGTATAACCAGAGGTTCATGAGGCTCAAGAAGCTGACACTGGTTTGACTGCATTTAGCTTTTAATAGTTGATAGCATGTTTAATCATTGGATAGCAAATGTCAAGGTAGCATAATAAATCCCATGACCACATGATCAATGTATACAAGAATTAAGAATAACACATATAAACAACATAATAAACCATCATTTATTATCATTATGCACGTTCATCAGTGTCCATCTATTCCGTCAGTTTTCCGGGCCGCCCGTATCCGTGGGCACGGCTAGTATACCAGATTTAACACTCTGCAGAGGTTGTACATCTTTACCCATGAGTCATGATTTACCCTTTCGCCCGAGGTGATCAGCCTCTTAACCCACTTCCAAGGAAGGTCGGCAGGGTTCACTATGAAGTCTTTCAAAGGTTCGTCTAACATGTTAGGGCCGCAAGGTTTCCTTTGCGCGCAGATATAGATACCCCCCTTCCAAATGGCACAATGACGCGCAGCCTATACACATAAGGACAGGGGCTCGCACTATACCCAAAACGGTTCAACCCCTCCGCCCTTTCGGGTAACCTCTAACAAGCTAGAAAAATTACTCATACTTGACTAAAGCCAGAGCCATATAGCCCTCATGGTTGTACGAGTTGTCCCAGCTTTTGCCAAGGGATAAGTCCTTATGGAGGGTCAAGATCAATCTAGCAAAAGCCAGAGTTCTTTCCACCCTTTATGTTCAAGTTGCTAGAAAGCTTATTTTATTGTTTATTGTATATTCAAATATTCATGTTACAAGATCATGGATTAATAATCAAGCACTAGCAAAAACTACCAAATGCATATCCAAAATAGGTAACAAGGAATCCAGGATAACAATCATCTATGATTTTGCTAAGGTCATCAAGGTGAGCACATGCATATGATAAATATTGTATTAATTGTGTATAGGTAGCAAGGATAGTCCCAAGTTATACTTGCCTTGATCAAAGCTCTCCTGAGCCTGCTGGTCTTCAAATACTTGATCTTGATCAACAACGTACGGCTCACCGTCTAATCTCAATCATCAATCAACAACACGCAATCCAATGTAGACAATCATACACGAGGCAAACAAGCTATAATTAGAACAATACACCAAACAGTGGTAAAACAAATATAAAAGTTTATGAAAATATTCTACGCAGCGCTACGATCACATAAACGTAAAGTTCACGAAAATCGGAATTAAAACGTGAAAGATATGAATTTTCTAAGATTTCCTATAGAGAAATAATTAATTAATTAATACCAGGAAATTAAAAAGTTTCAAAACAGTGAACTAATATTTCTAACATGTAGAGCTCGAGAATACGAATCTAACGAAAGTTGAATGGACAAAAACGGAGTTGAAACGAATATTTTATGAGCCATTTAAACCTAGTGGCAAACTTGTAATTATCTGGAAAGTGCATTTGAACCCAGCCGACAGAAAATACGCTTTTAAAACTGGAAAGCGTAAACCGCAAAAGCCGCCAAGGACCGCGGGTGTTAAAGTGGAAAAGTTTAGAGGCTCTTTAACATAATTTGCCCCGAAGGGCTATCTTCTTTTCGTGACCGCCGATCTTGAATCCAACGGTGGAGATCCAATCAGAGGGCCATCGGTAGCGGGCCGGCCGCCAGGGAGTCTCCCGGCGCGGCGGCGCCATTGATGGCCGCGGGAGATGGATGTGGGTGGGAGCCTAGGCCACACGGCCTGGTTCCAGGTAGGCTTTCTCCCTTTTTTTTCTTTTCTTTTTATCTCCTTTTGCAAATATTTTCCAAAGAAAATTTTGAACATAAACAATGAGATAAAAACAGAAACAACAACACAAAAATAAATGATATTCCCAGTATGAATGCAAAAGCGTGTTGCTACCCTTATGATGAATTTTAATTTTCACAAAATAATTTATTTACTAGATTCAAATGCTCACAAAAATTACTTAAATAAATCAATTTAATTTCTATTAATTCAAAAGAACTTTTTGGGTGTTACAGTGTACAACGTAGGCTCGTGGCAGGGACGACGACACGTACGAAAGGCAAAGGCGTTTGTATGTACTATGCATATATATGCCACCCATCAACAAGCACACGGTGTGATTGCATTGGCCAATGTGGGACGACGACCTTTGTCGGCGACACGTACCGCCATCCCATACAGGAGAGCTTTTCTTTTCTGCTACATTTCCTTATTTTGTATATATGCGACCGTTTTTCTTTACTACTACTGTATGTATGTCGTCCGTCAGAGCTAGCGTAGCCGTTGTTTTGGTCAAGTACTCTGAACTCGTACCTACCTCGGTACTTGTTTGTCCGCGATGATCGCGGCACATTGTGCACAAATTCCTGTGTTTTTTAGAATAGTACTGTAGTTGGCTGTTCATGCCACTTTCAGTGACATAAAACAAGAGAAACGAAACGAAAGTTAAACCTGCTTGCATTGACAAGCTATATCTTTGTGTACCTCAAACGAACATCGGATAGATCGAGTTATTAGCAGGTTCTTCTAGCTAGCACACATACTATAGTACTAGACTTAGCTCACGGTTTGGTCGGTGTAATTAGGCATTAAACCTGCGTGCACGTCACACATTTTTTTAATGCGCAATCTTTTTGTTGTTACTCTCCTGCTGCACGTTAATTGTTTGGTACTCTGTGGAAGAGGGAGGAGAACAATAGAGATCGGAATCACCGGGAGACGAGATACGCAGCTAGCGCACAAGATTCGGCGAACACGAAGCAATCTCTCTTCTCGTCGTTAACCTCAGCGACTCACATGGCGCCCAATAATCTATGAGTTCTTTTCACCTAACAGGGATAGTTAAGCCTTGCAAGTTACTCGGGGCTTTCAAGCCAGGTTCTGCACACAGTGGCTGTCGAGCAGCCACCTATAGCTCGCACAAAGCCACAGACCGAATATATGGAAGTATGCATTTATATTGTAGCGTGTGTAGATTTGGACCTTTAAAACATCTCTAATATATTCTAGCTCCGTTTGACACAGCTTCGTTCTCCACTAACATCAGGAACTGTTTTATATCAAATGAGGTAAAATAAAATAGCTTCACTGAGAGCACCTTAAAACATGCTCTTACAAGGGATGGATGAGGCATGGAGCTAAACATAGTAGCTTCACCCAACTTCAACTTTCTCTGGTGAGCTACATATAATTCTTTGATAACATATTTTAAGGAGCTTTATATATAAAGCTATTTTGTGAAACAATTTATCAAAAGAGCTCTAGCTCCTCGGCTAGAGTTGCTCGTGTGAAAGCTAAAGCTAAAAAATATTAGCTTCACTAGCAAGATGGAGCCATCGTCATGTCAAACAAGACCTCTCTAAACAGACGACGGTCTACTCTAACTTTAAGGATAGAGAAATAACTATGGTACAATAATGTATTTTCTCACGTCTCCAAATTAAATAAAGAGGGCTCTTCAATCACCTGTCCCTTCAATGTGCTTGCTTACTCAACCATGCCATTAGTGTTCTTGATTCGACCGGTTGCCCCCTGACCGGATCCACCACAGATGCAATGTGCCCGACTAGTTCCTCCATTGTCTAGAGCCCCCATCTCGAGCTCCTCCCACTGAGATTGGCCATTGGCAGCTGACAAGCGTGAGCTAAGGTGAGAGGAGGAGCTTGGGCTCCAAGCAATACAAGTTCTTGATTGGCGAGAAAGAGGGGGTGAAGGGAAGAGAAAGCATAGCGATGTGGGGAGGGGAGGGGAGGGGGCAAAGCAACACGAGAGGGAGATTCGTGTTCTCTGAGGAAGATAATCTAATGAGAAAGAAGAAAAACTAATAAATGGACAAAACTAAAATGTTGTCACACTGCCACAGGTCCTACAAATAAGTACTAAAGGAATGTTTGTTTCATTTTTTTTCTGGCTTTCTATCAACTAGAATATAGAAGCTGAAACAAACATGTCAGTTGTTGAGGTGGCCTTTTGAAAAGGTAGAAAGCTAGCTTCTTGGGAAATAAACTAAAAGGGATGTTAAGAGAAGATTTTCTGGTTTGTGGTGTGTTGAGAAGCTAAAATTTTACTATAATAGTTAACAGCAAAAGGCTAAGACAGAAACGAAGTCCGAAATCTAGCTTTTGAGCCGAAAGTCTAGAAACTATACATCAAATAAATAGATCATAACCGAGATTTGGGACCTGAACTGGTGAGCTAAATATATACCTGAATGAAACAATTAAAAGTTCAAGAAAAAAAGGAATTATTTTTTAAAAAAAAGGAATTATGAGTCGTCTATTTATAAGCAGTGATGACAGTTTCTGCAGTTCAGACAAACAGGGACCATAGTATTGCTACTTTGCTAGAGATGCTGTTGACACCTTTGACATGATACTTCGAGATCACGTTTCTGGTCCAGTGTGGTCTCCTTGTGCCGTTGTGCGTACGTGTCGAGGCTCATTGGATTGGGGAATCTGGTGGCATATATAATTGGCAGGTCGGTTTGCGTTTCTGGCCTGGCCACTGAAACATTATTCATGCATGCAACATAACTTGCCTTGAGATGCCATGTGTGTGTGTGTGTGTCCGTGGGTAATTCATGATCCTCTCTACTTCGATCAACGACTTCCTCGTCACTAGTACATATAGGAGTGGGACAGTCTAGCTTTTAGGCCTTGTTTAGTTCAACCTAAAAATAAAAAAAAATTTAAGATTTTTTATCACATCGAATCTTGCGGCACATACACAAAGTATTAAATATAGACGAAAACAAAAATTAATTGTACAGTTTGCCTGTAAATCACGAGATAAATCTTTTGAGCTTAGCTAGTAAATCCATAATTGAATAATAATTATCAAATAAAAATGAAAGTGCTACGGTATTTCAAACTAAAAAAATTTACGAACTGAACAAGGCCGCCTATCTAGCATCTCAATCTCGTTCACATGCATGCCATAGCCATGCAGCATGGATGATATGCGTGCATCGATCCAAACACACATGCATGGCGACCACGATTATTAGGTGGTGATGTGCTGATGTGTAGCTGCGTGGATGGTCGGTCGTTGCATGCGCGCGTCAGCACTCTCTCTAGCTACCTATAGAGCTAGCATGCATGCATGCAGCTAAAGATGCCTGGCCAGCGATGGAATAATCTATCTACAACCTCAACAAGGAAGATGAGTAAACGGACGACGTACGCCAAGCTGCGGCGGCCATGCATGCCTCGAAATCTCGAATGATGCATGCAGTAGTGGCCGCTGTCGTCCTGATCACTGCTGAGCATCTACCTAACCCGGCTAGGGCACCAATGCAACGAACGAGAACGAACGGGAGTGCGTCACGTTAACGTGCCATCGATGATGGAGAGCTATATATATATATAGGTAGAGATCAATACTCCATGCATTGTGTGTGTGATGCCTGATCATGTTACGTGGAACGTTGGCATGTGTGGTGTGGTACAAATTATTGGCCACCGATGATGGTTGTTCACACAGTAGTAGGTAGCAGAGAGGTCGTTGATATAGCTATAGCTATAGCTAGAATCAACGCATTATCATCAGAGCACAGTTACGACGTTCCATCCATCGGTCAATCTCCTTCCTTTAGATCGATCGGACTTCGGACACTTATTGTAGTAATATTAGTATAAACAACTCTTGACTGACACGCATGCATATATATATGCCTGCCGGCAACGGCAACAGCAGCCGGCAACGGGCAACCCATGGATCGGAACCTGGCTGCCGGCCATGCATGTCTGACGACGATTCCTCCCAGCGGCGGACCAGGAACTAATCTCGCATATAAGAATCCTTATCGTTACTTCGACCGATCATGTCTGATCCATCCATCCGTCTATCGTCGTCTACACGTGATGACCACATTGCTAAGCTTCATGGTACTGCTAGCCAGTGGTGGATCCAGAAATGGACCAAGTGGGGGGCTAAATAATATATGCTAATTTTTTTCTCGCTCAATCCAGTACACTAAGGCCTTGTTTAGTTCTAAATTTTTTTACAAAATAGAAATAGTAGCATTTTCGTTTGTATTTGACAAATATTATCCGATCATGGACTAATTAGGCTCAAAAGATTCGTCTCGCAAATTACAGGTAGACTGTGTAATTAGTTATTTCTTTTATCTATATTTAGGGCCTGTTTGGTACAGCTCACAGCAGCTTCATGAGCTATTGTGAGTTGTTTTTTTTGCCAAACACTTATTTCCAAAACAGCTTCATTGGTGAAGCTGTTTTTCCCCTCCCAAAAACATAAGTTGGATGAAGCTGAAAATAGTAGCTTATTGCAGCTTCTCCCTCATTTCTCTCTCTCAACTATGCATGAAGTAGTTGGTGAAGCTATTTTGCCAAACACTTTTTCCAAAACAGCTTAGCTTCATCTAGAAAGTCACTCATGAAGCTATTTTCTAAAAAAACTGCTTTACTAGTGAAGTTGAGCTGTGCCAAACAAGCCCTTAGTGCTTCATGCATGTGCCACAAGATTAGATGTGATGGGGAATCTGAGAAATTTTGCAAAATATTTTGAGAACTAAACAAGGCCTAATAGATATAGCTAAGATTGATAATTCAATATTGATTCAAAGTGTTCAAAAGCAAAGATTCATAAAATAAGCATAGAAAAATACCAAATATATGGAGTCTTTTGCTAAAAAAAACATGTTAAAAAAATTGAGCCCAAGAAGGAGGCTGCAGCCACCCCAGCCCCCCTCGTGCGTCGGCCAATGCTGCAAGCTGCATGCATGCACCTCCTCTCCGTCACTACATACTGGACACCGTACCCGTGATGACGACATTGCTAAGCTTGATGATGATAGAACCACTACCACCAGAATCCGCCTCTTTGCCGAGTGTTTAGTGGTTTGCCGAGTGTTTTCTTTCAGCCACTCGGCAAAAAGCTTCTTTGCCGAGTGCTAAAGAAAAAACGCTCGGCAAAAAAAAAAAACACTCTTTGCCGAGTGTTTTTTTGACACTCGGCAAAGACCCTCTTTGCCGAGTGTAAAAAAAAACACTCGGCAAAGAAAATTTCAAATCAAAATTTGAAGCCCTAAACTAATTCAAATCAAAAAGTTTTGAACTACAAAGTTGTATAACTTCTCAAGATCTATAATCTTTATTTTTTCCATTTCTTCATTTGGCAAAGTGAAAATAAATTTGTTCACAAATTTTACATCTCTCTCTTATAGTTCCTAGATATATAAGATTTGTGAAAAATATTAGAATAACCGTGTAAGATGAGCAAATGATCAAACAACCAAAATAACCTTTATTGATTTTGACAAGTTATGAAATTTTATAGTTAACAATTTTTTCATTTGAGTTTATCTTGTCATTCAAAACTGCGTCTTTATTTGAATATTTTTAATTTTGATTTTCTGAAATTACCTCGGATGAAAAAACTGACTAAATAAACTTTGTAGGTCTCGAAAAGTTATGAAACTTTGTAGTTGATAACTTTTTTATTTGAAATCATGTTGTCATGCAAAAATTATGTTTAAATTTCTCAAATTTGAAATTCAAATTTTGTAAACGACCTCGGATGGAGAAACTTCCTAAATGAAAATTATAGATCTCAAAAAGTTATGAAACTTTGTAGTTAACAACTTTTTGATTTGAAATCGTTTAGAGCCTCAAATAATCATTTTATATGTGATTTATTATGATATATGAAGAACCGAAACGTAATATAGTCACAGCTGATGGTGTAGTGCAGTGGTGAAGGAATGGGCTCTCTAAACTCGAGGTCGCAGGTTTGAATCCTGCCTGTGCTAATTTTGTCGCAGGTTTGAATCCTTCCTGTGCTGATTTTGTGAAGTTTGTGGAAACATGTTGAAAAAAGGTGGAGGGTGCTGTGGTGTGCGCAGCTGATGGGCAGCCCTTCCCCTAAATTTGTTTTTCTATTTTTTTGGATTTTTTTACTTTTATCTTTGCCGAGTGTCGGCACTCGGCAAAGCCTTTGCCGAGTGCCCGATAAAAAACACTCGGCAAAGACCCCTTTGCCGGCTAGAATTTTGTCGTGTGCTCTTTACCGAGTGTGGCACTCGGCAAAGGCTTTGCTGAGTGTGTTTGGGCCTTTGCCGAGTGCCAGAGACACTCGGCAAAGCGTCTGTCTCCCGCAGTGAACCATGTCTTTGTGCTTCAATTCTGGTCAGTTCTCGTACGTATCTTTTTAATTAGTTTTCTTTGGTTTATGCTGTGTTTCAGTTCATCTGTTATTACAAATTAACTTTCACAAAAACCTTGCCAGAACCATATCACATATTGTATTGTACCCCGTGCATAGGCCAATTAATATCGTTAAAATCTAATAAGTACATAGATGAAAAGAAGTATATCATATTTGAAAGGATCAAGATGTCTAAGAGGAGGGGTGAATTGGATTCCTCTAAAAATTTAAGCAACCTATAAGCTCCAATTCAACCTCTTGTGCCTAAAGTGATCTAGAAAGCTACCGGATAAATAGTTTTGCAACCTAGTTCCAATCCTATTCTAGCATGACAATTCTAGGAATGTGAAAGCTCAAAGTAATTGCACAAAGTAAATGCTAGAAAGTAAAGGAGGAGAGCAAGAAGGACGCGGCGATGTTTTGCCGAGGTATCAGAGAGTCGCCACTCCCCACTAGTCCACGTTGGAGCACCCGCGCAAGGGTCTTGCTCCCCGTTGGTCTGCGCAAGGACCAAGTGCTCTCTACGGGCTGATTCTTTGACACTCCGTCATGGTGAATCGCTGACAACCGCTCACAAGCTTGACACGAGCCACCCACAAGAACTCCGGGCGGTCTTCGTGCCTCCAATCACCACCGAACCGTCTATAGGTGATGGCGATCACCAAGAGTAACAAGCAATGAACTCTCACTTGACCCAATCAAGGCACTAGAGAGTGGTGGATGCATACTTGACTCTTGGAACTCAACTAGAGAAGGATTCACTCAAGAAATCTCTCAATTCTCAATCCTCTCTAGGCTCTTGCTTCTCTCTTGCACCACAAGATGATTCTCAACTGATCAAATGGGCAAAGACCTCCCATGGACGAGGTCGAGTATAAATACTCCCCATCAAATCCAAGGGCCGGCCAACCGTTTTACACTGAAAAGAGGAGCATCGGACGCTGGTCATGTTACACCGAACGCACTACACTGAGCGTCCGATGACACATTAACGACTAACTGTACTCTCTCTGACAGAGCACCGGACGCACCCTCAGTGGGTCTGGTGACACCGTCCGGTGTGAGGATGGATTTACACCCTCCCTAGGTATGGGACCGGACGCTCCCTGGCGAGTCCAGTGCTAGCGACTGGTGCTCTGGTCTCCTGCAGACCTCCCTGGGTATAGGACCGGACGCTCCCCGGTGAGTCCGGTGCGAGCGTTCGGTGCCTAACCCTAGGCACCCAGTCACTCTGACTCGAGTCAACCTCACCGGACGCACTCACATAGCGTCCGGTGCTGCGTCCGATGCCTACTTAGGCACCCAAACTTCGTCGAAACACGATCTTTCCAAAACGAAGTTTGTTTCTCTTGATCTAAGGACTTTTTCAGAGCTGCCTAGTGCTAGGTTTACCAAGTGTGCACCACACCTGAACCTAAAGCCTTGCCTAGGTCAAGCTACCCATTCAATGCCCCTCTTAATAGTACAGTCAAAGGAAAAAAAAGTCCTAAACTACTCTAAGTATCCTTCTTCACCATATGGCACTTAGACCTAGTCTAGTCCCGACGATGTCCAACCATCCTTTAAAAATCGAAACGATTTCCACCATGAAGTTGGTATGAATGATCTAGTCCATCGATCACCATTACCATGACCTAACACAAATGACTTTGCCTCTGCAAAACACACGTTAGTCATAGTAATCAACATTGTCATTAATCATCAAAACTCATTAGGGGCCTAGATGCTTTTCAATCTCCCCCTTTTTGGGGATTGATGATAACGACCTCGAGTATGAAAGAAGTGAAGTTTTCAAATGACTTGGTTTCTATAAGCATGAGACAATAAGAACACAAAAAGATTAGGCATGCTTATATCAACCAAGTCTAACATCCTACATCCAAATATGTCAGATGTATACAATAGGATATAACAACATATGGCTCATAAGATAACGGAGTAATAACGCGGAAGCAAAACGAAATGAGCCAATCACATGACATAAAGATATCACAATGAAACACATGTCATGTCTCACAACCAAAAGAGAGTATCTCACAAGCTAAAGTATCTCACAAATATGCATAAAAAGTAAACATGATACATGATGAAGTAGCACACAAAATAATCAACCCACTCTCTTGCTCCCCCTATCTCTATCATATTCTACTCTCTCTCCCCCTTTGGTATCAAGGGCCAAAAACCTAAGATTAAGAAGGTGGAGGAGGAGCAGAGGAGTCCCGTGGCACGACCTCAAACTGAGCTGTATCATCTGTGCCATCTGCCAAAGACTCTGAGGAGGTGGAGTGACCGTCTGAAGCTGGACGTGCTGGAGTAGCGGTCTGGGTCTGCTCGGTGGGCTCTGTGGCTATCTAAGTCTGTGCTGGAGTCTCAAGTTCTGCTGAGGATACTGGCACTGACTCGGTAGCAGTCTTTGAGGTCTCTGGAATAGTAGACGACGGTGCTAGCTGCTCAGACAATGCTACAGACGATGACAACCGCTCTGTAGTGGTGACTGGCAGAGTAAAAGCTGTAGGGGCCTGCAAGGGAGGTGGAGTCGGCTAACCGGTCAGAGCACTATACGAGAACGAGATGTCCTGTCTAGCTGAAGAGTCCAACACAAGCTGTGAGACACTGGCAGACTATGGTGTGAACCTTGAGCGCAGTGGGGTAAACTGAGGCGTCTGCTCAAAGACAGTGGAGATGGCACCCTAGGAAACTTGGTGCTGAGGCATCAAGAACGGCTGGCTCTGAGCAGGAAGCTGAAGTGAAGGCTGAGACTGACTTTGAAGCCCACTGGGCTGTAGCACTGGAGTTAGTGGCCTGATAGAGGATGTGCCTGGAAGCTGCACCTGTGGAAGCTGGATCCCTATCACTGCCATGAGAGCGGCCATCATAGCTGTCTGCTGAGCCTAGAAGGCTAACTGCTGCTCCTAAAAGGTCAGAAGCTGTCGCTAGAGCTCGTCCTGCCTGGCCTGCATGGCTGCATTAACTGCAACCTGCTCTCTTTCTCTCCTCGCCTGCTCCTCAGCTGCCCGCTGCTGATCTGCCCTCATCCCCTCAAGAATAGCAAGTAGTGCGGGGGTCTGTGGCACTAGAAGAACCTCCTACCTCGTGGTCGTGCTGCCTCAGAGGAATATCTGGAATGGGAAGACGATAGTCATCATCCGAGATGTTAGAAGTAAACTCAATCTCCTCCTCGGCCTCGGCATCTAAAACTGCCCCTATAACAATGTCCTGCTCCTCCTCTGTCTCTAGAACTACCCCTGAACTACGGGTAGCCCTAGGTGAAGGCGGTGGCACCCTGCCATGTGGTGCTGGAGCTCGAAGGTCCACATGTGCTCTCAACATCTGGTGGGGGTTGTAGTGAGGAAACATAGTGAATGTATCTATCAACTCCCTCTAGATATGAGCTAGGAGAAAGTCTGCCCTAGCATGAAGAATAAGCAGGGTGATCAAATGTGCATAAGGTAGCTGACGACGACCCCTGAAACCCTCAGCAACAGTGTCCTCTATCTTTGACACAATCAAATCCCAAAGATCAAACGACCTCTAAGCAATCAGGTGAGCTATGAGCCACTACTGTATCATGGTAAAGCCATCACGGTAACCAGGCCTCAAAAGGAGAGTCTTCCTCATCACAAAGTCAAGAATACGAGCTGGACGGGTAAGACTTCCTACTGTCCTGCTGGAACCCTCGGAGAATGGCAGACGAAAACATGGTGAGACAAAGTCAACTTGGGGAAGCTCACCACCATGTGGACGTCGAGGGGGCCCAAAGCTACCATAGCAAAGCTCGTGGATCTTGGTGTCATATGCTGTCAGCCCCCCAAGTCTCACGGGCCCTCTGAGCTATCACTCTATAGTCTCTGCCTGCCAGGGCGTAGTGAATATAGCTGTGGTCGGGAGCTATCCATACTGAAGCAAAGAACTCACGCACCCACTCCTCGACATAGGTGCCTGGCAAAGCGAGAAGTCCTGGGAGACCTGGTAGGTAGGTGAAGTACTGCTTGATGTCCGCACCTACCATGTTCCCTAGTACCTCAAGGTCAAGTACCCTGTGCTCCCTGAACTGAGTATGACTATGCACAAATGCCATATACATGTCCTCCTGAACAACAGTGTAAAACCTGGCATGTGCCCTCTGATCTCTAGCTGCTAGAAACCAGGTGGTGAAAGGAGCAAACCTCAACTTCTTGATCTCACGAGTAGGTGCATGCGTATAATCCTTGTGGATCCTAACTAGAGGAGGGCAAGAAGGTGGGATGGAGCGAGCTGTCGAGGAAGACTGATGTCGCGTACCAGACCTAGAAGCTGCCTGGGTACGAGCTCGAGTCGGCCTACGGAGGTTCTAATCCTCCTACTAAACCTGTGTCTGACCCTCTGCCTGGGCCTCTGCCTCTGTCTCTACAGGCTCTGCCTGACCTTCTGACTTGGTGTCCTCCTGTTTAAGCTCAGTGACATTAATCCTAACACGACGACCTCCTAGCATGATGGCAGGAGGAGTCCCGTGTCGCTGCTCTGCCTCAAGCACCGCATGCATCTGACCTAGCGTGAGGTCAGATCCTATCCTCAGAGCACCTGAGCGACCACCTCTCTTTGTCGCCTCTGTTGCTGCTGCAACTGCCTCAGCTATCTCAGCCTCTCGATCACTGGCTTTCCTCTTCTTAGTCATCACCTTCTTGCCCTTTCCCTTCTCAGCAGCTGTCGAACGACGGGGTGTGTCATCTCCCCCATCGCCTCCTAGAGTGCCACCACTGCTAGCTGTCGGACCACTGACATTCTTGCAATGTGCAATTGCAAGAAACCTCAAACTCAAATAGACTGCTAACACTGAAGAGGCTTGGCCTCAATCCGTACTCGCGAGCTTGGCCCCGAGTTGAACTGTCACTGCCAAGCTGTCAAGCTAAGACTCACGTGCTGCAAGAGATAGAATAGGTAGGGTATACATAAGCACACAAATAGCTAGAGACGAGAAAGCCCTAAAGAATAGATGAAATTGGACATGAACTGCTAACAATCCTTTGACGAGGCACGTTCCAGATGAAAGATCGAGATCAGAATCCGCCGGAGAACATGAATCAACTCCTCAAAGGACTACAATGATAGAACGAAGAAGAATGCTGTCAAAAACCACATTCTATTCCATTCACACATAAAAACAAGCACCTTGAGGGCGTAGGTCAAAGAACTCACGCCCAAGCCCTAAATTCTCCACAGAGGAAAACTACGAGAGCAGGAAGGAGACAGGGACGGTTGGGGAAGCCGCTTGGCGCCAGGAAGAAGAGATTCACGGGGGGAAGCTCTCCACGGCGGCACTGAAAGGATCTCGGCGGCTTGATCGGCGTTAGGGTCAGGGCGCAGGCGACTGGCGGTTTGCGGTGAAAAGAAAAGGATCGGCCAAGACAGACGCACGGGCTCAGGGTTAAATGTGCCAATCGCGGGGGCATCGGACGCACTTAAGTGGTCACCGGACGCGTCTGGTGCCCACCGGACTAAAACACAGAGAGGGTTGTAAACTGCGCGACCACCAGACGATGGCCACCGGACGCTTGCCTAGCGTCCGGTGCCTCAAAGGCATGCCTCAGGGAGCACTGGACGCACCACACCGGACGCGCTCAGCGTACTGTGCGCGTGTCCCGTGAGTGCAGACCAGAAGACCCACGACACCGGACGCACTAGGGGTGCGTTCGGTGCAGCGTCTGGTGCACCTTTACCCAGATTTTCAACAAGAAACATCGCCCGACTTTCAGCCAACCAAGTTCTAACTTCAAAAAGACTCGAATAAACACAAATTGGAACTGGTATGAGTGACCTCTCTCAACCCCTCAAATTTTCACAGATATTTAGCCATAGGCATAGTAGTTTTTATGAAAATAGACAAATAAAAGCACCAAGGAGCATCGTGTGGCCATAAAACTAGGGGTCTAAATCATGATGAGCTTTGAATGCTCCCCCTATCAATGGATGAACACAGCGGATGCTCAAAGCATAACAAAAAAGAAATGATAAATCAACAAGCATGCATATGATATGAAATGCAATGCAATACTTGAAAGTAAATTAATGCTTGTCAAGTTTGATCCAAGGTTAAGCTTTTTTACACACACATGGGGGTTATCTTAACCATGTTAGACAAGCCCTACTTACAATCTTTTTGTATTTTTATTTTGGTATTCATGATATGCAAAGCAAAAGCTATTTACAAAGGCAACACACAACTTCATTTTCTTGTGAAGTTAGAAAGATCAAGCACATTTAGTTTGTTTCTCAATATACGAAACCTAGCTTCATCTAGGGGTTTTGTGAAGATATCCGCCAATTGATTTTCCGTCCCCATATTCTCTAGGGATATATCACCTTTAGCAACATGATCCCTAAGGAAGTGATGATGGATGTCAATGTGCTTTGTGCGCGTGTGTTGAACCAGATTGTTTGCAAGTTTTACGACACTTTTATTGTCACACAACAAAGGTACTTTATCTAGAACTACTTCATAGTCTAGCAAAGTTTGTTTCATGTAAAGTATTTGTGCACAACAAGCACCGGCGGCAATGTATTCTGCCTCGGCCGTTGACAAGGCATCACTATTTTGCTTCTTTGACATCCAAGAGACAAGTGATCTACCTAGGAAGTGGCACCCTTCGGATGTGCTCTTTATATCAATGCGGCACCTGACATAATCCAAATCGGAATAGCCTACAAGTTGGAATCTTGAACCTTTGGGATACCACAAGCCTAGGTAAGGTGTGTATTTTAGGTACCTAAGAATTCTCTTGACGGCAATCAAGTGAGATTCTATAGGCATAGCTTGATATCTAGCACACATACACACAATAAACATGATATCGGGCCTAGATGCGGTGAGGTAAAGTAAACTTCCTATCATGGAACGATAGATAGTTTTGTCAACCGGATTACCTCCCTCATCCAAGTCGAGATGCCCATTTGATGCCATGGGAGTCTTGATTGGCTTGCAATCCATCATCTTGAACCTCTTGAGAAGATCTTGAGTGTACTTCTCTTGAGAGATGAAAACCGCTTCCTTCATTTGCTTGACTTGAAATCCTAGGAAGAAGGATAACTCGCCAATCATGGACATCTCAAACTCCTTGGACATCAAATCACCAAATTCCTTGCAAAAATCTTCATTAGTGGAGCCAAAAATAAGATCATCAACATAGACTTGGTAAATAAAGATTTCCCCATTCATTTCTTGGTGAAGGGTGTTGTGTCAACTTTCCCAATCTTGAAGCCCTTCTCAATGAGGAAGTCCCTAAGCCTCTCATACCAAGCTCTAGGAGCTTGCTTGAGACCATATAGTGCCTTGGACAACCGGTAGACATGCTTGGGGTACATACGGTCTTCAAAACCGAGGGTTGCTCAACATAGACAAGCTCATTAATGTAACCATTCAAAAAAGCACTTTTCACATCCATTTGAAATAACTTGATATCATGGCTAGATGCATATGCAAGTAGGATACGAATAGCTTCAAGTCTTGCCACCGGTGCAAAGGTTTCACCGAAGTCAAGACCTTCCACTTGTGAAAAGCCCTTTGCCACGAGCCTTGCCTTGTTGCGTATGTTGGCATTTCTTAGCGTCACTACTAAAAATAGACCATAGATCCATCCTTAGCAATGACACTAGAAATGTCGGGTGTTGGCATACCATAACTTTCGCTACATCAGAGAGATAACCCAAGGCAACTCGAGGGCGCCAGCCTTAGCAGTGCAGTCTGGTAACAATAATTAGGAATGTCGGATTGGCCTTCCTAACCATCCTTACTTGCGATATGCAAAGCTGTGGCACTACACTTGAAAGTGCACAAGGATTACAATCTTAAGTAATGGTACTTAGGTACGCCAATCGATAGTTCATGAATGAAGAATTAATATAACTACAAGAGGACAGAACTATCATTGTAGCATTTCAACCCGTGAGTATTCAAGGGTGTCGAATTTATAATTCCCGTAGGAAGGCAAAGGGATCAAACATGGTGTAAACATGATTACTTATTGAATGCTTGGTAGACATAGAGTAAACATGAATAAACATGATATTCAAGATAGTGGACACACATTGGATCAACCTCAAGGATAAAATAGAAGAGAAATAATAAATAAAGAATAAAGAAATAAATCTACTTGAGCAGGCATGAGTCACAGATAACTACGCATAGAATTGTTAGCGGGTCATCTAATTTTAGCAATAAATAGAGTTAGAACTAAGCCTGAGATGAGGGGAGATCCCCGCAGCTGGATATCCAGCCGATAGAGACTTTACAGAACTCCTATCGGAATACCTGATCGTGGGGGAATGCAAAGGATGACAGAGTTGTCACTACCCTACCACCTACCCCTCTACCCGAAAGATACCCGCACATCCACTCATTCCCGCATACCTGAACACCATGTTCACGTAATTGGAAACAACTCCCAACCCCCGTGGCCCCCACTCCTTCGGAGTGACAAGCTAGGCTAAGAGAAACCATCACAGCACAGTGAACCATCATCCCATTCCTAATTCTAATCCAAATCATACTAATCTGATGAACAATGAAGAACAATGATGAACATATCAAGAACATAGCACAAGAACTAAGAACTAGTTCCTATACTATGAACATGATGAGAACACAACCATACTCTAGTTCATATACATAATCATATAAAGATGAATACAACTTGCTCATGGAAAAAGATTGAATATTATTCATGCCAAGAAGATCCTTTCTTCCAAGGAGACAAGCTCTCCTTGCTAGCTCTTGCCTTGCTCTACTACTAATCTAGACTAAAATACAAGTGAGAGGTGTGAGGTAAATTGACTCCAAATGATGTGTGTGTTGAAAAGGGGGGGAGTGCCTCTCTTTTTATAGTGGAACTAGGACGGTTCGTCACATCTAAATTTGGTAGTAGGTGAAACCGTCCTATGCATGGTGGCATGCAACCGCCTGAGAAAGATGGGCCTGGTTTGCTGCCTCCAAGGATGCGCCCGCACTAGGGTGGTCCCCCTGACCACCGCCTTCGCGTGGTCAGTTTGGATCTGGGCCTAGATCTCTCCCGTGGTTACGATCAGGACGAGTTTTGCATTGTTCGGGCCTTTTTCTATTTTCTTGGTTTGCACATTTCTGAATACGTCTTTTGGTACTTTGCGCTTTCTTTGTGGTATGGCAAATTTCTACTTGTTGCACTATAATTCCTACAAAATATAATCACTATGGTACAAGTGGAACTTGTTAGTAATAAAATACATGTGTGTATATAATATGATTGCTTCTTCTCCTTTTGGATCAAGTTGGCAGTTTATGAATGGTCTATAATGACTGCCAACAGCGCACCACCTTGCCTTGATCATCCTTCTTGTTCCGGAAGACCCACTTTGTTCCAATCACTCTTGCATCTTTGGGTCACTCTTCAAGTGTTCACACTTGGTTGCGAGAGAAGTTGTTAAACTCCTCTTGCATGGCAATGATCCAATCCGCATCATGAAGAGTTTCCTCTATGGTCTTTGGTTCATCTTCAAGAGACACAAAAGTGTGATGTTCAATAAATAAAGCATGTCTAGAGCGTGTAGTTACACCATGTGATGGACTCCCGATGATGGGATATTGAGAGTGATCTCGGAGGAGATGTGATGATCTTCTTAGTGCCACTTGAGGGGTTGCTTGGGGAGCATCAACATCTTGTGCTTGTGCCATCGCTTGTTCATGAGTAACTTGAGTGTCTTTATGAGCATCTCTCACATCTTTGGTGGTAGTCCTATCTAAATATTTTTGGTTACTCCTTGTATCATGACTCTCTTTATTGGAGGATGAGAATGAGAGAATGTAAACATATGGGCCCTAAAAAATGGATCATATATATATATATGTATATATTTCTGACGGGGATTTAGATTTTCCCGTCCATGCCCTTTGGCTTTTCCTTAATTTTTTTTCATGGATAACTGATGCCCACATGTTTCAAAGGGATCTCAAAGAGGAAAATGGAGAGATTTCATGATGGTGATGTAAGGAGTAAAATTGTGTATGGGGATGCACAAACCTCAGGGTGAGAGTTTGGCATACTTATTTGGTGGAAGCTAAGGCGCAACTCTCAGGGTAAGAGTTGGCATATTTTTGGTGGATGGAAGGGTGCATGTTGTGCGCAACTTCTCAGTGTGAGAGATGACTTCATTTGGTGGGTGCGTGAATCTCATATCATGGGTGCATGACCATAATCTCACTCTAGGATACCTGGGATTTGACTCAACTCAAAGCGCTGCAAGCTGCATATGACTAAAGGTGTACAAACTACTAAGCAAGTCATATGGCCTTGGTAGGTATTTCATAATCATTGAGGAACTCTTTGTTTTGAATTTTTGAAAAGAAAACTCCGGATGTCAAGTTTCTCTTAGAATAAAGTCATAGCAAAATCTATTTATACCATATCATGTCTCGCAACAACTTAGAAATGGATCATGCTTTTGCAACCCACAAGATTTTAAGTTCTCAGAATGAGACATTTTTATCCAACAAACTTAAATCTTGATGAACACTAAATTATAACTTAGATACTAGAGAATTATAGACAGAGCAACTATTCATCATTTCAACAGAAGAGAAACTAACATATCATAGCGCACATGAGAGTGGATTTTTTTGAAAGATGATGAAAAATTACTAAAATTTAAATACTAAAATTAAGAACTAAAATTAAGTGCAAGAATGTAAGATACATGTTACCTCTTGTGGGGGTCCTCCCCCAAGCTAGCTCACTGCTGCAGTCCAGGGAAATGTCCCATGGATCGTAGGTAGGCCATCTGTGCCTTGTGCCGGCGATAGCTTGCATCCTGAAGGTCGATGAAGCTCTGTTGGGTCTGCTAATGCCATTGGGTAGCAGTCTGGATGTGGGCATTCAGCGTACCTTGGATCTGCCTGTTCTGGAGCTCCAGTCCTCCCATGCGAGTGTTGAGGATGTCCAGTGTGACCTGAGGGCGAATAGGGAGTGGCATTCCCTCAGAATTTGAGGAGTGTCCTGGCTCATGATGCTTGGATCCCCCTGCCCCATATGCCTCTGGCTCGCTTGGGCCTGCGCCTCCGTGCGCCTGCCAGCTCGACCCTCCTGCCTGCTAGCTTGAACCTCCAGCCTCGTAGGGGTGAGGAACGTATCCCATACAATATCCATACCCAGGGGTAAATCCGGGTGCAAGTATAGCAGGGGTCCATCCCATCCCTGGCATAGCTGGTGGTGGAGTATACTGTGCTGGCTGTGCGGATGGTGCCGGCTGTGCTGCCTATGCTACCCTTGCCGCTTGTGCTGCCTGCTCTTCTTGTTCCCTCCTCCGTGAGTTCCTGCGAGAAACAGAGCTCCTACGTCCTCCTTCCCTCTCAATAAGAGTGAAGGTGAGTGATGGGGAATTATACAGAGCGAGATCCGGGTTAGGTAACTGGATCTCGTTTGTATATCCCAAAAAATAATATAAAATCATTTTACCTGTTTTGTCACGTTTAATCACACGTGCATGCGAAAGATATGATTCATTAATCATGATGCGAGGAGTAGTGATGTAAATAATGGTATTAGCAGCATGGAGATCAACATTTACAACAAGGCGAGTAATAAGAGATGTGCACATGATAGCAGTTGAAGTCTTAATGGAATGCAACCAATGATTAACAAGCTCAACAACAGGTGCAACTTTAATCTTTTTGAGCGCAGCATAACGCAACTTCAACTCTATGTCGTAAGTAAGATGCGTATCATCTCTTGAAAAGAACAAACTAGCGATCCACTTATGGAGAAGCCTCAGAGTGGGGTGATGGATGTTGGCAGAATGCCCCTGAAACTTTCCAACGATGTGTTGCCCCGAGATCAATTGCTAGAAAGCATGACGTTGGTAACCCCTGAGGGAGAAACCTAAGTTAATGGAGCACCGCTCGTGGAAACCCAAACGGTTGGCAAGATCCTTCCAATAAATACCGAAATCTCTTCTAAAGCAACGGAAGGTAATACCATAATCGACAATTAGTAGAGTGCCCAAAATTTGGATCATCAAAAGACGTGACCCAAGCTCATGAACGGGGGCAACTCTACTCCAACCAAGATGCTCGAAAATTGTATCAAACTCAACATCCATACCTATTTGGTGCAAGAATGCGGAGTCGAATGCCGGCGAATGGAGGAACTCGCTTTCCTTCATGAGGTTGTATGCCTGCATCTCCAAGTCGATGAAGGGGGCGTCGGCCTCGTCAATGGCGTGGCCGTGTGGCTCCTCCTCCTCTCCTCCATGTGCCGGCTACTCATTCCTTGCAGGGGTTGGTGGATCTTCCCCGCATTGGCGGCAGCTCCTTCTAAGCTCGAAAATTCTATTCATGGTGGACGAGCTAGCACAAGTGTATGGTGTTTTTGCTTAGAGAGGGAAGTGTGCAAGAGGTTTTTGACAGAATTTTCTTGCACTAAGCTTGTGGAGTAGGCTATGAAGCAAAGTGGAGCAAGACAGTGAAGAAGGGAAGAGTACAAAAATGTGTGTGAGAGGGGTGAGGTGCTCCACCCGGGATCCTCTCTATTTATAGAGTTGACCGCTGGCGGGGGAGCGCCCCCCTCAACGAGCCACTAGCCGTTGCCCAAAGGCCGAGGCCAGCAGGCCTTGGGCAGGGTGCGGCCGCACCATGGTGCGCCCGCACCAGTGGTGGGCCCACATCTGCCCGGCCTTTTGGCCGCTGGCTCCAACGGCTCTCCCCAACGTCTCTCTGGTTACGATCAGACTTGGATCGAAATCTTGCTCCAAATTTTGATTTTCCACATATTTATTCAAAATATTTTTGGTTTTCAAAAATTATATAAAAATAAGATTTGGAAATGGGAAAATCTATACTACCAAAAAAATAATTTTTATAAGATTGTTAGAGAAACTTTATTTTTGACTAAAAATTAAACTATAGAAAGGGAAACTTTTGGAAACTAAAAATAAAAACTTTCTATAAAAAGGGAAATTAAAACGAAATTTAAAGAATTTAAAAAGACATAATACCTAAGCGGGGACACCTCCCCCAAGCTTGCTTGATGTCGTGGGCCCCCTTCAGATATCTTTATTGGGACACAAATAGCACAAAATTTATTTTTATTATATATAGTTTTTTAGATAATTACCGAATGCCTTCGGCAAGGGCTCAACATTTATAGTCCATTGGCAAGACTCTCCTTCCTTCATTCTTCTGTGGTTGCATGGACGAACTCAGTAGAGGTTTCCGGTTGCCCTGGGATCCTCTCTGTGTCAGTGACTGGAACTGATGCAACTATCTGTGCTATCTGTGTTCTATCATCTTGTTGAAACTTGTCTAAACTTTATCAGATGAACAAAGAGTTTCAAGCTAGGCATTGATGTTCTCAATGATCTTGTCATTGTAGGACAGCTTCTTGGTCAGATTCTCGTTGATTTTAGCTTGCCCTATGACCAGATCTTTCAAGGAAGGCTGATTGAAGAAATTACCCTGTGGGCGGTGCTGATTGTTCCATCCGTTGTTACCTTGCTGTGGTGGCCAAAACCCATTGTTGACATATGCTGCTTCTTCTTGGGTTTCGGGGCAATTGTTACCCGAATGGCCATTATCACCACAAACTTCACACGATGTGTGTGAGTTCAATGCTTGGACGGTGCCTATGTTGGGATTTGCAACTTGTCCGTCCATCCTTTGCAGCAACAAGTCTATTTTCGCGGTAAGCGCATCTGCCTCCTTTGCAGATTGCGAGCCTTTTTGTGTTTTCCTTCCTTCTCCCTAGCTTTGATTTGCCATCATCTTCTCGATGAGGGCAGTAGCTTCATTAATGGTGAGAGAAAGGAATGCACCTCCAGCTGCGGCATCTACGTGCCCCTTAGACATGGGCGTGAGCCCCTCATAGAAATTCTGAAGCACAAGCCAATCTTCCATTCCGTGGTGGGGGCAGGCCCGAATGTACTCCTGGAGCCTTTCCCAAGCCTCAAGAATGGATTCGAGTGAAGTGTGCTGGAAGTTTGATATCTTTCCCCTCAGAGCGCTGGTCCTGCTCATGGGAAAGAACTTGGCGAGGAATGCCGCAGAGCACTTTTCCCATGTGTCAACAGCTTCCTTGTTCTGATAAAACCATTGTTTCGCCTTTTCAACGAGGGAAAAGGGAAACAGACAGAGCCTGATGTTGTTTTGCGTGATGTCCTTGATGACGACGGTGTCACATAGCTCAAGGAAGTTCTGAAGGTGGGCGTTGGCATCCTCGCTTGGTAGGCCACAGAATTGGCTCACCTGCACCATAGAGATGAGGCCAGTGCGGATCTCGAAGCTTCCATTCCCCATATTGACAGCGGACCCAGTCGGCATGTTGGCAACAGCGGGAGTGGAGTAGTCACGGAGTGTCTTGGCCATAGCGATTGGTGCAGTTGGTGCTAGAACGGTTGATTCGCTTGCCGGTTGCGTAGCAGAAGAAGAGACGGTACAAACCCTTCTCTTCCTTAGGAGTGTTTCTGGATCACTGTGGAAGTTTGCCGGCAAGTTGAAATCGCTCATACACTACCCTGTTTTCATTCCAATAAAAAGCGGAAGAAAACAGTAAAGTTATCCTGCTTAATCTATGGCTACCAATGCTTATTATGCAATCAATATTTATGCCAGTATGATTTTTGCCTTCCCCAGCAACAGCGCCAGAAATGCTTGTTGGCATTTCTTAGCGTCACTACTAAAAATAGACCACAAATCCATCCTTAGCAATGGCATCCGAAATGTCGGGTGTTGGCATATCGTAACAATCGCTACATTAGAGAGATAACCCAAGGCAACTCGAGGGCGCCGGCCTTAGCAGTGCAGTCTGGTAACAATAATTAGGAATACCGGACTGGCCTTCCTAATCATCCTTACTTGTGATATGCAAAGCTGTGGCACTACGCTTGAAAGTGCACAATGATTACAATCTTAAGTAATGGTACTTAGGTACGTCAATCGATAGTTCATGAATGAAGAAGTAATTTAACTGCAATCGGACAGAACTATCATTGTAGCATTTCAACCCGTGAGTATTCAAGGGTGTCGAATTTATAATTCCCGTAGGGAGGCAAAGGGATCAAACATGGTGTTCTTGGGTATTCTTAACATCACTACCAAAAGTAGACTTAGTTCTCTAAATCTAGTAACGGTGCCAAAAATGCCAAACCTATCCCTCATACCACTTAAGCCAAGTTGTCATCCCCAGCATGACATGAGAGACGCGGTATTGAAATATGCAATTGCTCTTCTAATTAAATAATGAATGGGATCTGCAAGCACACAGATTAATACCGATGTAGCATTTTAACCGGGAAGTATTCCAGGTATCGTTATTTATATTTTTACCACTGGGAAGGGATTAGCAATCATCACTATTGATTACAGAATAGAATATGAGATTGAGTATCTATCATTGCATGTATAATTGAGAACATTTATCTAACTCTTCATACAGGGATAAGTGTCACATAAAAGATATATGAAATAATAATAGTGACAAAGATAATTAGTCTGATCATAACTTAGCCACATAATAAATATGATAAGCACCTCAATTAGATACTCTAGAAAGTCATTAGCATGGTATTAGAACGAACTACAAGAATATTCCCTAAGTTATTCTCAACTATATAGTCTAGCATATCATAGTTAGTGCAAGCATACTTAGCAATCATTGTGAGACAAGACTACGCCCATACATAGTGATATTAGCAAGGTAAATGAGAAACATAGCAATCACTCCCCTGTAGTAATATTGCTCTGCCAGCCCAATACACGAGAGGGGGACTATATAAGAATCAATGAAGCTGTCACTATCACAAACTACCCCACGATCTGGCATATTGGGTACAATCGCAGATAAATACGGTATAAGCACCACGCCTACACAATATCTATCATTTACCCATGGATCCGATGGATAAATGCTATACGATCCTAAGCATGTATGTAGATCCAATCTAACTAAGCCAAGTACATAACTATGATAAACTAAGAACAATATAATCTTGAATATAAACAAGTAGAGCAAAGTCATAAGCAATATATTGAAGTAGAACAAAGTCATATTCATAATATTGAAGAACAAAGATAATTAGAAAGCAATTAGAAGCACAATTAGAGAATTACCAAGAATCCTCCTGACAGATCCAGAAACCAATCGAAGATTGACTCCTTCTAGTTCTAATCCTATGTAGCTATGCTAATCTAGATATCTAATTGATGTGGTGGTTCTAATCTTGATCAGAGGCTTCTTCTCCCTTGAGGAACAATGAATTAGGGTTGAGAGGCTCCCTCCTCCAGGGGCCACATGGTCTGGTTTTATAGTCCCTTCAAGTGAATATAGGCCGTTGGATCAAACTGACATAGATTGTATGGTTTAGATTCATCCTTTAGGTCGGTGGAGATCTCCCACGAAGCAGAGTCCTGATTGGACTCCAGAGGTGGGCGGGCGCCCTGCCTCTGGCCCCGTTTCGCCTCCGCTTCGGTCTCGTGGCTTTTGGAGTCTTCTAGATGTAAGATAATTGTGCGGCACGTTAATATCTCTATGTAATCCCGACGTGTGGGCCTTTCTTCCGTATTTCCTGATAACCCCCTGCAGAAATAGACAAACACCAAAACTCGTAGAATTCTATCAGATAAAACCCTAAGTCTAGATGTTGATTTCATTTGGATCCTTTTCTTTATTTATTTGATAATTAAATTTGATACTTAAGGACCGTCAACAGGTGTAAACATGATTACTTATTGAATGCTTGGTAGACATAGAGTAAACAGAAATAAACATGATATTCAAGACAGTGGACACACATTGGATCAACCTCAAGGATAAAATAGAAGAGAAATAATAAATAAAGAATAAAGAAATAAATCTACTTGGGCAGGCATGGGTCACATATAAGTACTCACATTTCCACTTGTTGCACTATAATTCCTGCAAAATATAATCACTATGGTACAAGTGGAACTTGTTAGTAATAAAATGCATGTGTGTATATAATATGATTGCTTCTTCTCCTTTTTGATCATGTTGGCAGTTTATGATTGGTCTATAATGACTGCCAATAGCGCACCACCTTGCCTTGATCATCCTTCTTGTTCCGGAAGACCCACTTTGTTCTAATCAGTCTTGCATCTTTGTGTCACTCTTCAAGTGTCCACACTTAGTTGCGAGAGAAGTTGTTAAACTCCTCTTGCATGGCAATGAACCAATCTGCATCATGAAGAGCTTCCTCTATGGTCTTTGGTTCATCTTCAAGAGACACAAAAGTGTGATGTTCAATAAATAAAGCATATCTAGAGCGTGTAGTTACACCACGTGATGGACTCCCGATGATGGGATCTTAAGAGTGATCTTGGAGGAGATGTGATGATCTTCTTAGCGCCACTTGAGGGTTGCTTGGGGAGCATCAACATCTTGTGCTTGTGACATCGCTTGCTCATGTTGAGTGTCTTCATGAGCATCTCTCACATCTTTGTCTTCATCTTGTGGCACATGTGAGGAAGATGGTGGATCAATGATTTGTACATCATCATCTTCTTTTGGCTTGATGTCTCCCACCGGCATGTTCTTCATGGCATCCCTCAATGGTTCACCACCTACATCATCAAGATTATCACTTGCTCCTTGGGAGCCATTAGTTTCACCAAATTCAACAACAAATGTTTCTTCAACCATGTTTGTGGCATGGTTAAAGTCCCTATATGCCTTGGACTTTGATAAATAGCCAACCAAGTAGCCAATGTCACATCTTCTTTGGAACTTTCCCAAGTGTTGGCACTTCTTCTAGATGTAGCATTTGCACCCAAACACTCTAAATAATGAGACATTGGGCTTCTTCCCATTGAGCAACTCATATAGTGTCTTCTCTAGGAACTTGTGAGGAAAGAGCCAGTTTGAAGCATAGCATGCGGTGTTGATTGCCTCGTCCCACATCTTCTCCGAAGTGTTGTACTCATCAAGCATTGTTCTTGCCAAGGTGATCAATGTCTGGTTCTTTCTTTCTACTACCCCATTTTGTTGTGGTGTGTATGTTGAGGAGAACTCATGTTTGATTCCAACTTCATCACAATATTCTTCTATGTTGGTGTTGTCAAACTCTTTGCTATTATCACTTCTTATCTTCTTGATCTTGACATCAAATTGATTTTGGGCATTCTTTGCAAACTTCTTGAAAATTGATGCAACTTCAGCCTTGTCTTGCAAGAAGAATGTCCAAGTGTATCGGGAATAATCATCAACTATGACCAAGCAATATTTGTTGCCTCCAAGACTAGCATATGTGGTTGGTCCAAATAAATCCATGTGGAGTAACTCAAGCACTCTTGAAGTATAGAGATAGGCCTTGGTTGGATGGGTGTTTGCAACTTGCTTGCCGGCTTGACATGCACTACATAGCTTGTCCTTCTCAAATGTCACATCCTTTAAGCCTCTAATCAATTCTTTCTTCATCAACTTCTTGAGTGTGCCCATTCCAACATGAGCTAGCCTTCTATGCCACAACCATCCAAGTGAGGTCTTGGTGAATAAGCAAGGCTTGACATCAACTTCTTCAGATGAGGAATCAACTAGATACAAGTTGTTGTGTCGGAAGCCTTTGAATACCATTTCATTATCATCCTCCTCGGTCACAATCACTTCCCTTTTCTTGAATAGGCATTGGAAGCCAAGATCACAAAGTTGTCCAACCGAGAGCAAATTGAAACTCAATGATGACACGTAGAGCACATTGGTGATGGAGTTGTCATTTGATATTGCAATATTTCCTAGACCCTAGACCTTGCCTTTTGAATTCTCACCAAATGTGATCTTCTCTTGGTTGTCAACATCTTCATCAAGTGAGGTGAACATCCGGGGATCTCCGATCATATGTTGAGTGCAATCACTATCAATTACCCAATGTGATCCACCGGTCTTGTAGTTCATCTACACACAAGAGATCAAGCTTGAGATTTAGGGACCCATATTTGCTTAGGGCCTTTGACCTTCTCTACTAGTTTCTTAGGCACCCAAATCTTCTTTGGCCTTTGCTTGTTGGGTGGCCCCATGAAGCTAACCTTGACCTTGCCACTCTTGTCTTTCCATACAATGTAGTGAGCATTGAAGGCAAATGGTCTAGCATGCTTAGGCAAGGGTGGTGGTAGTGGTGCCTCACACTCATCAGCAAAGTGTCCTTCTTGTCCACACTCAAAGCACTTATTTTGCTTGGGTTTGCTTGGTTGATCATGAGTGGCTAGTGACTTGATGAGCTTGCTTTGATGAGCCTTGTAGCCAATCCCACTCTTGTCCATCTTCATGACGGTGTTCATGAAAAGCTCACTTTGAAGGTCCTTTCCTTTGGTGAACTTGGCTAACCCCTTGGTTAGATGCCCCTTCTCTTTCTTGAGCTTGTTGTTCTCTTGAGTTAACCTTTTGATGATTGGGTCATTGTTGCTCTCTAACTCTTCCAAGATGAAGGACTCATCTTCTTCTTGCTTGTCATACAACAAACCAAGCTTGATATATTGATTTTCTTCTTTGAGCAACTTGTTCTTATATGAAAGCTTCTTATCTTGATCAAGTGACTCAATCACAATGGTGTTGTGCTTGGCTTGCTCTTGCAACTCTTTCTTGAGCTTGGCATTTTCTTTCTTGATCATGAGTGTCCTCACTCTCGGCCACTACCACATTCTTGCCCTTGCAACCAACACATTTGCTAGTGCTCTCCACAAGTAAGTCATCACAAGATGTGGCTACATCAAGCTTAGCAACATGGTTAGTAGCATCATGTGTTTCATTGATTACAAGATCATAAGCTATCTCGAGATCATAGTTTTCTTTTAGAGTTGTGAATTCTTCCTTCAAAGCTCTATGTCTAGTGATAAGCTCATCATAAACACTCTCAAGTTTATCATATTTTTCTTTGAGCTCTTTTAGAGATAGTTTGAGCTCCTTGAGCTTAGTGGTCATGATATCATTTTGTTCTCTAAGCTCATCACTAGATTTAAGCTTTTCTCGAAGAGATTCATTTTCATGTTCAAGCTTATTGTTGGGTATTTTAAACGCAAACAGAAAAAATCCGCAAGCGCACGGATACCGATGTAGCTTTCACTCGGGAGTATTCGAGAGTATCGATTTTCCATAGGGAACGTGAGTGTACTAATTAAGATTCAAGATCGCCCAAGGATAACGATATAATTACTTTTGGTGGGAAGAGAGGAAGTTTTCTGAGAGTTCTCAAGTTGATCTAAGAATCAAGAATTACTTCAAAGATTACTTATTTCGGGACATCAGAACACTAACCACAGAAAGAGATGAGAAGGGGGCTAGGATGCTCTGACTTCGGTCCTACAAACACCGATCCGAACGAGGTGGAATACGTCGACCGTTAGGGCTGTCACTACCCTAGGGCTACCGCAACAATCTGCAGGATTGGGTGTAATTCCAGGTAATTGCAAGACTAAACACCACGTCTAATCTATTAATTACTACTCTAGCGTTTCAAAGACTAGAGCACTTGATGCAAGCGGGAATCCAATAAATAACTTGAATGTAAATAAAAGTAATTAAAGAACTCAGGAATTATGAATTGAAGAACTTGGAGAACGATGAAGAACGAACCAGTTGCTGCAAAAGTACAATGTTGAGGAAGATCCGACAGATCCGGCTCCTCCGCTCTCCTCTTCTCTCTCCCTATTTTCTAGATTACAACTAGAACTAACTAGAACTAGAACTAGATGAACTAGAACTAGAACTAGATGAACTAGAGGGATCCTCTCTACTTGGATGAATAATTGAAACCCTAGCTTTGATTCTGTAGAAGAGGTATGTTCTCCATGGGATAGACACATAACTCACATAACTGGTACTGCTGGATGTGGCGGTAACACTTGTACCACTTATCAAAGTTTTCTTCATGGAGCATTGATAGTATAATATGGATTATTATTGTTGTGAGTACATGAGTCGATAAGAAAATATGTTTCTTTATTGCTAATAAGCCATATAAATTGCTATGGACATATTCTTTGAGTTAATTTTTTAAGGAAACAACTTTCATAAGATAAATGATAGCAACCATTCATATAAATACTTTGATTTAGTTTTTTTATACATTATATGGATAGTCTAGGCATGTTAGGAGTTACTCTGAATTTTTCAAGATGGTAGCCATTTTTCCGAATTTTGCGATTATTATTAGACTATTAGTGTAATAATGTTTAAGTAATTTAGATATAGATTTAGGGGTCATTTTAGGTTATCTTTCATAATAACATATGTGGTCAATTTAGACTATGATTTTACTTATCTTTTATAAGAGCAATTAAGTTTGGACGAAAAACTTGAAGCTCGATAGCTCGCTCAGCTCGGCTCGTTATCATAACGAGCCGAGCCAAGCCGAGATAAGATTTTAGCTCGTTAACTATAACGAGTCAACTTGAGCCAGCTCACGAGCCAAACGAACTACAGTTTCAGAGAAAAAGTTATTATAACTTATATTAGTTTTGTACTACTTCATGTCTTACACTTTGTAAATAATTGATATGTTAGCTTATATAAATATTTTGTTCAACTTAAGACTACTAAATATATTATTTTTTTATTACTATTTTTGAACTTTAGATAAGTGTAAATATTATATTTTATATACTTTTTATACCTGGCTCGCGAGCTTAACGAGCTGAGCCGGCTTTTTGGCACATTAAGATAACGAGCCGAGATGAGTTAGCTTATTATCGTAACGAGCCAGAAAGAGCCAACCTGAGCCGGCTCACTATCTAGCATTAAGAGCAACACTAGATTATTTTAAGTTATTTTTGTAATGTCATAGGAGGGTAATTTTATGGATTTTTGAAAGTTTACTTTTGTATTACTTCATTTAATAAAAAAGATTGGTAATTTATAAGTAAAAAAAAGATATGACAGCTATTTTGACGGAGGATAACCCTGCATTTATACAAAGTAGTTTTTTTTTATGAAACGGTGGGGGAGCTTCCCACCTCTTTTTTTAATTGAATAAAAGAATCGTTACAAAAGGCAAGTGTCAAGGAAAAGTAAAATTACAAGCCAGTATGCCCAAAAGGAAAAAAGCAAGAGAATTACAGGTATGACTCTTTCCAACTATGAATAGCAGCGTTTTTACTGAGCTTGACCTTGTTACAAATCAATCCAAGTTCGGCCTTGAATTGCCTTTTCCAGTGTTGTAGGTTTTTCTGTCCATTGTCGAAGATGATATTATTTATTGTATTCCAGATGATCCAACATGCCGTGATGAAGATTTCTCAGAATATGGCATGCACTGCCAAAGTTCAATCTTGCTTGGAGAATCATGTCCAAATGTTCCAAATACAAACACACACAAACCTGGCTGGCACTACTGGAAACTAGAATGGCCCATATGCATGCAAAACCGATTGTATTTTTCTGTTAGGATTCTTGGAACCGACACGTTAATTACTAATTTATTATGTGCATCGAAAAAAACGCAGAGAGAAGTTTTTCACCCAAAGGACAATTTGAGTTTCCAATAGTGTGGGGTTACCAGCACAGTGTATCAAACAACGGGACAGAAAGAGAACTTCAAACAACAGGATATGATAACTATTGCTATTATCAACAAAATCAATTGATGGATGCTTTGCTTTCTGTGGGGCTTCTATTTTTGTCTTTTTTCTACTGGATTTTAGTGCGTTCAAACTAAACAATAATAGTCAGAAGTTAAGTTATGCAACCACAAAAAGAGGTACTAGCAACTCAACCTAACACTCTTTCAATGATAATTGGTAATAAGGTGTCACACAATCAGGAGCAATTCTCAAAAGTGATGAGTACTAGCACACTAAATATCTTTTTTAGAAGAGCTGTGGTGGATAATAAACTTACAGAATGACTTAATCTAGTAGCACGGATCTCAAATGTTGAATTGGTGGATGGTTCGGATCACTTCAGGTGGAGCCTAACCAACTCCGGATTATTCTTTGTCCGCTCTTTGTATCTCCATCTTATAGATACACAAACACTTTTTCGTCATAGGAAGATTTGGAAGATAAAAATCCCTCTAAAAATTAAAATCTTTCTTTGGTTATTGCAAAGGGGTGTCGTCTTAACCAAAGACATCCTTGCTAAGAAAAATTAGAAGAGTTAGAAGTGCATCTGCTATAATGAAAATAAAACTATCAAACATTTGTTTCTAGACTATCCCCTTACCAAAATGATATGGAGGATTATCTTTTTTGCTACTAGTCTGACTCTATCAGCCACATGTTCGGTAGTTGGCTAATTAATCAAAACAAAAGGATTAGGAATTTGATTTGGGTGGGGGTGGCTGCCATGTGTTGGGCTATCTGGAGATGCTATAATAATATTGTTTTTAATCAAATAAAATCTAACTCTATTATGTGGGTAATTTTCAGGGGAGCATACTGGTTACGCTCTTGGGCCCAGCTGCAGTGTGAGGAGACAACCAAGGACGCACTCTCAACGATGAGCAATAATTAGAAGTAATTGCTTTAGAGATGTCCAACAAAGAATAGAAACATTTATATTGTTTGAACTAACGTCCTGTTCGATCTATAAGACTATGGCTTTCTCTTTTTTTTCCTCCAAAACTTTATAATAATGGGTTGTGTACATCCCTGGATCTGGCCGGATATTATTTTATACATTATCTAAAAAAACAATCAGGAGCAATATGAAGTCATGTAGCACATATTGGAGTCTCAAGGAGGAGGTGAAGAACAGCAAGACTTCTCTTGGACGATTTTGACACGAAGATAACAAGTCCTCAAGTAGGACTAGGTCCATTTGAGATATATCAATATTAATTAAGTTTTTCTAAACGAACGACTCTATATTGGACTTTACAACATTTGAAAATTCTTGTACGATAATGGTCATATCTAATGACTTGGAAATTGAATCATGAGTTTTGCTGTGTAAATTAAATTTGGGATTAATAACAAATTAAAACCTCTATCGCATAGACTTCGTACATGTAACAATTTAAACTAACTCTCTTCATGATTAGGAGATGACAAAGATGGAATAATAACATTTCCTAATTTTTAGAGCAAAACACATACACTAGGATTCAAGTTTTGTTGGCATAATGTGTAAATTTTAATTTGATGGTTTGTAAATATTGAAAATAAAAATTAATCGGGATATATTGTACTAAAATGTCTTAGTACATAGAAAAAATGACACGACACAAAAAGAATATTAGAGTTTATTTTCGCCCTTTTTGGAGATATAGAAAAAACATTTCCAATAACTTTTGGTGAACTTCTTCTCTATTTGCTATTGGATAGCTAGCTAGATCCTCCTATATAATCCATAGCATCTGTGTGGCTGGCATAATATTTTTTTTGTCCGTGTTCACTCTTTTCTCCTTTGCATTGCTTCCCTCGTGATTGGCAAATCTGCTTATACACTAATAATTAACAAGTAGGCCATGACATAGGTGTAAAGACAGTCTACGCCTGACCTAAATCAACATGATTAATTGGTGCTAAGTGCTCCCAGAGATATGTGCCCTTATAGACAATTAGAGGGAAACTTCGATGGAATATATTCTGTGAGCTCATATTATATATTTCCCCATCATTAGGAACGAATGTGTCCGTGATAATATATACATTTTCCAACGATTATTTGTACTATCTCTATCCCAAAACATACTCCCCTCTATCTCAAATATAAGAGATTTTTTAGTTGACTTAAGTCAAATTGTCTTAAGTTTGATTAAATTTATAAAAAAACAATGATATTTATAACATCAAATTAACATCTTCGTTAGATACATCACAAATTTTAATTTAGTTTCATAAATTATTTATTTGATGTTGTAGATTTTAGTACCCCTATTTATAAGCTTGGTCAAACTTATAATAGTTTGAATGAGGGAAAACTCATGTCCTTTATATTTCAGGACCAGGACCAGTGTACTATAGGATTTAACTAATTAATTTGTTGCACAAAATCATATATGTGAATAGCTAGTTAGCTACCAACATTAATTCCATATATTCATGCATCTATGTAACCATGTGAATTGTTTCCATTGGCATGCATGCACGGTTAACTATGCATTCTTTCACATTATTAGTAGTGTGGCAAACAAGAATCACTACTGTAGTTATTCGAGCACCTAGCTAGGTAAATAATTTTACTGAGGCACTGATTTTTTTTTAGAATTGCCAGAGAGTGACAAGTTTATTTTCTTTGATGTAGGAGTACTGTAGTTTCGTTTGTGATTTTCTTTTTCCTTCTAGTACAGTACGTATTCGTTTAAGAGAATCATCTTATATAGCATATCAGAAAAAATGTACTCATAATGAACTGTCTGTCATCCGAGAAAGATTTGGACTAACTAGAGTACTCTCTATATCCGTAAAGAAAGTCGCTTTGGACAAGATTTGGGTCAAATATTGAGAATATAAATCATGAATAACTTGCAAGTTTGGAAATATGAAAATCATATGAATAAATTTGTCTTAAAAATACTTCTATAAAAATATGCATGTACCACTTTTTGATAAATTATAAAAATAAAGAGTTAAAATTAGGCTTTGCAGACCATGTCATTGTCCTAAACGACTCTATGAAGGGAATATTGTACATATTTACAAATAAACCTAATTAGAAACAATTTTTTTCTCTATCGCATAGCATGCCGTGCTAGAACTTTCGTAGCTATGAAATCTTTTTTTTTTCTCTATCGCATATTTTTTTCTCCTATCGCATAGCATGCCGTGCTAGAACTTTCATGGCCCAAATCTTCCGAAACTTCTTTTGTATCCATGGAGATCGTATAAAAACTGATGGCAAGAATATTTTTCCTAACGGTTCAAGAATATGTAAGAATATCATCTTGGCCACTTGCCAGCAGCACATATCTCCGTTAGGAACTGGGAGAAAAAGGAGCTTTATTTGGCGAAGATATATTATTACCCGGGCCGGCCCCAAGAACTTTACTGATTGTACGTCCTACATTTGTTCCATGGTGGTACGGTTAGAGCTTTGCATCTATTAGCATCTAGTAAGCTATAGCATACTAGCTCGAAATAAACCACATCGAAATTAAATTCGAATATATAGAGGATTCTATAACTAATCAATCAATCATTTGAATAGCTGAGCAGAACAGTCTGCTCCTAGATTGTTGTGGTGAGTTGTGACTATTGGCCTACTGGGCCTCAACTTGCAAGGATGTATGCATGGTTCAGGATCCAGGCTGATCTTAGTCAAGTTAATTAATATATATTCAATTTATTCTAAATTATAAGACGTTTGATTTTTTTTTATATTGAATTTGACATCTCGTCTTATTCAAAAATTTGTGCAAATTTCACTTCTTTTGTCATGGCTTAGTTTATTAATAAAAATTCTTTAAAAATGACTTAAATGTAACCTTGTTTATATAATTTTTTTAAATAAGACGAGTGCTCAAACTTGGAGATAAAAGTCAAACGTCTTATAATTTGGAATGAAGGAAATACGAGGCATATGGAAAAGTCTTGGCTAGGTTCGTTCAACTTGAAACAGAGCAGCCTGTTTTTTTTTTCTAAAAACCAGATATTCTGGCAAGGAACGAAAGCTGGTCTAGCCGCTGCTTAACGAGCCCTAGGTATAGTTAGTACTCTCTCCATCAAATTGTAAGTCATTCCAAGAATCTTGGAGAGTCAAATTTTTCTAAGTTTGATCAAATTTATATGATAAAATAATTATTATTATGATACCAACTAAGTATCATTACATTCTTCCTTAATTATATATTAATAATATACTCACTTTACGTTACAAATCTTAGTATTTTTCTCTATAAATTTGGTCAAACATGAAAATGCTTTGACTCTCCAAGATTCTTAGAATGACTTACAATTTGGGACGGAGGGAGTAGTAACCAGGACAGCTGTGCTTGTCACCTGATACAGAAGTTAACCAAAAAGAGAGAATATTTTACCTTTCGGCTGCTTATGAAACTTCTGCTGGCTATCTGTACACTGTTTGTGTGAGAGGCAGATCAGCTGCAGCGGCGGTATAAAAATCAGATGTTTGGATTGATAATTCCAAACTGTAACAGGAAATGCATCTTTCTTCCACAGCAAATTATAGCCAGTTAGCATCTTCTAATAATGAAAAACAAGGAGTATTTGCAACAGAAGGAATAAATTAATTAAAGTTTTCGACGTGCCCTCAAACTACTGTACACGAAGCTTGTGTGAGGATCGGAGTATATGACCAAAATGATTAGCTTGAGCACTACTCAAAGTAAGTTATATCTTATTTAGCAACTAACCATATATTTGTTTAAAAGTAGGAGGGATAACATAGTGCACGCCCGCCGTACAAAAAGCTAATTGAGATGGATCTGGCATCTACTAGGATTAGACCACTGCATGCAGATCTTCTATTTTAGCACTATTGTTCGTGAAACCTATCTAGATATCAAGATATATTTTGGGCAACTAAAGAAGATCACAATTTGTCTTTAAACAAATACTTACTAGGCCTTTGCCATATACTATATGATCGTGGACGCAATGCAATGTGGTACAACCTTTTGATTTGTAGGGCCGGGCAGCCAAATGAAGATGGACGGCGGAGGAAAACGATATGGGTTGGTGTGGGCTAGCAATTGTGAGTGCGAGCCAGGCTTATCTCTGCATGCAGTCGAGTCGATCAATCCAAACATCTGATCAGACGGAGACTCTTTTCATCCACCATTTCTCATCAGAACGGTGTCGTGCCATACGTATCAGGCGTCCAGCTAGCAAGCAATACTGCTCCTGCGCCACGCACGGGCACCATGGCACTGCGAAAGCAACCGCAACATCTCTGTCGTCGTCGATCTTTATCCAAACAACGTATGGTGTATATATGTCCCAGGCCTTGGCCCCCAGCCGGCCCCCCACATGCAAAAAACATGCATAGATTTTGTATTACAAATGTTGGATATATTTTTTATAAACTTAACCAAAATTGAACATGTTTGTACAAAACTATAACAATAATTTGTGTTTCGGATGTGATAAGTGTATACATCAGTCGAGAGTTTTCTCATATCCAATTTTCCTTCGGCCGATCTAGTTCGAGTTTGAAGCTTATGTAATTCAAGTAGTTCAAGTCAAAGAGGAGGAAGCTCATAGAAACAATCTATGAAGATTTCGAATGATCCTCAACTATAAGTGATCATCTCCATCAAAGTGTATCATGTACCCCCCCCCCCCTTCTCCCCCAACAAGATTTCAAGCATTTTCTCAATTATTGCAAGCATTTGTGGTATTTAAAGAAAAAGGAGAGAAATTGACCCAAAAATATGGAAATGATATGGGCTAGATAGATGAGAAGACCACAAGAGCAGGATTGAAGAATAGAAGGTGATCAAAATTTGAAGTGCACAAGTAGGGGGAGCAAGCTCGTGAACATGGTTGTCGCATTTTGAAATGTGCATAACATATGATTGCTTGCATTTGCATTGAAGTTTTATTGAAACATATGCCCTAGTTGCTAAACCAGGAGCAATTATAATCCTTTTGGCATATGCTTGCTCTGACAATATCAAGTTCTATCAAATGGATATAAAGAGTGCTTTCTTGAATGGGAAGATCAATGAGCTAGTCCTTGTGGATCAACCCCCGGATTTAAAGATGCTAAATGGCCCAACCATTTGTACAAGTTGAGCAAGACTCTCTATGGTTTGAAACAAGCACCTAGAGCATGGTATGAGAGGTTAAGAGATTTTCTCTTCTCTAAGGGTTTCAAAATATAGGAGGTTGGCACTACCCTCTTCACCAAATAATTGGAAGTGATTTGTTTGTGTGCCAAATATATGTATATGACATCATATTCAGATCAACAAATTAAGACTTTTGTGAAGAGTTTGGAAAAAATGATGACAAAAGAATTTGAGATGTCCATGACCGAAGAGTTGAGTTTCTTTCTTAGATTATTGTAGATCAAACAATTGAAGCATGGTACATCTGTGATTAGAGGCAAAAATTTGGAAGACATACTAAAGAAGTTCAATATGGAAGAAGTGAAGCCACTTAGGACACCCATGGCGCGTACACTAACAGGCATTTGGATTTGGATGAAGGAGGAGAACCAGTGGATCAAAAGCTAAATAGGTCAATGATTGGAAGTTTACTTTGCTTGACCCATCAAGACCACACATCTTGTTTAGTGTATGCATGTGTTGCCAGATTCAAGCCTCTCCAAAAGAACGTCATTTGGCCACGGTGAAAATAATACCGAGGTACTTAAAGCATACTACGATTGTTGGATTGTGGTATCAAGAGGTACACAATATGAGCTTGTTGGATACACTTGTTCAGGTTATGACGGGTGCAAGGTTGATACGAAGAGTACTTTGGACACATGCCAACTACTTGAAAGATCACCTGTGTCATAGTCCTCTAAGAAGCAAAATTTGGTTGCATTATCAACGGAGTAAGGTGGAATAGATCTTCATGGATAGTTAGTGTGCCACCTTATTGGACTTTGGAATCAATTTTGAGCAAGTGTCATTGCGATATGACAATGAAAGTGCCATGAAGATTGCGACTAACATCGTTCAACGCTCTAGAATAAAGCACACTGATATTTGTCATCACTTCATAAGAGATCACCGAGTAAAGGGGGATATTGAAATTGAGAGTGTGGACATCGATGACGAACTAGCAGATATATTCAACAAGACATTAGATAAAAGTGAAGTTTTGCAAGCTAAGAAATGAGTTGGACATTCTTGTCGTGTCCAACATGTGAAGAAGCATTCTCTAACTCTGGCACTAGTCACCATGTGCTCACGCAAGCATGTGACAGGTCACAGAATAGAGTTTGCTATAAACACATATGTATAGTGGTTGTCGAATGAAGCTCAGGCCTTGTTTAGATGCAATTTTTTTTTAAAATTTGACATTGTAGTATTTTCGTTTGTATTTGACAAACATTGTCCAACCATGGACTAACTAGACTCAAAAGATTTATCTCGTGATTTATAGATAAACTGTATAATTAGTTATTCTTTTTTATCTATATTTAATGCTTCATGTATGTGTCCAAAGATTCAATGTGATGGAAAATCTTGTAAAGTTTTGGAATTTTGGGTGTATCTAAACAAGGCCTCAATGCAATCAAATCCAACCGCAGGCTAATGTGACATGGTACAGAGATTCTCAAAGAAGAGCCGTTTGATATGATGCAAATCGATCAATATTCAGTGTCCAATTGTGTGACTAGGCTGAAGCAATGGTTACCGATGAGATAACTCCACCTTCCGATCGATATGACTAACAGAATAAGGCCACCAAAGATATGGTTCCAATTCACAACTAACGGGAGGGTCACTTCAAATTTCAAAAGTGTCTCCAAAGATATTTGTAAAAAAAGAAAAGGTGTCTCCAAGAAATTAAAATAAAAAAAAACGATGGGATTTGATGTATGAGTTGTATTCTTCTCATGGGATACGATGGCATGCCACCACCACCAGTGAGCAGCCGCTGCGTCGTCGGGGGTGAGGACGTGTACGTACGATGCATGCAGGTGGGAGCTGAAAAGTGGAAACCACCACACCACACCGCAGCACAGCACAGCACAGCAGTTGCTCGAGTCGAGCGGAGTCGGCAGCAAAGTTGACAGTGGCGCGCGAGATGGAGGAGCTGCTTTGCTTTGCTTTGCCTTCCGGCGGCGTGCGCGTGCGCTTGCTAGCAGCTGATTTGCCGATTGGCACAATAAAGTTGAAGTGGATAGATAGATAGATTGACAGAGTGACAGATGATGAAAAAAAAAAACAAGTACTAGTTGTTTCTAGTCGAGTAAAGAAACAGTCTTGGTAGTACTAGATTAGATAAAAAGTTGGCGGGTGTACTTTTGTTGAACATCCTCAGGTGTATACTACCAAGAGCGGAAAAAAGCAGGGGACGATATTGGTGAGGGCGAGGGAGTGCAGCTAGCTAGCTAGGGCCACGTGATGAGGATCGGACATCGGAGGCGAAGGTGGTGGCTGCTTTTTATCCGGCCGGGAGATAAGAGTCGATAGATAGCTAGGCAGATAAGGTGCGATGCGATGCGATGGATTAGTTAGCAGCTGAAAGCAGCGGGGGCTGGCACCGGGCACCTGATGTGGAATGGAAGGTCCTGGGACTGTACCCGCGGCCGGCGCTGGAGTTGCCGGAGATTGGGTGGACATGCATGGGGTTACGCAGTTGGTGAGAAATTTTACAACATTTATATTTAAGAATTATTGTCTAACATATACTAACTAATTTTTAAAAATTTATCTTGTACATTATAGGCTAACTATATAATTAATTACCGTAAAATTTGATGTGAGGGAGAAACAAAAGTTTTGGACAATATTCGAGGAACTATAGCTAGGCCATGGACTGATCCATTTTGCATCAACGTCCCGGATTCATTCAGATACCTCGTGCGCTGGCGCTGCATCTGCAGGTTGTGCCTCTACCTACCTGCGACCTGGAAAGGCAGAAGGGGAGCGTCAGCATCGCACTGTCCTGCTCCTCCTGCACTGCACCACCCGCCGGGCGCCCGGCTGCCGTCGATGGCAATTTGCCGCCGTGTGCGGCCGCACACAGCGCCACCACCACACCAGCTAGCCGCAATTGGTTTGATTGATGGGACTGGGAGATCATCAATCAGGTGCGGGGTTTGTTGTTGCTGCGCTCGACGGCCGGGACGACTCACTCCGCGTCCACACCGCTTTTCTTCTCGGCCGACTTGAGCTCCGTCCGTCCGATCCGACGCGTCGTCGGCCACGAGTCACGTCACGACGCCGAGCCCCGCCGCTCTTTCTCGGCCTCTGATGCTCGGTGCTCACACGTGCGCAATCTCTTCTTCTTCTTCCTCGTTACTTGCTTTCCGCATCTGCATTGTAATTAGGGATGAAAACGGTACGGATATTTTCCGACCGTATTCGAGACCGAATTCGTTTAGAGAGGTTCAAATATGTCCGTATCCGAGTCCGAATGTTCAATATCTGATACCGTATCCGTATCCGAATACTTAAATCGTATATTTATGATGTCGACATACAATCATATCTTATCCGACATTGTTGACATTATCCGTATTCAAATCCGAATCCGATCCGTTTTCATCACTATTTGTAGCCGCCCATATACAGTACAGTACGGCATTACCATGCACACCGACAGACACTCTTCAGTCTTGACTCCCTTGAACGGATCCCCCGGCCGGGCATCGCACCGCCCCGGCCGCCGTCGTCTCCACTGCTTGTGCCTGTGCATCCAGCCGCATCAAAGCATACATACCCCCTCCCTCGTCAAATGAAATCTTTGGAATTCTTGGTTCGTTGGCCACATCGACGGAACCTGCGATTATTATTCCATCAATCACGTTGCATTTGGTCGGTCAGTCCACATTCCCCACATCACAGATTCACAGGACACACAGCGCATGCGGTGCAATGCAAATTACGCCACGCAGCAGAGAATTCGTCTTAGATTCTCAAATCAATCAATCTTTCCCCCCGCGTGAACGCCAAAAAGCTCATCCGCTGCTCTCCGATACGATTACGATTACGATCCCTGCTGTCGCCACCAATCCCACGTGCGCATGCAACCGATCTGCGTCAGCGATGTTTATTAGTATGATGATATATATACTATGCCACATTCTGTTCCATTCCACGTACGCTTGCGTTCTTTGTATCCGCGGATACGGAGAATTGAGTAGAAATCGCGGGTCGATCACCGGCCAGATCCATCCACAGATTACGACCCCTGCAGCATTATTAACGGAAATAAATATTCTTACTGCGAGAACTCTCAATGCTAGAAACTATATATAGTTTCTATAACTATTAATTTCTATAGACATTATGTATGAAAACTATGGTCTCAATGAATCCAGTCAAATTCATTCTCTCTCTCCATTCTCAACCAATCATATCACTTCATGTCTTGGATCTCGTGTAGACATGGTTTCTAACTTAGGTCAGTCTCAGTGGAAGTTTTATCTGAGTTTCATTCACATTAAATAGGCTGCCACATAGGCATTTTAGATGACATGGCAGCGTATTTAAGAAGAGAGAGAAGAAATGGGTTTCATCTAGATGAAACTCTCTTGGCACGATTACCAACTCTCTGTGAGTCTTGAAATTAAATGTCTATGAAACTATGGAATGAAACTCTCCATTGAGAGTGGGTATTTCATCCAAGTTTCATTTCATTTCATATGACATGGCAACCTTGGAAACAACGCTATAAAACTCTCCACTGAGACTGGTCTTAGACATGATTTTTGTTCTCTCTCTTCAATAACTATCTTGCTACATAAGCAAAATGCTTAGGTGGTACCATAATAAATGTCTATAGAAACTATAATGGTTTCTGCATTGGGAGTGCCCTTAGGGCACTCACAATGCAAGACTCTATCACAGAGTCCAAGACAATTAATTACATATTATTTATGATATTTTGCTGATGTGGTAGCATATTTATTGAAGAAAAAGGTAGAAAAAATAAGACTCCAAGTCTTATTTAGACTCTAAGTCCACATTGTTCGAGGTGATAAATAATTTTAGACTCTATGATAGAGTCTGCATTGTGCAATGCAGACTCTATCATAGAGTCTAAAGTTATTTATTAAGTTGAACAATGTGAACTTAGAGTCTAAATAAGACCTGGTGTTTTATTTTTTCTACCTCTTTCTTCAATAAATATGCGGCCACATCAGCAAAATACCATAAATAAGGGCACTCTCAATGCTAGAAACTACATGTAGTTTCTATACCTATTAATTTTTATAGACACTATATATAGAAACTATGGTTCCAATGGATACTTTCTATAGAATATTTTTTTATCCAATCACATTCATTCTCTCTCCATTCTTAGCCAATCATATCACTTCATGTCTTGGATTTTGTGTAGACATAGTTTCTAGCTTAGACCCAGTTTCTATGATTTTTGCTCTCTCTCTTCAATAACTCTCTTGCCACATCAGCAAAATGCTTAGGTGGCACTGCAATTAATATCTATAGAAACCATGATGGTTTCTGCATTGGGAGTGCTCTAATATGTAATTAATTGTCTTGGACTCTATGAAAGAGGTAGAAAAAATAAAACTCTAAGTCAACATTGTTCGAGGTAATAAATAACTTTAGACTCTATGATAGACTCTGCATTGTGAATGCTATTATAAGCTCGCTCTGCCATATTCTCATATGCATCATCATGCATGTGATTAATTGATGCGGGTTATTGGGAGCAGTCTCACGGAACGCCAGGATTTGCTACCTGGAGAAAGTCGAGGGGCTTGTTTACAACACAGAAATCAGTGAATCGCTTCGGCCAGCTCGCGTAGCATTTTTGTTTGTATTTGTTAATTATTGTCTAATCATATATTAAAAGCATTTCAACCGTTTTGCATAGTTTGTTTGGTAAATGAGAGAAATTGTCAAGTCCTAAATAAATATGACAAAGATGAAAAGAGACAATCTCGAATGGTTTGATTTGACAAAAAAGAAAATCTGACGGCGGAAGAAGGGAGTAGTCACGTGACCACCCGTGGAGGCGACGAATTTCGTGCGAGGGACGCGATGCCAAGCGCGGAGAGGCTTGGCATATATGGGAGTTCTTCCCCTCTATTTGTCAAGTTAACAAAATTGCAAAGCCCAATAGCTAAACGGTTGGATAGGTGTTTTTTAAATTTTTTTTACAATACATAAATGCAAAGCCTATTTGTCAAACAGTTGGAGATACTCTAACTAGACTCAAATATTTGTCTCGCAAATTACAAACAAATTGTAAATTTAGTTATTTTTTTTATCTATATTTAATGTTTCGTGCATGCGTCCAAATGTGATAGAGAATTTTACAGTACACAAAACCTTTTCACCCAGGAAACTAAACAAGGCCTTAATAATATTTTTTAGAGTTCAATGAATGAGCAGTCCAAACATAGAAAAAGAAGACTTTTAACATTTTGCAGCGTGTTCCCACAATTCAAGATGAATTTATTGGCTTGCTATAGAAAGACAATAATACCATTCACTTTTTCTGCTCGTTCAAGGTCTTCTTCCCCATTGGTTAGCCATGCTTCATTGCTTCCCCACCCCCGGCCCAGCGACCATGCCCTGGAGGATGCGCCCTCTTAGGTTGGCGGCAAACATGATATATTGGTAAAGTAGGGCCCGTGGCGTGGGTTGAAACTTGATGAAGCCATTATTTTTAGCTTTATTTGATTGATTGTCTGAAAAGTTATAGCTGAAAGTATTGTTCGCTAATTTATTGTGAAAGAAAAATATTGCTGAATGACTGACAGATTCGGTAGATAAGCTCAAGCGAACAGAAAAATTGTTTTAGGTTGTTTACATAGTATACATAAAATTATTCGCACAATACGCTGGCCGTGAAGTATTAATGAGATGTTCTAGGTATATATTTTTAATTGTTACAACAATCTCCATGTGCCTAGTTAGTCTTGTGTACTAGCCTGCCCGTGCTCTCGTAGCTAGCAACAAGCAAAGTAGCAGAGCCTGCTGGAGATTGCACAGGTTCTCAATTTAGTCCCGCCTCGCTTTCATGCAGAAAGAGAGAAGCAAACATGTGGGTACATAAACAGATCAAGGTAACACGCAGCTGAAAAATAAGGCTAATGTTGCCGGCATAGGCAAATCTATTGAATCTACCAACTATTCAATAATATCTTTTTTTACTTATATAACAAAACAGTATTTTTTATGGCTTATCATCTGTGGTGGGTCATGGGTTTGGGTGGGCAAAACCAGGTGGTTTTTTCCTTTTTGCCGTCTCTGCCCCGAACCTTTCCGGCCTTCACCCACGGGCCACGGCCGTGACATGCAAAGCAGCGCACGTAGCCCACGACGGCCTGCACTAAATTTCCGTGGGCTGTTCCAGCCCAACTTGTGGGTGTCCATTCCGTTCTGCTACTCGTGGCCATCACTCTCACTCTACGCATTCATTCCAGTCTCGGAGGCTCCGTGGAGGAATCGTGATGAGTGGGCCTCACCAGATTTCCGTGGGCTATCCCGGCCCGGCCCGGCCCAACTTGTGAGTGTCCACTCCTTCCTTCTGCTACTCATACGTTGCTCGACGCCACGCACATGCGGACAAGGACAACGGGCGGCGGCGGCGGCGGCGGCGCATTCACATTCCGTTGAATGGTCGCCGCTTGCCGCTTTGCCTCGCCATCGCAGGTGGAGACGTCAGTCACAGTCAGGCACAGGGCCCCGCCGGATTGGGACAAAGGGCGGCGGACGGACGGACCCTGCGACGTGCGCTCCATTTCTCTCTGAATTCAATCGCCTCCGAGGCTCGGAGATGTTTCAGGAACCGCCGTGAAGCCAATCGATGGTTTCTGAAGCTCCGTCTTGGACGATTTCTGAGAAGTCGAACAATCGCGATGGCTTCTGTCTTTTCTAGATCTAGTACAGTACCAGTTTTCTCAGCCTGACAGAGCCTCGGTCGGAGTGGGTATTCAAGAGAAAGAGACGAGCTTGCTCTTGCTGCAACCTCTCTCTTGAAGCAATCCTCTCTCATACATCAAGAGCAAAGCTACAATGAACGCAGCCTTAATCTTTAGTTGCAGCCCTGATTATCCTTGGGGTGGAAATGGCCGGTGCCGTGAAACGTACTGCTACTACTTTGTTTGCATGAGAACTTGATTGTCCTTGTCCACTTCCGCCTTATGGGCTGTTTATACTTGTACACAATCCGCAACTTTCTGCCTTTTTCTGCAGGTAGATATATACGATACGAGACGCTGGCTGGCAAGCTAGAACAGGACCCTGTATGTGTACAGCGTACACACTACCAACAACTCAGCAAGAACATGCACGAATTAACATAGAACTAAAGAACAACACTTGAATAATCGGTACAGGCAATTTCACAGCACGAATTAACATAGAACTAAAGAACAACACTTGAAATAATACACCCTACAGATCCATTCTTTTTTTTTTTACAGACAGACCAGTACACCAATGCTGTGCACTCTCACATCTAAACATTTTACATCCGGAGCGGGGACGCCGGTCACAAAAACGCCGGCGAGGTCCGGGGACCAAACTGAACAAACAAAACCTACTTGATCACTACTAGTACACAGGTGCCGGCCGGCGGCCTGCAGATTGCCTAAAACCTCATCTGCGGCGGCCGGACGATCGACGGAGCTACTTACTACTGCAGCCACTACTCAACTACAACATACAGCAGCACGTCTGATGATCGGCGACTGTTTTAGTTGGAGAGCAGCGCGTCCCAGTCGATCTCGTAGGACGGGTACTTGCGGAGAACGAAGCTCTCGGCCTCGTCCCACGGCGCCTCGCTGAAGTCCAGCTGCCCCATGTCCGCTACCACCGGCGGCGCCACAACCACCGGCGTCGTCGTCGTCCGGGAGGACATCTCCTCGTCCGACCCGGAGCCTTCGTCGGAGGAGCTGTTGCTCGGACACGCCGCCGTCGCTTCCAGGACGGGCGCGTTGATCGGCATCGCCTTGCTCTGCTTGGCCCTGGCGCCGCCCTTGGACGACGCGGCGGCGATGGTGGCGCAGATGGCCTGGAGCTTGGCGTCGACGGCGGGGTCGAGCGGCGCCCTGGACGCCGCGTTGTCGGGGAAGTTGAGGCGCGCCGCGTCCCCGCGGAGGCGGTACGCCGCCTGGTCGTAGGCCAGCGCGGCTTCCTCGGCGGTGTCGAAGGTGCCGAGCCACAGGCGGGTGCGGTTCCGGGGGAGACGGATCTCCGCCACCCACTTGCCCCAGTGGCGCTGCCGCACGCCGCGGTACAGCTTCTGGGCAGGCCGCTGCTGCGCCGGCGGGATGGGGACCGCGGGCTTCATGGGCTGCGCCCGCGGGCCCAGCCCCGGGTTCCGCTGCAGGTGGAGCTGGGCCTGGATGAACTGCATCTGCGCCGGGCTCAGGTGGGTCGGCGTCGCCGGCGGGTACTGCGCCGCCGGCGGCATGGGCAGAGGGGATGGGGCGGCGTCTTCTTGCATGAAGGACTCCATCGCTCGCATCAGATCTTCGCTGGGCCCCGGGAGATTTATAGCAGCCGCCATCAAATCGTACAAGAAAATATACTACTACCAACAACTTTTTTTTCTGGGGATTTTTTTTCCAATAAAAGAAAGAATAAATCGCCTAGTTCTTAGCTAAAATCAAAGAACAGGCTAGGACAGATCTACGACTGATGATCACTGAACGAACAGAGAGATGTGGAAAAAGAACCTCTCTTCGCTATCCCACCAAAAAAGAAGAAAAAAAAAAGAAGGAGAAAATCAGAGACCAGAAACTAAAAGGCTCTGGAGCTCTGTTGTAATAGCTAGTAGGATCCAAGGAAGAAGAAAGAGGAATCCAACAACTATGAACAAGAGACGAGCGACGGGAAGAGGAGAGTGAGAGCTGCAAGGATGATTCTACCTGGAAGACGGAAGAACTCGCTCAGAGCTATTCGTCCTACCTCGCTCAGACCTCACGGAGACGACGGTGCGTGTGTGGATTGGGGGATTTCTGGCTGGCGTGGAGTGTTTGTGGAAGAAGAAGAAGAGGGGATTGTGTGTGTGGTGTGGTGTTTGGGTTGAGGAGCTCAGGGGGAACACCATGGCTGCTCTTTTATAAGTAGGCAGGGCAGCGATGATCTTTTTTCCCAACCTTATCAACCACCTCACTAACCACCTCTTCCTAATCGCGCTTTTTCGCCCCGAGGACGAAGCTTCGTCCCGTGAGGCTGCCATGCGGGCCCGGGCCCCACGCGGAGAATCCGCGGGTGGGGTTTCGGCGGGGGCGCGGTGACAGGTCAGGGGAGCCACTGCCGTGGCGCCACGTGTGCTGTCGCAGGGCACGTGCCCCGGGACGCGACCGGCAGGTGGCGGTTTTTCGAGGGCGCGTGGCGCGGAGCCAGTGGTGGGGGCGAGTGGCTGTTCGCTGCTCGCTTTCGCTGTGGCGGATGGAGTGATGCTGGGGCTGCAGCTGCAGGCGCGGCTGCGCGGTGCGCGGCGGTAGGCGACGCGCGGGGGCGCGTGTGTTGTTTTGGCGAGCACGCACGCAAGTGTGCGGCCGCAGGCGGCGGGAGACCGGGAGATGGTGCCGTGGTGTGCACCGCTCTGATTTTTTTTTGTTTTTTATTTACCAGTAATAGAGTACCGAAAATAAAAACTTTTTGGTGTCTCTTTTTTTTTATGGATCGGTGCTTCGTTTATACTCACCCCGTCTCAAAAACAACGTTGTTGTTGACTTTCAGACATTGTTTGACCATCTGTTTTATTAAAACTTTTTATATAAATATCGTCTATTTTGATATGACTTATTTGATCATTAAAGGTACTTTAATAATAATTTATCTATTTTAGAATTTACATAAAAAATTTGAATAAGACGAGCGGTTAAACATGATTGGTCAAAGTAAAAAATATTGGTCTTTTTGAAATGGAGGGAGTAGCTTTTATGACTTGGTCGTAAAGGACCCCGCGCTTTGTTTGCAGCTTGGGGGCCTTGTTTAGTTCGCAAAATTTTTTTTGTTTTTAGGTACTGTAGCATTTCATTTTTATTTGACAAACATTGTCCAATCACGGAGTAACTTGGCTCAAAAGATTCATCTCACAAATTACAGATAAACTATGCAGTTAGTTTTTATTTTCGTCTATATTTAATGCTCCATGCATGCGACCAAAGATTCGATGTGACGGGAAATCTTGAAAATTTTTGCGAACTAAACAAGGCCTAGTTTCCCAAAAATTTTGTAAAATTTTTCACATTCCCTATCACATCGAATCTTTATACGTACGCATAGAGTATTAAATATAGATGAAAATAAAAACTAATTGCACAGTTTGGTCGGAATTGACGAGACGAATCTTTTGAGTCTAGTTAGTCCATAATTGGACAATATTTGTCAAATATAAACGAAAGTGTTACTATTTCTATTTTGCAAAATTTTTTGAAAGTAAACAAGGCCGCGCCATCCACTTAGCACATTCACAATACAAACTCTATTATAGAGTAAAAGTTATTTATTACCTCGAATGATATAGATTTAGAGTCTAAATAAGATTTGAAGTCTTATTTTTTCTACCTCTTTCTTCAATAAATATGCTTCATATTAACAAAATATCATAAATAATATATAATTAATTATCTTGACGCTAGATGTCGTCGTGCTGCTCCAAGGTCTATGTCGTCATTAAAATTCTATGTCACATCGAAGTATAGACTCGTAGGCTGTCAAATGCTCTCGCAGAAGAGTCGTTTGCTTCACCTGAACAAAAACGCAGAGCAGCTAATCGAGATAGGCCACAAATATTTTACAAAGTGTTTTACATTCTCTGTCACATCAAATCTTGTGGCACATACATGAAGTATTAAATATATATAAAAAATAACTAATTACACAGTTTGTATGTAATTTACGAGACGAATCTTTTAAGTCTAGTTAGCCTATAATTAAACAATATTTGACAAATACAAACAAAATTGATACTGTTCATATTTTAAAAAAAATTGTTGCAAATAAATAAGGCCATAGCGTTGTGGCTATGAAAGAGAGAGTGTGCATCGAGGGAAAAAAGACAGAGACTAAAGATAGTGGTGGGACCAAAGAAAAGATGATAGCAGTGTGCTTCCATTAGAGAAAAATTAGCTTTGGTTGTTACTTTCCTACATGGAACGCAACTTTTTTCTAAGGCTACCAGCATTGTCTGCCTGCGTTGCAGCTACCCTTAATTGGCCTTCTCAAGGAATGCATTATCTTAGAGTTATCTCGTATCAACGGCCACAATTATTAAGACTGAACTAAACCCGGTAATTCCACTATTATAAAACCAAACTAGAGCTCCAACTAGATCGGTTTGCCTAAGGACATTCATAGTGCAGACTCTACTATAGAGTCTATCCCTATTAATTGCAGTGACACAGATATTTTGTTGATATGACAAACAATTTAATGAGGAAAGAGGGTGAAATACTAAGAAATGACATCAGTTAAGACTTCAAGTCGTTATTCGCTTCGAGGCAATGGACTCCACTTTGTTCTCGCGATGGGGAAGGTAGCTGAAAGCATCTAGACCCTTAGTGACTTTCAGTGATTAATGACAATGTTGATTACTATAACTAACGTGCGTTTTGCAGCGGCAAATCGTTTGAGTTATCTCGTATCAACGGCCACAAATATTAGGATTGAACTAGACCCGATAATTCGACTATTAGAGAATCAAGCTGGAGCCCCAACCAGACCGGTTTACCTAAAAGACCGTTAACCTTAAAACCAGGGAAAACAAAGTGGCATGGTCCAAGTTTAATTTTGGTTAATTAACGGTGATCTGTAGCTCACTTGATCAGTGAGTGTGGTTTATGTGGGGAAATAAATCACCAGCTGGTTAGGAATCGATTCGAATCGTCATTGCTCCTCGATAGTGAGCATTTGACTTGAGCTTCGTCATCGTAGTAATGATTATGGAAGTTATGGTATGCGGATGAAGCTGGAAAAGCTACACTAAATTGGTACTATTATTTAAATCAAGTGATTGCTATAGTGTATGTGCTAATCTAAATGGCAGGTTAATAATTATTAACTTGAGCTAAAATACTTGAAAGGTTACTTACTTGGTGACTTAAGCTTTTACGCAAGTTGTGTCAAGCCAATTCACTATAAAGCCTTACATGATCCTTGGAGTCAATTATTTCTAGTTTATGACGGTACGTCTAGCTGAGTATATTCTCATACTTAGGGCTCTGTTCCCATGTTGTTTTGCAGATGGATAGATGTACTATGGGTACTGCATTAACACACACAGCTATGGGAGATGCCTAGACCAAAGGGTGTGGTCACTTTGACTCATCTTTTGATGTTGTGGAATTAATAAGGCTCTGGCACTGTAATCAAACTAAGTGTGTGTGTTTCAGGAACTATTTGCTTCTGCTACTACTTTCAAGACTTGTTCTATAATAACTTTATTTGAACTCTGATGTAATCGAATTATTTGCGAACGTTATGTAAGGTATGAACGGCGACCGCTGAACTTATTACGATCTTGGCTATGTATGTGCAAAAGTTTCATATCCTTTGAGATTTCACGGACTAATAGGATTATATGGGCTTAAGTTTGATGGTTTAATTGCGAAAGCAATCACTATTAAACTTAATCTCTTATAATTTAAACAATTCTGTTGTACCCGCAAGCCCAACACGATGACCGCTCATGATGAATGGATCCGTAGCTAAGCACCTATGTGCGTGACTAGGTCTGGGCGTTCGGTCTGACCGAACCGAACCGATCGGTTCCTCGGTCATTTTGAAAGTTCGGTCATCAAAAAACAAGGACCGATCGGTTAGTTGAAAAAAATAAAGACCGAGCAGTTTCGGTCTCGGTTAGTTCGGTTCGGTCTCGGTCACGACCGAACTAACCAGACTAGCAGATTTGTATCAAATTTCAGCAACATGTTTGCACAAAATGATACAAATATCTTGGTTCTCCTTATTCAAATACTAACTACAATAGCATCTCCAACTCACAAGTCACAAACTCACAATGATACAACAAAAACAACGCATAATCAAGTCTTTAAAAAGATAAAAAAAACAGTTTAGGACTCCCAACAGAGAATTTCGGTTAGTTCGGTTAACCGACACCTATACCCGAACTAATCGTATAAAGTCCGGTTAGTTGGAAGCAGGGACCGAATTTATGACCGAAAAGTTCGGTCTCGGTCTCGGTCAGTTCGGTTCGGTCTTCGGTCTTCGGGTAATTATGCCCAGAGTGATGCGTGACCACGAGGCGGAGCCTGCGTATAGTATTTATATTAGAGTTAGTCCAAAAGGAGGACATCTATGGGCATGTTCAACTACTTGTGATGCCAGCCATAGTAGCCATTTCTATAGTGATTATGTGAGAGGCCTCCTAGCCATAGCACAGTAAAAAACAACTGACTTTACTAGCAACCGAACATGCCATATGATGTAGAAACAGAGTTGCCCTCTACAAAGCAAACCTTCGAACCAGGGGCGGATCTAGCGTGGGCGAGGGGGCTCAAGCCTCCCTATCACCACAGATCCCATTGAGCCCCCTTAGAGCTCTCTAAGATTTTTTGGCATGGTTGCTTTGACAAGAAGAGGCCAGAGGTTAAAGATATATGATGATAAACTCGCAACTTCAGCACCCTTAAACTTTCATCCTAGATGTGCCACTGCTCTGAACATATGTCTTCTTCTTTCTTCTGCCCCATCCTTCCTCAATTCCTCCTGCAATCAATCCAATCGCTATTAGGCTCCCTCATGGGGGTCTTAGGTAAACTTATCATCTAACCTCTTTGTTCTAGCTATCAATAAGCTTTCTCTTAGAACAAGTATATTAAAGTGTTGCACTGTTGTAGGTGGACTGTATGTTGAATCTCATTTGATTTATACTCCCTCTGTCCCTAAATACTGCTATTTCTAGGAGAAAATTGTGTCCACAAATACTGCTATTTCTACTAGCATACTCGGTCCACCAGCTCATTTAATTTCTCCTTGGAACTTCCGTGGTCCACCAGCTCATTTAATTTCTTCTAGGAAGTAGTACTTTAGCGCATGGTAATTGTTTGAGTCTGTTTAGTTAACATTAAATGCAGCTCGTTGGAACCAGAGAACCATGGCTTAATGTGCATGATTAAATAGTGGAACCCAAATTAATTGAGGGTAGAATGGACTTTTGTTTGCCACACTAATCTGTCTAAAATCTGCTAGAAATAGCAGTATTTGAGACGGAGGGAGTATTAAAGTATATTAAAGTCATTTGATGGATGATAGGTTATATTAAAGTGTATTAAAGTATATTAAAGGTGTGTGTTATGTCACTTGGCGTTTCAAGTCATTTGATTTTTTTTTTCCAATTTACAAATCAGAAGTGGTACATATATACACCCGCCTGTGAGATTGTTTGAATACAAAGTGACCTTAACAAAATTGGAAGTCAAAAGAGCCGGAATATGAAAGAATGTAGCTCGCGAAAACTCTAATCTCCCCCACACATGAACGCACGAACCAGCTCATAACTTAACGCACAATCTACTATATTATTATATTAGGCGGTGTACCAAATCCAAGTATCCAACTACATGAACAACTCAGTGTTTCGATATGTATATCTGTAAGTAGCATGCTTATAGGTGGATGTTTTTTTCTAACAAAACAGTAGTACGTACATCATTATTAAAAAAAAGGAAAACAGTACACATAGCTTAAGTCTTTGCATATATATTCGTCGTCTCGGCGCATCTTGTTCCAAAATGCCATATCTTTCGTTTTGTGATCTATCTATAAAGGAGAAACGTATCTCTCTTTAATCACCCAACCGATCAATCCATATATATATTCTAGGTCGAGGAGAGAGATTGAGAGAATTTGAAGGAAGAAGAACCATGATTCATGTCCCCCATGTTCGTCGTCTGCAGGTGCTGCTGCGGAGCCTTCGTGGGTGGAGCGTTGCCGGAAAGCTACCGGTAGTTAGGACCACAGCATGGACCTGGCATGGATGTCCATGTACAATCAAAGCCTTAATAGTAATAGCCATCTGTTATCCAACGTCTCCAGGAATAAGTTTCTTTTAGTAAGATTTTTATTGGTGCTTCCCTCTACCGGTTTAATTAGGTAGCAATTGGTTGAGAGACAAGGTGAAATGAGATGAGCATGTCTCAGGTTTGTGAGACGAGGGTGAATCCATTTTCTATTAGGTTGAGCAGGCATGAGATGAGACCAATCCATTTTCTTTTGGGTGTAGGGACAACAAAAGTGGGATGACCTACTGACAAGTGGAACCCATCTGACAGTTTTTTTTTCTTTTTTCTTCCTTCTCTCTTATCCATCTCGTCCTCAACTATATCCCAACACCACCACGCTTGTAGGCCGCGCCAGTTGGCTCGTCTGCGCACCACCCCGCCAGCAAACCTGGCCACGGGCCGCCCGCTGCCTCCTCCTCTATGGCGGTGGTGGCAAGGCCAGCCCAAGAGGTCGTGCGGGTTCGTGTGGCTCGCCGGTGCTGGGTTTGGCGAGGCTAGGGGCGGAGCTCGCCCATGGCGCATGCGAGAGCTAGGCCGGAGCTCGTGTTCCCATGGTCGCATGTCGCGTCGGGGCTCGGGGTGGATCTGCACCCAACTCTTCCCCTCATCTTCATCCTCAAGCTTCTTTTATTCCTCTGTGGTAGAGCTCCTCTTCTTTTCCTCACGCGCTCGCTCATCCACAGGGGATGACCCCATCTGCCAAATCTGAGGGGACGAGCTCGCCCTCAGATCCCCTAGAATATTCTAGGTAATATGTGCTTAACTCTTGCCCCTAAACCGAACACCTAAAATCTAGTTTCATCCCATCCCCAATCCACATCATTTTTGGAACCAACCACTACCTTAAAAGTCTTACAAAACATGTACACACGAGAACGACTTGTGAAGCTAAAACCAAAAAAAAAAGTTGAAGCCAAACGATTTTCTCTAGGTAGAAACCAAAGCCATAAAAATATAGCTTTTCTCTATAAACCGAAGCCAAAAACAGTATAGGATGTATGGGACATTGATATCCATCTGAAAACAAGACTCGAAATATTAGATCCAAGATATGGGACGTGTATTAAATATCCAGATTCATATACCCATCATAGTGTTAAACCTTTATTTTTTCGGAGAAACGGGTACCTATCGATTCCGAGGCGACCGTTGCTACTTGGAGAGATGCATTCACACTGCACATGCTCCTCCACTCCTCTCAAGACTCGAAGCAAATGAAGTTTTACAATACTATGTAGAACTCCATGGCGTTGGTTTGAAGCTACATGGATTGCATCTGCTGCACCCACCAAGAAGATTCGCACATCTCTAGGCAGGTGCATGAATCAGCAGGCACAGCCACAGCCACACATGGAGCTGGACCTCAACGTACGTAGTACCATATTATTATGGGGTTCCAGGTCTCGGATTCTCTGCTGTCCGCTACCTGCTCTGCTCTCGGACTTGTGCATGCATGCTACTACCACGACGCTAATCTAATCTTCATCCTGCGTCGGTTTTGTCGTTGATCAAAACAATGCTACGGTGCAGAGCAGAGCAGCTGGTGAAGCGGTTTGCGGCCGGGTTGATGAATGATGCATGCATTTGCAAGCGCATGCGCCCACGGATGCCGCTTCTGCAGAGGGAGACGAAGATGTCCGCCAAGATTCCTTGTTACGGAGATAATTAACTTATTTATTTATTAGGTTGGAACGAATAGGACAGCCAAGAACAGCCTGCTGTTGCTAAAGGGATTGTTGCTCTCTGCTGGCTTGCACATTTCTGTCCAAGAACGCATTCCATCTGGTACCCTATGTCCGTGCCACATTTTCGACGCGACACCTATATATACTAGTATAATGCCCGTGCTAACGCTACGATTTAATTTTGGAATGTTTCTAAAAAACAAAAATTATAGTTCGGAAATATTTTTTCATGTAACAAGGCATAATACAGCTATTTGTCATATTATGAGCATCTATGTTACATTTTGTCTAATTCTTTAATCATGTATTGGACATCTTCAGGGATGTTGTCGAAACATTGGTTTGCTTTGCTCGCCAAAATGTCCGCCAAAAATTCCATCCTCAGTGAAGTTGAGTGATGTGCATGGAAAATGAGGATTAGTTATTATTATTTCTGTAGTGTAAGGTATGTATTGTTATAGGCTATATATGCTTACATTGTTGATTTATGGCAAATTTTCATCATCCCACAACTTCATGAAGTTGTATACAAGAAAGCCTCCCAATTTTCTGGACAAGAGCAGTTGTTATTGATGTGCACAATTTCCTCGATTTCTTTTTTGCAAACGTCCACGAAGTTAATTGGGCCATGTGCCCGAGTGTGAAAAAAATAGAAATATCGAGCTCTGTCCACTCTCTCAGTCCTTCCTTATCCACCCAACACTCCAACGTACGGACCGACCAGCTGCTGAGCTTTGAGCACCGGACTTAGCTTCCAGGTGGGAGGCACATCTGGAGACCAACATGTGAAGTTCGCTCTGGAGGCACATTCGGCCCCCGTGGAGCCCGGGGTTGTGGCAGCGGAGGGGCTGCGCGAAGCGAGGCAACACGCGGTGTCCGGTGGTGGGGGCGGTGAGGGAAGCGAGGCGGGAACGCGGGGGGTCGGCGGACGCCTCTGCTGACTCAGTCGGCGGGAGTGGGAGGTGTGCGGCGCAGGTGAGCTGACTGTCCGGGCACCCAACGGTCGGCACCACGGCGGCCGCGGCGGAGGCCAACGCTGGGATCTGCCGTCGGGGAAGTTCATGGCGTGGTTGGACCCCGTGAACTTGCCGTCGGGGAAATCCAGATGCTGCGGTTTATGTGGCGAGCCTCTGCAGTTCGTTCTGCGGGTGATTTCTTTGTGTGCAATGAAGTTGTGACACTCGATTGCTTATTGTTTGGATGTCGACTTGGTCACAATTGGGCTTGGTTTGGATGTCGATTGCTTATTGTTTGTGATGTAAAGCCGCGCGCGGGTGGGTACAGCGAGTTAACTTTCATTTCAAACCGAATCGAAGATCGGAAGATGGCCGTGAGTCCGTGACCTTTTCGACAGCTTGCGTTGCGTTGCTTTGCGTGCGCCAGCCATAAGCAGAATCAAAGGCACCACCACCGCTGTGAGCGGTCCTTTTTTATTGTTTTCTTGCTCCTTTTCATGGCGCCGACCCATCTGTCTGACGCCGCGGCCTTGATTTGTTTCAATGGTTGGTTGTTGTTCAGATTTACTTTTCCATTCGTGTTCTCGTGGGAATCGCTAAGATCAATAAACAGAGTATTTGCCAGCTTGATTGCGCAATTAGTTGATTTGGGGTACAAAAGAGTGTTTACTATTGTTTAATTCATATTCAGGATTACACAGAGCTATACTTCAGTTGGAGGGTTTTCCCCTTTCCCCTCACGTTGGAGGGTTCCCAGCGACGAACGGACTTGATTTCATTCAACAAGATGAAACCTGTTGCTAGTCTGAAGTATATCTCTTCATCTCTTAGCATTGATGCATTCTTGTTGCAATTTTCATTGCTGTATTATTTTCAGAACATGCAGTCTTATTTGATTTAGGCCACTCCCTTCTGATTGATATAGGCACAGAAGCTTGTTAGCGTTTGTGGATATAAGGAGTCTGCTAGCCTGTTCAAGTAGTATATTTAACATCAGGAGCACGACTGCCTTCCTGAAACTCAGCTTACAGAACAGGTGCACATTTTAATCATTCAGAGAGAGACAACCAATTCTGAAAGGAGTTTAGAAGAACCAGCGCGCCTCCAGGTCTGCTCTGCTTGCTTCTCCTTCCTTGTTTAGAAATGGTTTATACAGTCTGAGTGCAATGTGTTGTTTGTCTGATTACTGAACTAACCCCCTGCTTTCTACTCCTATTTACTATTGTGACTTTTGACTCAACTAATTAGAAAGCACAGCCCAATTCATCTATACAGATTGCTCCTAGCAATTTATTCTGTTATTGGCTAGTAGTTCATTAGATACACTAATTTATTTCCAAGGAACATAACACTTCATGAGTTTCTTTTAGATAATCTGATTTCATGGGCACAAGCAGTGACTGGCTGAAGTCCAATTCCTAGGTGTTCTTGAGCAGCCAAATCTGGTGAAGCTGATTGGCTATTGCGTTGTGGATTCAGAAACAAGCAAGCACAGGGTGTTGGTTTATGCGTTCATGCCCAACAAGACTTTGGATGATCACCTGTTCAACCGAGCATATCATCCCCTTTCATGGAGACGGATGCTGCAGACCACGATCGGTGCCGCGCTGGGCCTGGATTTCCACCATGAAGGAGTACGAGAAGTTAAGTTTTATTTCTGGACCAGAACTATGCATGATCAGAATCTCTGAATTGTACCGCGCTAAATACGCATTGCAGTCACGACACGTTGAATACATTCTCTGAAACTTCAAAATGAACAAAAAGCCGTGGACACAAACTTTCTTAGCTGAATGTGCATGCAAAATTACCTGCATTATATTTGTTGCAGTAAATATTAAAATAGAGTGACATCTCGTATAAATTGTTGCAGTAATATATATTTGTTGCAGTAATATATATTAAAATAGAGTGACATCTCGTATCTCTACTATAATTCATGTCATGTATGCGATATTTACCAATAGTCATAGGTTCTGTATTTCTAGACGTGGTTGTTGTGCCGTTGCTAGTATCGTTTGGTTGGATATTTTCCTTGTCCAAACAAAGTGCAGACTTCTGGGATTCGGCATTCTTCCTTTGTCGATATTGACGCGAGTACTCACGTTGTTTCCTTCTCATCTCCTCCTTTCGTTCGTCGGACATCTCGGCTCGACGAGCCCGTAGCCGCAAGTTCCGTTCTTCCCTCGTCCGTCGGACATCATCTATAGAGAGAGATAGGAAATAAATAGACACCCACAAATACTATACATGTACCTTATTTGGCATCATACCTGCGACGTTAGTGATGTCACTTAGTGCACCGAGTGTATCTCGGGCCGTCGACATTGAGTAGGTGAGGAGGCAACACCTTTTGATTTTTCAAAGGATCGCGGTTGTCCACAATAGAATAATCAGAATGCACAAATTTAGAGAGAAACAAATAATAACGCAGGCATAAATTCAGAGAGATAAATAAAAATTAATGCAGGTAGAGAGTCGATGTTTTCGAAATGTGTAAATTTCAGTTGAAGCCAAGTATTATTTATAATATATATTTTCTTTGCAGTAGTAGAAGTATAATATATATTTTTTTTGCAGTAGTAGAAGAAGCACATTGGAATGCACAAGTGGACCTGGTTCTTCACGAGGCGTCCAGAGACGAAGGAGGTCGACGGTGATGACGAAGCCGACGTGATGCAGTCGATGCCTTGAAATCCCAAGCGCGGCGATCGTTGGAGCCCTTTCTGCACTGTATTATCTTGTATGTATGTATTCACTGGTTTATGAATTTACTAACGGCTCAATCGTTCAGCATCTGCACCAAGTACTTGCAGCTGCTCCCTGTGTGGCACGTCTGCCTGGTGATAGCCTGAGAAGTATTGCTTACTCAGGAAAGAAAAGAAAAAAGAACGGCGATGACGTGGTGGGTAAACCCTAACTTGTACGATCAACGATTTTGAGAACCCAGATTGGAGTTTGTGCGGACTGGACGAAGCGGAACATCAAACGAAAGGAAGATGGACCTCGGAGTTTCGTAGGCCACTACGCGGCGGCGATTGTCGTCTCCGCTTGCGCCGTGCCTTGAAATCCCAAGCGCGGCGGTCCTCCACGGTTGGGATCGGCAATAATGGAGGTTCCGGCCTTCCTCCATGGCTGGGATCGGCAAGCTGCGGCACCAGCCCGACGCGGTCCTCCACGGCCGGGATCGGTTTTTAAAATGCCAAGCCACCAATCATCTAAAAGCAGACCGGCACATTTCAGCCCCAAATACGAATAAACGAATCCTACAAGGCTAACGCCGCCGCCATCAGTAATTTAGTCTAGCCTCGTGAAGAAGTTGAACTAAAGAAAACCTAGCATCCAACATGTACCTCGTTCGCCCAGTTCATGTTTCAGTCTTCAGCGCATCCCGCCAGTTCATGTTTCAGTCTTCAGCGCATCCCCTCCGATGATTGCAGCTCGAGGCTACCAGTTCGAGCAGCAGGTTCGGGAGCGGCGGCCACCGACTCAGTCTTCAGCGAGCGGCGGCCACCGGCTCGAGGCGCGTACAGGGGGAGCGGCGGGGGAGGTGTTTTCTGCTATACGGATACGAAGTTTTTCATGGAGAGTGTTTTCTGCGATACGGAGATGACGCGAGGCTGAGGGCGGAGAGTAGCGAGGGCTGTGTAAGGTCGTGATCATACTTTTAATCTGGGCCGTCTAATCTGTAGGATATGTGCTGTGGGTCGTTGATCTTGCAGGTGGGATTTGCCTGGAGAATATTTCAATTATAGTAGAGATGTTTATGTCTGATCAACGCACTGTCCCCTCTCCTTCCCTAGGCATCCTCGCGACTCTAGAGTCCAGACGCAGACGGCAAAGCCCCGTTACCTTACCTTACCTTACCTTGCCGTCCGTCCCGCCCCGGCACCACCACCTCCATCGTTCAAACTGATCGCACAAACTGCCCTCTATCTGGAACAACCAACAGCGCTAGCGGGCTCAAGCGCAATCCACTAAGGGCCTCCTGGCAGCTTTGGCGTCGTCGGGGACATGAAGCCCATAAAAACTCGTACATTTCGCATACAAAAATGGCCCGGCAGGCTGAGGCCCACTAGCCATGCCCAACAAGCTTTGACTGACTTGCCCCAGATGCTTCATCTCACCTCAGTCAGCACAAAGACAGCCCTCTTCCCTTATCTGCCGAATCTATTAGCCCATTAACAATAAATCAGCGACAGCCATGGCTTTTCTGATAAGCGAATAGATTCATTGTAAAAAAAAGGATTAACTTTTCGTAGAAGCTCGATTTCATCAGAGGTGGATGTGAATCTCACTTCGCACCGCAGTCGCAGAGAACAAAGGTGGGAGGGTCTGTCAAAAGAGGATGGGGGAGAACATTTCAGATGTCAAAGACAAACGCCCAAATAGGTAAAGTTCAAGCAGCGATCGCTTGCTAAGTTTCGCCGAGAAATAAACTGAGCTTCCCGTAGACTGACACATTGGTCAATGGACAATCAACCACCGTGCTGCTGCTACGACTGCAACGGGAAGACCAACAGCGTTTGCATACCAGCACAAGGTACCGGCCGTCTTTGATTGCCGTCTTGCAGAGCTCCCAATTCGAAAAGGAACATAAACTTCAACCTACACCTACTACATTGTTATCATGTTCCACCAGGTTCAGTAAGACGGTGAATGGGGAGATAATCTCCAGACACGAACTATGTACATTGTTAGGTGTCGAGAAACAGAAAGGCTATACATATGCTACCGCCTTCAGTTCCACAAGTCATGCGACAAACCCAGATTACTAGCAACAAGGAAAGAAACCCCTCCCCCCAAGAATTTTATACACTTCTGCATCCCGGTGCTGCACCCAAAAACTAAAAGCAGCAAACGCTTCCATGACATCCTCCTCTGCAGGACCATGCACGCATGCACTCCTCTTCAGCACACAGTGCAACAATGGGGTCCAACAGCTGCCAAGCCAAATTTCCGCTCAGTGGCTGGTCTCACCACAAGGAGTTGAGGTAGTGATGTTGGTGCCTCTTTCTGAACTCGATCATGCCTCCGTATGTCTGGTCCGCAAGGCCCACATAGAAGGCCTCAGTGTCCGGGCTGAATGCTAAACCACCAATCTCACCAAACAAGTCAATCTCGTGACATTTGCTGTAGTCCGCATAAGCATCATATATGTGGACAAAATCCACAGGCTCTGCTGTCGCAAGGAAGCGCCCATCTGAAGAGAACTTGACACACCGAATTGAGCCCATCCTTCCACCAAGCACAGCTACCGACTGTGATAGGTTCCTGATGTCCCATAGCCTGCATGTAGTGTCTTGACTCCCAGTTGCCACGATATTGCCATCAGGATGCCACGCAGATGCAAATGAGTAATCCAAGTGACCCCTAAGAGAACCAATTGCCTACAAAATATATGTGAGTGTTGAATATTAGGATCAACCACATACTGATATAGCCATATAGCCCTGTGCCCTGCAAAACTAATAGAAGAAAAAAAAATAATTCACTTACCTTGCCACACTTGGGATCCACTATACAACCATCCTCATGATCTCCCAGGACAGCAAAGAGTTTCCCATTTGGGCTCACAGAAACACTCTGTTGGAGAAGAAAACTCAACAGCCAAATAGGAGGATAAAACTATAGTGCATAAAACAGTTAAGGGCCTACTTACATTCACAGACCAAGGAAAGACATAGTGCTTGAGGAGGTCAAAGTACTCGGTGTCAAAAATCCTGATGGAGCAGTCATTGTTAGCAGCCACCAACCTTCTAGATCCGCTGAAATATACATTTCATAAACAAACTGTTAACTCAAGTCAAAATGAACAAGATAACTGACTCAGAAAAGCATTGAATCTTACCTGGGATCCTGATAGATCTCTAAAGAGTTAGTGATTGCATTTTCATCATCTGTAACCCTTGTGCTGTAAACAACCCCATCATCATCCAAGCGCTAGTAAATACCAAAAACAATGTCAGATTTACTGTCATTCTGTCAATGAGTTACTAGACCAAAGTACAAGACCATAAAGTAGGAGAATATTTGCGCAGTAGGAATACCTTGCATATAAGCTCCCCTTGAAAGCCACCAACTACTAATAAATTACTATCCACGGCCATTGTTGTGACCTGGACCATTGCCACTGACTGTGAACCATGCCCCCTCTGCAACAACAAAAATGGATACTTTAGACCAAACCAAAAAGAATATGAAGCTGCACAGAAATATTGAACACCAGAAATATAAAAGGTTGTCTACCTGTTTCGGGACGATGCAATCATCAGCATCGATTAGCTCAGTGCTCGTCTGCTCCAGTGAGGACCAGTGTGTCACTGACTGATCATGCATTGTATAAACATCATGTTTGGTTGTTGCCCATACTAGATTCCGTAGCTGTGAAACAACACATCATACAAAAAAGATCATTCAGAACGTGATATGTGGATTTGCTCTTTGAACTTAAAGTGCGTATAACAAGCAGTAATGTAAACTTGAATAAAAAGAGTTCTTCCATTTCCCCTTAGGCAAATGCTACAGCACCCCTTGCATGACAACCAAAATCATGAATTGATTAGAAGGATTAGGAAACTCCATACAGAAGCAAAAATCTCTTAAACAGGCAAACAGTTTGGCAACATGATCAGCATAACCTTTTTTGCATAAGGGTAGAACCATAGACTTGCTAAGAATTACTCACATTTTTTATATATGACATTGGTTAGTTTAAATTTGAACTAGCTAACATCATATATAAAAGATTGGAGGGAGTAGTAAAGACCATACAAAAGGCAAAAAAAAAAAGAAAAAAGAAGTCTCACAATAAGTTATGCTTATCCTTGTACTCCCTCCATACCCATAAAGGAAGTCGTTTAGGACAACGACACGGTCTCCAAAGCCTAACTTTGACTCCTTGTTTTTATAAAAATATTTATCAAAAAAGTGGTACATGTATACTTTTATGAAAGTATTTTTCAAGACAAATCTATTCATATGGTTTTCACATTTCCAAATTCAACAACTTAAAAGTTATTCATGATTTATATTCCCAATGTTTGACCCAAACCTTGTCCAAAAGGTCTTTTTTTATGGGTATGGAGGGAGTACACAAGTAGGCAGTTTATCAGTTATAGTATTGCCGGCAGCATCCAAGAAAGTAATTTTAAGTTATCCTCCGAGTATCAAGGTAAGGGTGGCAAAATGGGTAAAAACTAATTTCGTGAAAGCTATTTTACTTATCCATGAGATTGAAACAAGACTATAGTTCTCTTCCACATGTATATCTTCTACGATGACAGCCAAAAATCACTAAAAAATGGCCACACAAATAGGATAGCCTCGTGATGAACCAACCTTCCAAGGACAAATCATTCCTCAAACCAACAAACCCGTAAACAACATGCTTGATGATAACTTTGCTCAAAAAGTTGGACTGTAATTGAACAGAGGAAAATCAGACCTGAAAATGTACAATTGATGGCCGAGCACGCCTTGTGTTGTAGTGGAAATCATAGTAAGGGCTATCCTTCTCCACGTGTTTGCACTCCTGAGAGATCAAGAAATAAACAAAAACAGATTGTAAGGAGCTGGAGAAGTTACATTTCCATCATAAAGACTGGACAGTGCTGCATTGAATGTTCAGCAAAAAACATTTGGAGTGAACAGATGAAACCTAGTAGAACAATAAATCTATCTGTCCATCTGATGTCCATGTGAGCACTAGCTGTAAATAAATAAGAAAATCATGGGAACCAGTCTAACAATTGAACAACCAGGAGTCAGTGTACTTGCTTCCACCTAGTGAACTAGGGAGAACTATTTCTACACCTTACAAATATACTGAACATCATGCAATAGGGTATGTAATGTAACTGAAAAGATGGGGCCTCTAACATTAAAAATGAATTCTCAAAAACAAATCAGCATGTAACACTTTCATATTGCTTTTAATGCCGGGCAGCCCTCATGTAATGATCTGAAACTGCTCTAACAGATTTACCTTTAAGTAGGTTGATCCATAGCCCAAACAAATGGCAGACTAGCAGTACCCCAAGAATATTAAATTTCAAAATATTCACAATAAGAAAATGATGACTGTTATCCTTGGTCCATGCAAAATAGCTGATTCAACTAACACATTTGGCCAATTACTATGTCACTATGTGACATGAAATAGTTGATTAGCACAGCAATGAAGATCCCATTCTTGTTTCTTACAACCTGGCCCTTTCCACGAATGTCAGGGAGGGATTATGACCCCTCTTCCCTGTTTTGTGCATTGAGTAACTACAAGTCAATGACAATCGGGAACATGATTTGAAATTTTGTTATGTTAACATGTTAAGAGATTTGCCATTTCATATACTGTACTGAAAGTGGATACTAGCTACTCGAGATTGGCAATCAATTAGCCAACCAGATAACTGATGGTCTTTGACATCTAATTGAATGACATAGAAGTGATAATTGATGGTCTTTGACATCTAATTGAATGACATAGAAGTGATAATTGATGGTCTTTGACATCTAAGTAGCATTTCTGGAATTTAATAATTTGTACAGCTTAGACTACATCAACCAAAAAGGTTCACACAATCTCAACCTATCAATTTTGGATCATGATGTATGCCCCCACCAAACCACCACCTTGAACCATAGTAGATATGAAAAGTTAGCACCCATCCCCATCAATGAGCAGCATGAGCACATGCACCCAACCAAACCCACCTTACCTAAAGTTCATTGTGCCTTCTGCTGAACCGGGAAGAAAAAAAAGGAAGAATGGAAAAAAACAGAACTGCAAGATAAAATTTGGACATAGCTAAGCATGACGATCAGCCCCATGAGCTATAGCAGCAAACGGTAGTGTTTTTATATGGTTCAGACATGAGATCAGCAGTGTAGTACACAGTCATAAGTAGTGATGGTTAGTATGTTTTCAAGAGTTTTTTTGCGAACCAAACAAAATCATATGCCTCTCAAAGAAATAACAAAGCAGATACTACATAATTAATAGATGGATATATATTCTTATTCCCAGAACCGGATAACCATGGATATGACTTCTGACACGTCATTCTTCCTAATTTGGTGATCTTTATATAGTCTTCTGTATTTGATTATAAATGTGTATTTAGCAAATTAGTGCAAGCTTATGGTCATATTAGATTTGTCATTCATATCCTTCCTAACTCCATGACCTCCATCTTTCGATAGTCTTTCCTAACCAAGTATTTGCCAGCTACTATACCGCTACGAATACCATCTTGTCAATTTTCCTAACAAGCTAGATCATAGGTTTGAACCATCAGTTTGCACGTTAGTGTTATGGGAGTCCCCATCACTGATTGTCAATGTAATTAAAAAAGAGTAGGTGTAGGTTGCACATTCACTCTTGTACCACAACTATCATATGAATGAGTTTGAAGTAATGACGGGGCCAAAATTCTAAAACAAAGCTGGCATGCTTATGGTTATATTGACAATGTACCAAATATCCAAATGTATAAAAAATGGATCACTGAGAAATATAGATAACAAAGTCCCAACTGGAATTTAGTTGCAGCCAATTTCTGTGGAAACTACTCAAACGCGGTTCTCTTAATGCACTGGAAATCCACTGTTGTCCAAACCCACCAACTAGCCAAATGAATGATTCTGTTTCACCAGAAAAATTCGTGGGGATAAAACAAATCAGAAACATAGATTTAAGAATCCAAAACCCTACCAAAAAGTGCCCTTCAATGTCATATCTATCTCATTCCACATACAGAAATGAACAATAAATTTAGTGTTAAATGCCGTGTCGGGGAGGGAATACGTCAGCAAAATATACCACTAAAACGTCAAGGAAGTTAAATATTTAGGTTAGATATGTTGAACAAATTAACTTGGCTTGTGATTGACATGAAAAGGCAACATAAATGTGATTCAGGAGAGGATCAATAACCCTAAAGTTGTCAATGTTTGGCATGTAAAAACCAAGCATGAAGCCAAATAATCACACGGTATATAACCACGTCTGTACCGTACCACAGACTTGTGACTATGTGGAAGCAACCTAGGAGTATTATGTATAACTGAGTTGAACATTGTGCGGTTCAAACTAGAATTTGGGTGGACATCGATTTGGGGAAAAAATAGGAAACGGACAAGTGTTGAGTACCTGCAAAGCATCCTCCCGTGCGTAACTTAGGTTCTGGTAATTTCTGTAGTTCTTCATCTTCATCTCCCGGTACTTATCCCTCCCGAAGAGCATCTTCTCCCACGGGATCCCCTGCATGTCCTTCCCCGCAGCGACGTCCGCGGCAGAGACGTCGGGCAGCATGTTCTCCTGCAAGACAAACAACGAGACGACATTCCTTGAGAAGAAAAAAAGAAAAACAACGAGAAGAGGGTTGATCAGAATTTCATCCCCAACAAAACAGGAGTCCCCAAACGAAATGAACACACGGAACGGAAGAGAAGATGGATAGCAGACCTGGTCGTAGCTGACGAGGCTGGCGAAGAGCTCGTTCTGGTTGGCGTCGCCGAAGGCGTTGTTGTCCCCCTGGTCCTCCATGAGCTCCTGGATGCTCTGGAGGATGAACTCGAGGTTGTCCTCCAGCTCGAACTCGTCCATGCCCTCCTCCTCCTCCTCCTCCACGCCGCCGTCACAGGCAGGGCAGGGCAGGAAGGCAGGCACAGAGTCCAAATCAACCCACACCCTGCGGGGAAGCGAAATCAGCCAACACCAACCAACCACCCCAAATCCGCAACCCCCCGGTAGAAACGAAAAAATCAGCACGCGGGTTCGGGTGAGGAGACACGGCGGCGACGAATCTAGCGCGCGGATTCGAGAGGCCTCACCTCGATCAGAGCGGATCCGGATGCGCGCGGGATGGAGCGGAATTGGGGGAATTTCTTTTCGGGGTGGTGGTGGGGCGCGCGCTGGCAAAAGCGCAGGCAGCACGGGGGTGGGGTGGGGTGGGAGACAATGAGGCGAGGCGGCGGCAGGCGCAGGCGCAGGCCCAGGCCCAGGCGACGAGGCGACGCGGCGGGGGCGGAGCACGCCAAGGCCAAGCAAAACACCGCCTGGCGCCCGCGCTGCTTCCTTCCTGGGTGTGGAGCGCGTGACGGGAGCGGGTGGATGGGAACGCACCACCGACCGGGCTCGGGGGAAACGGGCGGGCCCCGCGCGCCAGCGGCTGCCTCGCGTGCCTTAGCTTGGGGCTTGTTTAGTTCACTTTGAGTTTTCAAGATTTTCCGTCACGTCGAATCTTGTAGCACATGCATGAAACATTAAATATAGATAAAAACAAAAACTAATTACACAGTTTAGCTGTAAATTACGAGACAAATCTTTTGATCCTAGTTAGTTCATAATTGGATAATATTTATCACAAACAAACGAAAGTGCTACAGTACCGAAAACTTTTTACTTTTCGGAACAAAACAAGGCCTTGGTTGGTTTGTTGCACGGTGACGGTGACGGTGACGGTGACGCACGTCTGGCTCAAACGGGGAGACACCGGTCGTCGACTTTGCCGGTGGCCGACCCAAGTGTCTCTCTTGGTTCTTTTGGGCCTTGTTTAGTTCCCAAAATTTTAATTTTTCGAATTTTGGTATTGTAGTATTTTCGTTTTTATTTGATAAATATTGTCTAATTATAGACTAACTAGGCTCAAAAAATTCATCTCGTGATTTACATACAAACTGTATAATTAGTTTTTATTTTTCGTCTATATCTAATGCTTCATGCATATGCTCTAAGATTTGATGTGACGGGAAATCTTGAAAAAATTTTGGTTTTCGGGGTGAACTAAACAAGGCCTTAGAAGTGTTGCGCCGATGATCTAGAGGCGGTGCGGGGGGAGGCAAATTCGGTTAACGCCTCGTTCAGTTTGCGAAATGAAAACTTTTTGGATACTGTAGCATTTTTTGTTTGTTTGTGACAAATATTATTTAATTATAGACCAACTAGACTCAAAAGAATCGTCTCACAAATTATAGATAAACTGTATAATTTAGTTATTTTTTATTATATTTAGTGCTCCATACATGTGCGGCAAGATTCGATGTGACGAGGAATCTTGAAATTTTTTTGGGGTTTTTGGGTGAACTGAACAAGGCCTAACTCAAAAGGAGAACCAGTCGGTTATTAAAAATTCGCCGAACTGAGACTTTTGGTTTTTGTTTTTTCGGTTCGGTTTTTGTTATTAACCGAATTGTCAAGAGCAAACAAATCTGAACAACAAATTTAATTAAAAAATTCAAAAGCTGCAGCGATTTTCTTCTAGAGCACTATCAACGTGTAGATCCTTGGCAAGAGTTATGCGTCGAGTTCTGTGGAGCACGGAGGAGTGGAAGGGCGACGTCGTCGATAACGAACCTACTAGAGCTCGGAGGGTTGCTTACTGTTGACACAGTCGCCGCACCTACTAGAGCTTGGAGAGTTGAGGCGGTACCTCGGTTGTGTACTTCTCCCGCCCACTGCTTAGTGGCTCAGTGGAGGGGGCACCAACCATGGATAGGGAAAGCCAGAAAGGTGCAGAAGTGCCCCTCTGGCCTCGGCATCAGGATGGAGAGGAGTTAGAAAGGAGAGGAAGCATGTCCGTCGTGCCTCAAGGTGGGAAGGAGCAGCTTTGGGTGTCGGGTGAGAAAGAGCAACTTCGACCGTCGGGCTAGGGAGCAAGAGAGGCGTCGAGCGGTATGGTGGTTGTGGCATGTACGACAGAGTAGTGGCGAGTGGCGGCTACCGGATGGGATGGGAGGGGGCGAGACGGTGGGGGCAATGGGGTGAGGAGCGCAAATCATACTATAGGGTTTTTTGAATGGGCTAGTTGGGCTAATATTTGTTCATGGGTAAGTTTGGTATATGTTTTTTCCTAGTTAACCAAGGCTTAGGACCAAATTGATCTAGCAAAATTCGGTTAGTTGAAGTAGGACCAAAATTAGAGACCAAATTGTTCAATTTTAGATTTTTTTTCAGTTTTGTTTTGTGGTTATTTTGGGTTTTAGTTAATTTGCCCACTCCTACGATGCGGTGTACACACTGTGACCGGATGTTGGGATCCTGAGCTAAAAATTAACCATGAGATTATAGTCAGTACTCACACATTGTCTACGACAATGCTTGCCAGTTACCTCTCCATTCGCTTGGTGCAGACCACCGACACCACCTTTGATGTGCAGCTGCTATTTATAACTTTTATAAAACAAAATCTCACTAGCTATTTTTCTTGACATGCAAGACATCCACCTCAGCAGTCCACTATTATTTATAACTAAAGTTCACTAGCACAAGAATTACAAATATCCACATCATTGAGACACACCATCCACTATAGATACAATCTCTATGATTATACTAATAAATCTATACCCTCTTCGTACCTATAAAGAAAGTCGTTTTGGAAAATATTTTGGTCAAACATTAAGAATATAATATAAATCATGAATAACTTTTAAATTATTGAGTTTAAAAATGTGAAAACCATATGAATAGATTTATTTTAAAAATACTTTTATAAAAATATACATATACCACTTTTTGATAAATATTTTTTTTTAAAAAAATAAGGAGTTAATATTAAACTTTGGAACCATGTCGCTGTCCTAAGGTATGAAGGGAGTGCATATATTAGACCAGTCTCAATGGAGTTTCATTAAAGTTTCATACACATTAAATATGTTGATGTGACACTATATTAATGAATAGAGAGATGATAAAATTTTTATGGAAATATAGAGAGTTTCATCCTCATAAAACTTCTATGCACTTCCAAAATATAGATGTACTGGAAACTATCCCACTGATAATGGCGTTATACCATGTTCCTATCCTATATTATCAATACTATAATATATAAATTCATCCTTAGTAACCGCGGCAGCGCTCAAAAAATCTTCGTAGTTTCACTAATCGGTAATCACATTTCACTATCCATGCCTCTTCTTCCTGTGTGTAAATCTTTCTGCACAGTGGCTATCAGGCTACACCTGCCCATGATACCAGCAGGAAACAACAGCATATCTCTTTTAGTAAAAAAAAAACCATCTCTCTTTTAACAGCGGTTGTTTCGTACGAAATGCCGAAATTCATATAATGACGGCACGTGACGTGTCTTTCTTCACATTTTCTTGTAGTTGTATTCCTAGAGCTCATGCTTGAAGTGAAAAAAAATTCCTTTTAGGTTGTGCTTTACTTGGACTATCTCCAACAATCGTCACCCAAAATACAAGACCTATTTGTCCTTTGGGTAGCGCTATAGGTAAAAGGTTCCATACCTATTTTTAGTCTTCTCCAACAACAAGACCTAAAAGACAACACTCTCTGCAAATGGGTCTCGAGGAGAGAGGATACCCAAATTTGGGTTATGCCTCTCCTGATATCCAAAATGGGTTTTCTGTATGAATACTCTGTTGGAGGCTATAGGTATTGTGTTGGAAACCTATTTTGGGTTTGAGTTCCCAAATGCATGTCCTATTGGAGACAGCCTTAGTCGAGCTATTTATGTCTATACTAAGGCCTTGTTTAGTTCCAAAATTTTTGGCAAAATGAGCACTGTAGCAATTTCATTTGTATTTGACAAATATTGTTCAATCATGGACTAACTAGGCTCAATAGATTCGTCTCGTCAATTCCGACTAAACTCGATGCATACGTCTAAAGATTCGATGTGACGGGAAATCTGAAAAATTTTGCAAAATTTTTGGGGAACTAAACAAGGCCTAATTTCCCGAATTTCAGATTCATTGTGGAAAATAAATTGATTGAGGTACAAGTTCTCAATTGCACTACGCTACTTTTTATATTATGATCTACTAAAAAGTTGTCGTGTGTTGTATTTTAATATGTTTCACCTTAGCTACACTAACATGAAGGCTTAGAGATGAGATTTCCATTTTTAAATTATGCTTTTATTTCTTTAAAAGAGAAGTCACACCATGGCAATCTCTATTGTCGGCTACCGGTAATTTTAATTGATGGAGACGTAAGCATGAAGCACATTCAGTATGTAAATACAACTTTAAACATACATTCAGGACCTATTTTTTTCGAGCAAAGGAAAAGAATAGGAGAGGATATTTGGAACGTAGGGATTTGTAACTGCTGGATTTATTGGAAGTCACATCCAGACGGGCCATAGAAAGATCGTGGGCTGCTTGGTGGCCCATCGGGCCCTGCTGTCTTCAGCCACATAGTCGCGTGCCGCGACAGCACATAGAGCTCAGCTCAGAGCACACGCATATGATTTCCGTTTCAGATTTTTCATTTGATGACACGTCGGCTCTTAGCCTTTTTCACAGTAGTTAGCATGTTGGTTTCTTCAATGGCGTTTGTATAAGGTGAGCTATGCATATCCTGCACGCACTATTTTTTTTTCTGATATATAGAAACACACCTTGGATCTAGCGATCCATGTGACTGTGTCTGTGTGCCAACAGACATTACGTACCAGCAGGAGTTCATAGCACAAAACCCCCCATAATAAACTGTTCGGTGCTTAAGATTTTTATATGCGAGATGGGGAGTCCAAAAGTACCAAATCATGGTCACCAGTGCTCTTCTTCCTTGTGGTCGGCCGGCAGGGCACATCATCGGTACGCTGTTGCAATCAACAAGCTAAGCGTACCGTGCGCATACAGGCAAAAGTACGTATCACTACTAAAAAAAATATTTACCGTGACCTTTTCAAAACCACCGCTGAGACGGGCAGGGATATAAACCGCCTCGGTTAATGCCTCACATTAACCGAGGCGGTCGTTTTTTATTAACTGAGACGATTACAAGAAACCGCCTCGCAAAATGCATTAATGGAGGCGGTTATCATAAAAGGACCCGCCTCCAGAAATAGCCTTATTAACTGAGGCGGGCAACTTATAATACCCGCCTCGGTTAATATTTTTGAGTCCCAACCGGCCCAGACCAGGCCCTATAAACTGTATATAGTATATATATGGAAAATCCTAACTCTCACTCCTCTCTTCACCCACGCCCTCACTTTCTCCTTTCCCCCTCCCACCGACGCGCCGCACTTGTCCCCCACAGGCCACGCCCCTAGCTCAACCTCGCGCGGCTCCCTCCCTCATGGCGGGCCCGAGGCCGATGACAGCTCTCTCCCACTCAACACACGGTGAGCGGCGCTCCCAGGCCGATGGCGGCGGGCCATGGCGTCGGTGTGGCGCGCACTGGCGGCGGGCGCAGCGAGCAGCGCAACGAGGGCGCGCACTGGCGGCGGGCGCAGCGAGCAACGTGGGTGCAGGTGCGGGCCTGCCCGAGGATGCGGCGGGCTCTTCCTCTCCCAGTGGCGACTTCTTCCTCTCCCAGCGGCGACTTCTTCCTCCCCGGCGCTCCTCCACCGCCAGTGCGCGCCCTACTCCCCCATCTCCTTCGGCTACGGACGCGGTGGCCGGATCCAATGGAGGGTGGCCGGATCTCTGGGTGGCCCGCTTACCTACGACGGATGCACGACAGTCCAAGCCAGATCTAGCGGCGGGGTGGCTGGATCCGGTGGCGGGGAGACGGATCCGACGGGCGAGGCCAGCGGCGCTCCTTCAGCTAGCAATGGCGGCGACGGTCCATGGATGGGCTCGGTGGGCTCGTGGATGGGCTCAGTGGGCTTATCTATGAGTTTTCTTTTTTTTTGTTTTTTCTATGCGATTAACCAAGGCGGGCGAACAACCGCCTCGGAAAAGGTCGTATTTACTGTGACCTTTCATCCGAGACGGTTGCGATAACCGCCTTAGTTAATCAAGTTTGCCCGTCGCGGTAAATATTTTGTGTAGTAGTGTATGGTTCAATTTGCACACAGTTGTAAATTATCTTTGCAAAAAAAGCTGTTATACTGGTACGTACGTAGATAAGAATGGACAGCTTTAGAGTTCTGGAGTGCAAGACATTGGTTTTTGTTTTCCTTCATCAATCAAAAACATAAATTGTTGATGATTTTCTGCTCTCTTCCAAAATCATCCAGCCTAGCTAGCTAGTGACGATCAATCAATCTCTACAACTAAAAATTATAGAAAGGACCCATCTACCACACCCATGGTGAAGCCACAACTCTAATATCTTTTAGCCATGATAGGCTATCCCATCAACCTAGGCCCCACTCACCCATGCATGCAAAATTGTTTTAGCGAATTTAAAAAAGTCATAACTTTTAAACCGAAGATATAAATTAAATTTCGATTGAACCATTAAATTTCTCATAACAAATCCTTCAAAACAAGATCACACATAGATATATTTAGATAAAATTTTATTAATTAATATTTATCTCTACAACTAAAAATTATGGAGAGGACCCATCCACAACTTTCATCCCTTTGGTGGTCTTTTTTACTGCACGATGACATGCTATCCATCAACCTAGGCCCCACTCACCTATGCATGCAAAATTGTTTTAGCAAATTAAAAAAAGTCATAACTCCTAAACTAGAGATATAAATTAAATTCTGATTGCACCATTAAATTTCTTATAACAAATCCTTCAAAACAAGATCACACATAGATATATTTAGACAAAATTTTATTAATGAATATTTATCTTATAAAGATAAAATATTTTATTTTATTAAGTAGAAACAATATTCTAGGTTCAACAGACAATGTTCAGTCTTTGTACAAAAATGTTATCGATTTAGAAGAATAGTATTTTGGTTTTAGGTTTATGAAACTGATAATAATACATAAATACATGGCATAGATAAAAATAATAATAATAATCTAGAGTAAAAAGCATAAGAAAAAAAATAAAAACAAAAAATGGAGAAAAATTTCAAATAATGTCAAAGGGTTACTTTTTAAATATCGTAAATATATTTATAGAAAATTAACATCACTAAATACATCATAGAACATCATTAAATATACTATAGAACATCACATCTATTATAGATTACATGTGTACTAAGTGAACACCGTAAGAAACATCATAGAACATCACATATGTATTACGTAAACATGATATAACACAATATAGAACACTAAATATATACTACATAAATATCACATATATATAGAAAATAAAAATAAAAAATAAAATTACTAAGAAAAAAATATAAAAACAAACATAATTAACAAATGGTAAAAAGTGCATAGAGCAAGTAAAATTAATGAATAATTTAAATAAGGATAAAAATAAGATTAAAAGGAAATAAAATATAAAATAAGAATGAAGAAACATAGAAAATCTGAAAAGAAAAAAATAAAAACAAATAGAAGCAAGGAAGAACAATAAAAATAAAACCAAAAGAAAAAGAAAATAAAAGGTAAAATTAAAACAAGAAAAGAATAAGGAAAGGATAGTAAATAAAATAAAATCAAAAAACAAAAACTAAAAAGAAATAAAAAAGGAAGAATATAGACAGAAAAAATAAAATAACAATGAAGAAACGTAGAGTATGTGGATTTTAAAACCCGTAACAACGTACGGGCATTAACCTAGTCAATCAATATATCTGAAAACCTCCATATCTTTTTTATGTTATGTAAGCACAGTTGGCTCTGAGTTTAGAGCAGAGTTTTATAAGCTTTTCACATGTGTGAGTAGTGTTCGGTACCGTAATCGTACATAGAAACCGAAACAGAAGCGAGGAGCCACTGTTCATGTTCATTGGGGACGATAACAGAAGTGTTGATCTGAATTTTTTTTGTTTTTCATATTGGAGTATGTGATTCAGTGATGGTGATCTCTGGTTGGTTTAGATCTTGGCGGCTAATTAACTGCACCTTACCAGAACCCATGTGAGAGATGTACCAACTCAACTCGATCCGGATCCAACGTCGTAGACATCGGGACTAAAAATATCCACTACTATAAATGGAATAGTACCACATTCATCGGTGGACACACAACATACCAATGGTGGTAGGTCAAAGGTCCCTTGCAAAGTAGCAACTTGCATGCAAACCCTGTGATACCTTCAGGTATTTTTTTTCCAACCGCATTTATTCTTCATAATTTTTGTTCTATATAAATTTTAGTTTTGTAACACCCAATTTTAAGAACAAAATCAGATATGCACCATATGTGAGTTTTAGAAGACAAGCCTCACATATAGCTACAAATAAGGGGTAATATCAAAGGACAACGCATAAAATACATAGCGTACATAGTAAATCAGAAACAACCTTAGGCAGCAAACCACGGAATATAACTCCAAACTTCGGGTGTTAACTTCACTCTACAGGATCCAACTGACTGGTTGATCACAAGCCCAATACTTCTCCTGAGGTGTGGGGGAGATAACAAGAGTGAGTCCAAGATGAACTCCGCAAGCATAACAACTAGATTGTATAGATCCTACAATCTCATTATCAATGTGACATAAATAATATAGAGCATTAAATAATAATCAATGAGTTTCTTAACACAAGATTCATCACCCTTAATGAAGAGTACCCAAGGCCGCTCGTGACCGTGAGCACGGCTAGTATACCAGTTTTTAATACTCTGCAGAGGTTGTACATCTTTACCCATGAGTCATGATTTACCCTTTCGCCTGAGGTGATCAGCCTCGTAACCCACTACCAAGGTAGGTCGGCAGGGATCACTATGAAGTCTTTCAAAGGTTCGTCTAACAGGTTAGGGCCGCTTGGTTTCGGCAGTCAGTCCATGTGATTCTACCCCGCAGGGGATCCCGGTCTGCTATCCCCCATTTGCGCCACACGGGTAACCTCTAACAAGCTAGAAAAGTTACTCATACTTGACTAAAGCCAGAGCCATTATAGCCCTCATGGTTGCACTTTCATCTCGGTTATCACTTACGAATATATCCTCAAGTTGTTAAAAAGTCATTATTATCATTTGTTGCTTTATATCAATCTAGTCACAAGATCATGGTCATAGAATTAAAACCCAAATGCTATACTTGCCTTGATCCAATTGCTCCTGTTGGTCCTGCTGATCTTACTTGCTTCCAAGGCTCTGATCTTGATTACCGAAGTAAAGCTCACTGACTAGACTCGATCATCGATCATCAACACACAACAATCGGAGACAGACATACACGAAGCAAACAATCCTTTAATTAGAACAGTACACCAACAGATCAAAAACAAAATAAAATGTTTAAAAACAGAACCTACGTTTTGCTACGATCACATAGATACGAAGATCACGAAAATCAGAACTAAAACGATCAAGTTACGAATTTACAGCGATTTCCTATAGGCATTTTATTAATTAAACCTAACCCTGAAATTTAAAAGTTGCAAACTACAGTAACAGTGGTACTAACATATAGGGAATTTAATTACGAATCTAACGCAATTTGAACGGGTCAAATCGGAGCTAAAACAAATATTTTATAGCCAAAACAATGCAGTGGCAATTCTGTAAATAAAGCATGATTTAAACGGATTTAAATAAATATAAAAATTCTAGAATTTCTCCCTGGCCGAGGTCTGCGGTGCAAATACGAGATTCTTGGGGGACTCTTTAACAAAACTACCCCCGAAGGGGTACGAAGCACTCTCGGCCGTTGATCTCGCGATGGACGGCCGAGATTTAAACGCAGAGATGAGAGAGAGAGGGGAGGGGCTCGCCGGCCGGCCGGAACAGGGCAACAGCGGCGGCGCGCCATGGCCTCCGGCCAAAGCTTTGCCGGAGTTGAGCGTCCGGGCGCTGCGGAACTCCATTTCGCGAACCAATTGCTCCGGGAGAGAGAGAGGAGGCGAAGGCGAACTCGACCCGGGCTAAATCGCGGCCGGGGAAGGGCCGAGCGGCTCGCTCCATGGCCGGCGGCCATGGAGCTCTCCGGCGAGCGCGGACGGGGCACTAGGGAACCCCATTTCGCTCGGCAAATGGACGTGGAGAGAGCGGGGAAGAAGGGGAAGCTCACCACAGCGCGAAGCGGGGCAAGGACGGCTCGGAACGACAGATTTCGCGCGGAGGGGTCGCGGCGGAGCTCCGGCGTCGGCAGTTGCGCGCAGCAGGCGAAAAACGGAGGCGAGGAGAGGGGGGAAATGGGGGAGGGAGCGCTCAGGCGAGCGGGTGCTCTCCACTTGAAGCCAAGGCGCGAGGAGCGGAGAGTGGGAGCGAACGTGGGAGCGAGGCTTCGGCTTGGGCAGTTCCAGGGAGAGAGAGAGAAACGGGGCGGCGGTTGGGGGAAGAGGAAGGACCTGACAGGCGGGCCCGGCCTGTCAGCGGGTGAGAGAGGAGAAGGGGGAGAGGGTGGCCGGCTGGGCCGCGGCCCAGGAAGGGAGAAGGGGGGGCGCGGGGTGGGTTTGGGCCTAGCAGGCCGAGAGAAGGAGAGAGGGGAAGAAAAGGAATTCCATTTTTCTTTTTCCAAAACAATTTTTTTCAAACTCATTTTTCAAATGAAAATTGAATTCAAAACTCTTTACAAATTCCACACATCACATAAATAAATAAATGCTGCAGCATGAATGCATCAACATGTTTCTAAAGTTATATTAAATTTTAATTTCTCTAAAATTATTATTATTATTTTTCTTATATTTTGATGCTCACAAAATTGACACAATAAATCAAATTTCAACTATTTTAAGGAAGGGAATTTTTAGGGTGTTACAATTCTACCTCCCTTAAAATGAATCTCGTCCTCGAGATTCGAAAGAGGCTCAGATCCTCTGAGAGAAATAGGAAAATATCTTGATAATCCTTTCAACTTCACAACTTGCATACCAAATGCAAACACTTATACCTCAAGGTCACACCTCGTGAACATAATTTCCATTGAATAACTATTATTCATAACTGACCAAAGTCCATCTTGACTACTAATTTCTTTTAGCTTACAACTCCAAAAGACACGGAAACTTAATATGCATTTGCCTCCTCAGGTAGCGGTGGACCACCATGATACTCAATTCTTTTTCCTGACGGTGCTGTTAAAAGCATTTTGTACTGGGTACCGTGGATCACTCCTTTGTGTGCACACAACCATCCATTACCAAGGACTAAGGGAATATCAAGTAACTCTATCACAATGAGGTTTGCAGTGAAGTTTTCCTCACTTATGACAAGATTGACATTTGAGCAAACCTGATCTGCTTGTATTTCTCCCATTGGGGTATGCACTGACAAGGGCTTCCTCGTTGGGCACTTCACTCGCTCGATCGTCTTTACCAAGTCGGCAGAAATGAAAGAATGCGAAGCACCCGGGTCAAACAGAGCAAAAACTTGCACTGAGTCTACTTGAATATAGCCGCCAACCACTTTGGTAGCTCCATGAATGTTATGCCTATCCACATTGCTCAGTCTTCCATTGATATAGTCTCGTTGCACCTTACTTCCATGAGCAGACTTCTTACGTTTTTTCCTTTTTCTCTTTCGCCATTGTGGATTCTGATTTGATTCACTTCCAACTTGCTCTTCAGTATCATTATTTTGATAGTACTCAGTTTCATCATACTCATAACCTCCTTCAAGGGTAGGATCATCATTCTTTTCCCACGTATCAGTAAGGGGCATCATATAGGTCTCCTGATCTATGGGATACTACACTCCCTATCATCAGGTGACCAACGTCAGTATCACGAGAAGGAGAGATGATCATAATCATAGAATATCTCAAGAGACAACTCTCACTTCAAGATAAGTTGAAAATGCATCAACCCGTGATATCAAGGTACTACCCCCTTAAGAAAGGTCAACTAGGAGGCACAAGGAAGGTAGCTTGCACTTTTTCTTGACCAGTTATCTTGCATTGAGACCTTTTTGACATCCCAAGGAACTTATGTGCAAGGATGAAACATATATCCTGAAATTTCCTCGCGGTATGAAAATCACTAGCACAGTAAAATAGACATAACTCTTGTTCTGTTGATCCAATAGGGTTATAGCTTATACCGTTAGAAAGCTTAGCAACTTATCTAAAACTTTTCTATAGAACACTTTTCTGAGTTCTATAGTTATATTTGTCCAAAACAACAGGCAACCAAAACTGGTCCAGATTCTTGACAGCACATCTGTATCGTCTTGTGATTTTTGTAACTTCCAAACCATAAAAGCTATGAGGGTGATTCTTGCGGTCAGAGAATGATCTTGAAGTCCACTATCATCCAAAATTTTCTCATGATTTTTGTTCATGCCAGATCAAAGATATGAATTGATAAAGAAGTGATACTCCAGAAAGGCAGGATAAGGTAACAAGAGAAAAAACAAAACCCAACTATTTATGTCATTAATCCTTATGCCTTAGACATATAAAGTAAATGAAATTGTGAAGAAACTCACAAGATCATTACACTCATTACAAAGATCCAAATCAAACATAAACATAAAGACAATTCAACCAAGCAGTAAAGGTTCACAAGGCACACAAACTTGACTTTCGCTACTAGCGTTTTTATTACACAAGGGCACAAACTCCTATATCTTAAACTCAGTGTGGCTACTTTCATGATGCATCTATTGATTCCTCTGTGGACAAGAGTTTACATAATGTCCTTCCTGTCAGTAGTGCTAACATTTTTTTCTTAGCTGGATCCTTCGTGACATCATTTTCCACTGAGGTGTTGCCCGGTGTGTTATCAGCCTGCTGACTCTGAAGGTTTGTCTCTGGCTGGCTAGCTTTCTTCCTAACTTGGTTGATCCTTCGAGGTTGAAACTCTTTATATGTGATGGTCCATCCATCTATGCATACCTCATGAGCAGTGGGGTTAGCTTGAGAAATTTCTTCATCTCCAAGGTTTGGGTTTTCATGGCCAGAGTTCAAAGCTAAATGTGACAACTTAGGATTTGAATGTTGTTCGCTTCCCAATGCTGGCTCTAGTGATTTTGCTTTCCTCTTCTTATCCTCATTAGTCACACAATTTGGTTTTGCCTTAACTTCCTTTTTAGATGACCTATTATGAAGACAAGGAAGACCATAATGCCTACAACAATGGCATTGATCCTGATATCCCGATGTATTACTACCAACACCTCCATGGGTTCTCATATTTTTCCAAGCTTCTGCTACTTGTCTCTTCACTGGTCCTGAGATGCGCTACTGAGAGTTCCCATTCTGAGTCATTCCTTCCACTACTTGCTTTTGCATGGCTAGAAGCTTCTCCTTGTCGAAAGCTTTTATGGGTGGCATCTCTGAGTCCTTTTGTTCATGCATGCCAAAGGTCTCCTCGTTATGAGCCATCTAAATAGACAAGGTGGATGGATTTATAATAGAGACAAAGTTTTTATAATAGAATAGGGCAGAGGTAAGCATAATTTTTAGCAACTATCAAGGTTAAGGTGAGAGCAAGAAGTAAGTAGAGATAGAGGAATGCTAAAATGCCCGGTTCTAACTAGGCTTGCGTCCTACAGTCAGCATTGCTTTGATACCACTTTGTAACACCCGATTTTAAGAACAAAATCAGATATGCACCATATGTGAGTTTTAGAAGACAAGCCTCACATATAACTACAAATAAGGGGTAATATCAAAGGACAACGCATAAAATACATAGCGTACATAGTAAATCAGAAACAACCTTAGGCAGCAAACCACGGAATATAACTCCAAACTTCAGGTGTTAACTTCACTCTACAGGATCCAACTGACTGGTTGATCACAAGCCCAATACTTCTCCTGAGGTGTGGGGGAGATAGCAAGAGTGAGTCCAAGATGAACTCCACAAGCATAACAACTAGATTGTATAGATCCCACAATCTCATGATCAATGTGACATAAATAATATAGAGCATTAAACAATAATCAATAAGTTTCTTAACACAAGATTCATCACCCTTAATGTAAGAGTACCCAAGGCCGCTCGTGACCGTGAGCACGGCTAGTATACCAGTTTTTAACACTCTGCAGAGGTTGTACATCTTTACCCATGAGTCATGATTTACCCTTTCGCCTGAGGTGATCAGCCTCGTAACCCACTACCAAGGTAGGTCGGCAGGGATCACTATGAAGTCTTTCAAAGGTTCGTCTAACAGGTTAGGGCCGCTTGGTTTCGGTAGTCAGTCCGTGTGATTCTACCCCACAGGGGATCCCGGTCTGCTATCCCCCATTTGCGCCACACGGGTAACCTCTAACAAGCTAGAAAAGTTACTCATACTTGACTAAAGCCAGAGCCATTATAGCCCTCATGGTTGCACTTTCATCTCGATTATCACTTACGAATAAATCCTCAAGTTGTTAAAAAGTCATTATTATCATTTGTTGCTTTATATCAATCTAGTCACAAGATCATGGTCATAGAATTAAAACCCAAATGCTATACTTGCCTTGATCCAATTGCTCCTCCTGGTCCTGCTGATCTTACTTGCTTCCAAGGCTCTGATCTTGATTACCGAAGTAAAGCTCACCGACTAGACTCGATCATCGATCATCAACACACAACAATCGGAGACAGACATACACGAAGCAAACAATCCTTTAATTAGAACAGTACACCAACAGATCAGAACCTAAATTTTGCTACGATACGAAGATCACGAAAATCGGAACTAAAACGATCAAGTTACGAATTTACAGCGATTTCCTATAGGCATTTAATTAATTAAACCTAACCCTGAAATTTAAAAGTTGCAAACTACAGTAACAGTGGTACTAACATGTAGGGAATTTAATTACGAATCTAACGCAATTTGAACGGGTCAAATCGGAGCTAAAACGAATATTTTATGGCCAAAACAATGCAGTGGCAATTCTGTAAATAAAGCATGATTTAACCGGATTTAAATAAATATAAAAATTCTGGAATTTCTCCCTGGCCGAGGTCTGCTGAAAGCCCAAGTTTGGTTTTGGTAATTAATGACACTAAGTTGCTAATGCTTTGTGTTTAAGTGATTTGAGTTAGGCATAGCAACACATGTGATGAAGATGCTTGGTGGCATGGAAAGGTGGCCACATGATCACAAACGGATGAAGCATGAAGTGAAGATCTTTGTGATAAACGAGGAGTAAAGTTATCAAGGCAAAGGTATAAACATAGAGTTTTACTTTTGCCGGTCTAAGATGAGTAGAGAAGTGATTGACCGGGTTTAGGATAGATAGCCGACTATCAAGAGGGGAAATCACGGTCATCTCTCGAATCAAGTGCCACTAGGTCTACATCTTGAGCATATGCGTTAGGATCGAGTGGCGTGGCAAGTTGAGAGGCTAACTCCTTTGGGAAAATGTTTGTGAAAATGCTAACACACTTGCACTTGTTGGTACACTTGGTGGTGTTGGCACACCTTAAGAAGGAGGTAAAAAGTTTCCCTTATGCCGGTGGAAAGTTTCTTGTGCACTAGTGGAAAGTTTCCTGTATGCCGGTGGAAAGTTTCTTGTTTACCGGTGGAAAATTTCCTGTGCGCTAGTAGAAAGTTTCTTGTATACCGGTGGAAAGTTTCTTGTTTGGCAGTGGAAAGTTTCCTGTGCACCAGTAGAAAGTTTCTGACTGAAAACTCACACCGGGCGCTCTGTCCTGAGGCACCGGACGCTGCCTTGGAGAGTCCGGTGCGCTCTCGGTTGCTGGCTTAGGTGAGGGCTGTGCACCGGACGATCAGCATCGGACGCTGACCGAACGCTGTTGGTGCGTCCGGTGTCCCTGAGCTTTTACGGTGTTCTCTGAGTAAGCGTCCGGTGCCGACCTGGTGCGTCCGGTGGTTGCGTCCGGTGATCCTGCATTTTTGACAAACTCTCTGCGCACGAGACCGGTGAGTACCGCACGCGTCCAGTGCCCACTTGGTAGCGTCCGGTGGTCCACAGGTGACTGTTAGAGTTCAACGTGCGAGATTCAAGTAGGGGACACGTGACTATTTCTGGAGCACCGGACGCACTGTTCCAGCGTCCGGTGGCTCCCTACAGTGAGTCTGGTGCCCCCGTTTTCAGCCTAGTGAAAGCAGCCAACGGCTAGTTTCTTTGAGGGAGCTTATAAATAGTTGGTGGCCGGCTTTGGGGGGTTCTCGCTTGCACTTTTGAATACTTGAGGCATTCTTTGAGCTAGAGAACACTCCCTCCACTCATCTCCTTGCTTGATTGCTAATTCTAGTGAGATTGAGTGAGATTCAAGTGCATTGCTTTGAGAGTTGCATTTAGTGGCACTTGATTCTTGAGTTTGCTGCGGATTTCTTGTTACTCTTGGGTGTTTCCCGACGCCCTAGACGGCTTGGAGCAGCGGTGGTGTTGAGCTCATGATTGGAGATTGTTTCGAGCCTCGCCAAGTGATTTGTGAGGGGTTCTTGAGCCTTCCCTGCGGGAGATCGCAATTGGCTACTCTAGTGAATTGCTCGTGGCTTGGAGGATCCCCATCTTGTGAGTGGATGTGTGGCACCCGCTGAGGGTTTGGCTTTGGATTGCCAATTAGCTCGTGATCCATCAAGTGGGTGTATCGCCACAACGAGGAGTAGCTTGCCGGGAAGCAAGTGAACCTCGGTAAAAAATCTTGTGTCATCTCTTGTCGAGGATTCTCTTGTAATTGTGATTTATTGATTGGCTACATTTCTACTCTACAACGTTGGTATAACGATCACTTCCCTCTCCTTTACTTTTGTGCATACCTTGCTAGTGGTGTAGCTTGTTTAGCTTAGCTTTCTTGTTTAGGAGTGTAGCTAGCTTCTTGTTGTGCTTTCTTGTTGTAACTAGTGTTTAGTTTTCTTGCTAGACTTGTGTAGGTGGCTTGCATAGCTTAGTTGTGCTAGTGCTAGAATAGCTTCGCCTTTTGTTTTACTAATCAACTTGTCTAGTTGAAGTTTGTAGAAAATTTAAATAGGCTATTCACCCCCCTCTAGCCATTTGGACCTTTCAAGTGGTATCGGAGCCGAGGCACCGTTTATTTGAGGCTTAACAACCTACGGTGAAGAAATGACTCTTAGTTTGCATATCAACAACACTAAGAAGGCACCTTACTTTGATGGCACCAATTATGCTTATTGGAAGTGTTGACACCGTTTTTGGGCACGTGTCCATGATTGGTAAAGTGTAGACCGGCAAGATAAGACGACAGTACTTGATCTTCAGGGTAAGTTGCCGATGAGGATGGTTGCCGATGGAGGGATGGCTGAATGTGACCAAGTCCATATGTAATGATGTGTTTGTGCCGATGGCTACAACATGGCAATCTGCTGATGATGCGGGGGAAGAGTTTGGGAGTTGCCGATCGGCTTGAGGAAGTGTTCTAGTTTGTCACGCGGGGATAGTTTTATGTTTTCCTTAGTTATTTAAATCGTTTTGTATACGGATTCTGTTTAATTTGGAATTCGAGTTCTAGTCGTGTCTGGTTGTAGCTCTTTGGGCAGGGTATAAATGTGGACCCTAGGGCCTTGTATCAAAGATATAGATCAATCAATGAAACACCAGTTTTTACTCATATTTCAGCGTCTACTATTTCGACGACTTCGTCATCCTTTTTCCTTTTTACTACGAGTTCTTAGGAATTTGTCGACTTAAGCTCGACGTGTTCTTAAGTTCCGCGTGAATACCTCTTGGCCATGGCATCCGGGCGCATCGCTGTTGTCGGGACCAAAGTATTCGAGTTATCACCTTTGCCGATAGTAAGGTCAAATCGGCTGGCACGCCTTAACGTTTAAATTGGGTATTAGCCCTTTGTGTTTGCAGATCTAGCTTTTGCATCAACACATCTTTTGGCACGCCCAGTGGGACAGATCCAAGATCAAGATCAACATGTCGACTTTTGAGTTTGATCAGGAGAACGTCATCCCCGTGACGGAAGCCAATCTCAAGGATGAGCAGAAGCAAGCTATTGCTAAAGCCATGGAGGATTACAAGCAACAATGCCTGAGGTCCTTCAGCATGAACAAGAGCGGCGAGGTGATCCAGAAGGATGCATTGCCGGCACCTCGGCAGGTTACTTTTGAAGCCAATCCTGGTAAACTTCAAGAGATGGTTGATAGTGCTATCAACCGTGCTTTGATCAACCAAGCTGGTGTGCTGTCCAATACGGTTTTCAACGCCATGGCTAGAACTTTCAAAGAAGGACAATTACCACCAAATTATGTGGGCCCCTCTCATCATCAGCCAGGGTCACCGGTGGTCACAGCTCCATCGGCTGCTACAGCTGCTGCGGGCATGGAGATTCCTGTTCCTCCAAGTACGTTGGGAGTTACCAATGCACAATCTACGCCGATGACGACGAATCCGCCGACGTCAGAACAGATTAAGCTTACTACAGATTTATTGGCATCGGCAATGTCAGGACCAGTTCCTCCTCCTAACTGGTGGGGTTTTGGTATGCCTCCGGAATACTTCAAGACACCCGGTCATCTCAAGCAACTGATATGAGAGGCAAGGCTCCTATGGCATCGGCACCTCCCAATATGCCGATGAACCAGAGTCCCCAGTATACTACAACTACTATTGCAAGACCTTACACTAGGAATTCTCAAGCTCCGACGTTCCAGATGCCTAATGCATCGGCAGACTCAATGCTGATGCAACAGAGATGCATGACTCAACCTGGGTATGTCAATTCGATGATGATGCCCAATTACCAGTCATCGGCAGGACCTATGCCGATGAATGCTAATAGTGGATGGCTTGGGCAGCAAGTCTTTCCGCAAACACCCCAACAAAGTCATCAGGCTACAGGGTTCTAGCAACGCCAAATCTATCCCGGGTTCCAGAATCAGGGAATGCCCAACCAGCCGGTGAATTTTGGGCAGCAGATCGGCGGACAGCAGATTGGCAGGCAACAGCTTGGTGGTCCACAGATTGGGGGCCAAATGATTAATCCAATGTTCCATGTAGATCGTGCACCGCACAGACACGTGGAAACTTACCAGCAGACGCCGGATCCGCAACCACCTCATCGGCAAGATGCCGATGCTTACTGGGCCGATAAGATTGCTGAAGTAATGAGAGATCCATTTGGGATAAAACCCAAAGTCAACACTTACTCTTATCGGACACCGTATCCTCCCGCATATGATTTGATCCCGCTTCCAAATCGGTATAAGGTACCGGATTTTACTAAGTTTTCTGGGCAGGATGACACGTCGACCATGGAACACGTCAACAGGTTCATCATCCAATGTGGGGAAGCTGGTAACAGGGACGAGTTAAGGGTTCGCTTATTCTCGTCATCATTGTCTGGATCGGCTTTCACCTGGTTTATATCATTACCTCCCAATTCAGTGATTACTTGGGCCGATTTGGAGAAACAATTCCACAAATACTTCTTTTCTGGGGTCCATGAGAAGAAGATAATCGATTTGGTCAAATTGAGGCAACGCAATGATGAATCGGTCGAAGGTTTTGTGCAGAGGATACAGGAAGTCAAGAACAAATGCTATAGCCTGATTCTGGATGATCGGCAGCTAGCCGATTTGGCTTTCTAGGGTTTGTTGCCACACATCAGGGACAAGTATGCGTCTCAGGAGTTTGAAAGCTTAAGTCATTTGGTACAGAGGATTTCTGATCAAGATATCAAACCATTTGAACCCAAGAGAGCATGGAACAAGAAGGTGTCCTTTGTTGATGAAGCAGCAAGCTCAGATTCTGATGAGAAACCGGTCATCGGCTTGGTAGAGTGGGTGAAAAACAAGAAGCCGATGTCTTGTCCTTTTGGACATAAAGAACCAGAGAAGTTCGCGTTCGACATCACTAAGGCCGATCGGATATTTGACTTTTTACTTCAGGAAGGTCAGATAAAATTATCACCTAATCATGTGATCCCATCGGCTGAGGAGTTGAAGAAGATGAAGTATTGTAAATGGCACAATGCAACTTCTCATAGCACCAATGAGTGCAAAGTGTTTAGGCAACAGCTGCAATCGGCTATAGAGTCAGGGAGGATCAGATTTGACAGTTCCAAAGCTCAGAAGTCGATGAAGATTGATCAACATCCTTTCCCGACAAACATGCTGGATGCTAAGGGAAAGGCCAAGGTCTTGACATCGGAAGCAGCTGAAAGAAGTGCATCGGTGGATCCTCAGCATCAAATCACTACCGCCGATGCGAAAGGAAAATGCCTAGTCCAAGAGGGAGCTAACTTAGGGAGGCCTCCCCGATCTGGTACGTGATAACCCATAGAAGGCCTCGGGAGACTTGGCAGCAACGTGAAGATCAGTATCGGCGCCAGCAAGAGGACTATCGCCGGGAAGAAGAAAGACGCCGGCAGGAGTGGAATCGGCATAGGGATAACTGGAATTGCCCGTTCTTCATTCATTGTTGGGAGGAGAATATCAAACTCCCCACTGTCAGAGATTGTCCTGAGTGCAATGGTTATGACCGGTGCGACAGGTCTGATCGGCGCTATCATGGTAATGATCGACAATTTAATGGGCCGATTAGAGGGAGAGCATCCGTTCATGATCGGCTGTGGAGCAGGCTCAGCGTGCATGATAGGCTTGGAGATCGTGTTGAGTATTTCCCTAGGAGCCAGGAAGAACTTGAAGAAATGGCTAGTGCACGGGTTCCCAATGAGTTCATATTTTGCAGGGATGCCAACACTTATCGGATGGAGTCAAGGGAAAATCGTCGCCTAGCGGTGAGGCAGCAGCAATTTCCTCCATGGTGTCCAGAGGGGTTGACCAGGACACAGAAAATAAGGCTGCAGCGCGAAAGGCGAGAAGAGTTAAGCAAGGGGGAGAACTCTGGACAGTCTGGGGATCAGCAACAACCAGATCCTAAGGGGAAGGGTCCATCGGCAGATGTCAACATGGTCTTTATGTTGCCGATGGAGTTCCTTGCGCTGTCCAGTGATGATGAGTTGGAGTTCTCTGATCAGATAGCTCAGTTGGCTCTGGATCCGATGACAGCTATCTTCGAGAAGCCTGCCGATGATGAAAGGCAACATCTTAAGGCTCTATTTGTCAAAGTAAGGGTTGATGGTCAGCCGATGACTAAGATTTTGATTGACGGTGGGGCTGCTATCAACATCATGCCTTATACAGTGTATCGGAAGCTTGGGAAAGGAGATCAAGATTTAACCAAGACCGATATGATGCTCAAAGACTTTGAAGGCAATGTGTCTCCAGTTAAGGGAGCTATCTTCGTAGAATTAACCATCGGCAGCAAAACCTTGCCGACGACCTTCTTTGTGATCAGTGGAAAAGGTGCTTACAATCTGTTGCTAGGGAGAGATTTGATTCATGCCAATTGTTGCATCCCATCTACAATGCACCAGTGCTTGGTCCAGTGGGTAGGTGACAAGATTGAAATTGTCCCAGGAGACTCTTCATATGTTATTACATCGGCGGAAGCAGACACCTATGAAAGGACTAGGTGTATTTCAGGAGAAGCTTGGGAAAAGGATTTCCTCAAAGTTGCCGATTATGAAATTCCACCGATTCAAGCAGTCGGTTCTGAAGATGGTTTTTAATGGATAGGTTCGCCGATGATGGAAAATTAGGCCAGGGGTTCACATCGGCCGATAATTTGGTAGAAGTAGATATAGGTAGTGGTGATAAACCTAGACCTACTTTTATTAGTGCTAAGTTAAGTCCTGAGTGTAAGCAGCAGTTGACTGATTTGTTAAAGGAATATAAAGATTGCTTTGCTTGGGATTATACTGAGATGCCTGGTTTGGACCGATCGATTGTTGAACATCGGTTGCCTATCAAGCCTGGATTTCGGCCACATCAGCAGCCAGCTCGCCGATGTAATCCTAATATTCTTCCTGACATCAAGGCCGAAATAACTAAACTTATTGAAGCCAAATTTATTCGGCAGTGTCGGTATGCCGAGTGGATTTCCAATGTTGTTCCGGTTTACAAGAAGAACGGGAAGCTTCGGGTCTGCATTGATTTCAGGAATCATAACAAAGCTACACCGATGGATGGCTACCCGATGCCAGTTGCCGATCTGCTAGTTGATGCTGCGGCTGGGCATCGGATCGTTAGCTTTATGGATGGCAATGCAGGATACAATCAAATATTCATGGCAGAAGAGGATATTCCAAAGACCGCATTTAGATGTCCTGGTCATGTCGGGTTGTTTGAATGGATAGTCATGACCTTTGGCTTAAAGAATGCTGGTGCTACTTATCAAAGGGCCATGAATTTTATATTTCATGAGTTCATCGGCAAGCTGGTGGAAATTTATATTGATGATGTGGTGGTTAAGTATGGGGACTTCACAAAACATCTTGCCGATCTACAAAAAGGTGTTGGAGTGCACAAGGAAGCATGGTTTGAAAATGAATCCCAATAAGTGTGCATTTGGTGTATCGGCAGGACAGTTTCTTGGTTTCATGGTGCATTAAAGGGGGATTGAAATCAGTCGAAGATCTATTGAAGCCATCAACAAAATAGTTGCCCCTACCAACAAGACTGAGCTCCAATCCTTGATCGGCAAGGTAAATTTTATCAGGAGATTTATATCTAATTTGTCTGGTAAAATTTGTGCTTTCAGCCCTCTTCTTAAGCTAAAAGCCGATCAAGAATTTGTTTGGGGGAAAGAACAACAGTTGGCTCTGGATGAAATCAAGAATTATTTAGTAAATCCTCCAGTTGTCATTCCACCTCAGCAAGGGAAGCCCTTCAGATTATATTTGTCTACCGATGGGATGATCATCGGTTCGACTTTAATTCAAGAATTTGAAGGGAAAGAGCGTGTAATTTATTACTTAAGCAGGAGGATGATTGATGCTGAGACCAGGTATTCGACTATTGAGAAGCTATGCTTGTGCCTGTATTTCTCTTGTATCAAGTTAAGACACTACTTGCTATCGGCCGAATGCACTGTTATTTGCAAAGATGATGTGGTCCGGTACATGCTATCTATGCCGATTATGAGTGGCAGGATCGGTAAATGGATTTTGGCGCTGTCGGAATTTGATCTGCGTTACGAATCGGCTAAAGCAGTTAAGGGACAGATTATGGCCGATTTTGTAACTCAACATTGCGGTGAAGTGGAGGCTTTAGAAATTGTACCTTGGACGCTCTTCTTTGATGGATCCACATGTGACCGGGGGGCAGGAATCGGCATAGTATTAATTTCCCCTCGGGGAAGGAAGTATGAGTTTTCCTTGCCGATTGTTGCCACGTCGACGAATAATCAGGCTGAGTATCAAGCTTTAATAAAGGGATTGGAGTTGTTAAGAGAAGTTCATGCTGATGCTGTTGAAGTCTTCGGGGATTCTATGCTAGTTATAAATCAATCGGCCAGAAACTATGAATGCCGAAGTGAAGTTCTCATAACTTATTACGAAAGGAGTATGCACCTGTTTCAAAGATTTCCGATTAGAGCATGTTCCTCGACTGCATAATGAAGAGGCCAATCGGTTGGCTCAGCATGCCTCGGGGTATCAGCCGATGATTAATGCAATATCGACAATCGGTGTCGATGATTGGAGAAAAGAAATCATTGATTATTTGAAGGATCCATCTAAGAAAGTTGAAAGGTGGGTTCGGTTTCAAGCCACCAAGTATGTGCTCCTCGAAGATGAATTGTATTACCGAACTATTGATGGGATTCTTCTCCAATGCTTAGGTGATGATGAAGCTAGGAGTTTGATGGGAGAAATCCATGAAGGGGTATGTGGAGCACATCAGTCGGCTTTCAAGATGAAGTGGATGATTAGGAGGAATGGATATTATTGGCCGACTATACTTGAGGATTGCTTTAAGTATTTCAAAGGGTGTCAAGGATGTCAAAAGTTTGGTAATATTCAAAGGGCACCTGCATCGGCTATGAATCCTATCATAAAGCCTTGGCCGTTCTGAGGATGGGCTATTGATTTGATCGGCCAGATTTATCCACCATCTAGAAAAGGGCATAAGTTTATTCTAGTTGCCACCAATTATTTCACCAAATGGGTTGAAGCTATTTCTTTGAAGAAAGTCACATCGGCCAACATGATTGATTTTGTGAAAGAGCACATCATTTACCAATTTGGGATTCCTCAAACAATTACTACCGATCAGGGCACTATGTTCACATCAGGGGAGTTTGATGAATTCGCAATCGGTATGGGGATTAAAGTGTTGAACTCTTCTCCTTACTATGCTCAAGCTAATGGGCAGGCCGAGACTTCTAACAAAGGAATTATTAAGCTTATTAGACGGAAGATTGAAGAAAATCCTAGAAGGTGGCACACATTGTAAAATGAAGCTTTATGGTCATACCGGATGGCTTGTCATGGATCGACCAAGGTTTCACCCTATCAGTTGGTGTATGGGCATGATGCAGTGTTACCTTGGGAGATTAAGGCTGGGTCTAGGCAATTATCTTTTCAAGATCAGTTGGCTGCCGATGATTATGCTACTTTGATGACAGACGAGTTGGATGATCTAGCAGGGCATCGGCTGAGGGCTTTGATGAGTATAGAAGAGAATAAGAAAAGAGTTGCCAGATGGTATGATAAGAAGGTAAAGGATAAGGAGTTTGCCGATGGAGACTTAGTATGAAAATTAATTTTACCGATCGGGACTAAAAGTTCAAAGTTTGGGAAGTGGTCTCCCAATTGGGAGGGTCCTTATCAGATAAATCGATCGGCTCCTGGTAATGCCTACATTTTAGAAACTCTCGAAGGAGTTGAATTTCCCAGAGCATTAAATGGCAAATATCTAAAGAAGTACTACCCCAGCATATGGGTCGATGCATAAAAGTTTAAATGCCGATAACACTCCTATCGGCTGGATTGAAATATGTTTGGGGCCGGACTTAATGTTTCAAAAGATGCCGATAATAGTCCTATCAGCTAGACTAAACATCAAGAAAGCGGGGAGAAGCGGGTATGTTGCCGATGAAGAGCTCACATGTTTAGCAGCGCTTGAATGGCCGATATGGCACGTAGGCGGATTTGGTTGGCTGCTTCTATCTCTTTGATGTCTTCATCGGCAGAACCTTCTATCGGCTTCAACTTCTTCTTCAACTGCAGTGCTTTGTGACCATGGGCATTTCGCTCTTGCTCGAGGAGTTTGATGGTCTCTGGCAGTTGACTCTCTTCCTGTTGGACTTGGGATAGGGCATCCTCTATTTGCTTGAGTTCTGCCAACAGGGCTTCTCTTTTTGCCGATAGATCAGAGATCTTCTGTTTCAGCGTGTCTCCTGAGGACTTCAAGGTGCCGATGTTCTTGTGCTTCTCATCGGTCAGGAGCTTTTCTTTCATCATCTCCTCAGAAAGCCGGGTCTGAGCGGCTCTATCGGCAAGGCGCCGGGCAGCCCTCTGGTATTGCAGTTGACGACTCTTTAGATGTGCTACTTGGAAAAGGATTTCTTCGGCATCGGCGGGGATTTGGCCTCTCAAGGTCTTGAATAAAGTCTTGGACGAGTCAGAGTCATCAACTAGTTGGGCTGTGTCTTGATGAAGGAGAGCCGACAGTTCTTCCAGCCTTGCCCTGATCTCTGCCGATGTAACCCCAACTGCTCGAGAAGAGCTTGCTTCTTCACCTTCATCTTCAGAGACGTCGATGGCAAAGGAGAAGAGGCTGTCGGGAGAGTCTTGTTCCTGCAAAGGAGATAGAGTGAATCATTCAATGGTCATATATTGATAAGTAATACTGATGGAAACTGGATGGCTTACTTGCTTCAAGGCGATCTCTCGCCTTTGACTGGAAGATGCCGATGGAATCACAGGTTGATCGGCTAAGACTGTCGGTTGAACTATATCAGCTGGAAAAAATAACAGAGATAATTGTAAGACAGAGAGAATAAGTTCATCGGCAGTAATTTCATGAAATATATTACTTTGAGGAAGAGCAATACCTGTCTGGATGGAAGAGATCACCGATGCTGCTGGGTCGGTAGTTTGTTCATGCACGTCAGCCGATGTGTCTTCTGGCTGAGGTACTTCTGGTTGAAACTCCTCTGGATGAGGATCTTCTGCTTGTGGTGCTTCTTGCGGTTGAGGAGGAGATGGTACTTGCTGAGTCTGTGTTTCTGGAGGAGAAAGAGAAGATTCCACTGGAATTGGAGAAACCGGAGGGGAAGGGGAAGTTGCCACTCTCTGGCGCTTTGTTTGTGCTCTGGTACTCTTGGCACCTTTTCTCTTCTGCTGGCTGGACTGGGGGGCATCGGCACCTTTGCTTTTGGTCCTTGCCGATGCGCTGGAGTGCTGATACAGAAAGAAAGACTCGTAAGTACAAGTCTGACAAATATAAGAATAAGATCGGTATAAAGATTGAAGGTATACCTTGAACGCCTGTGCCAAGGTAGAGGCAGCTACCGGTGAAGATATCTGAGTCCTCTTGGTGGTAACTTTCTTGAGGCGAACACCTCGATGCATGATGGCGGCCAGGGTGGGAGCGTTGTTACCGATTGAAGAGATTGGGCTTGATGGAAACAGGTCAATCGGCTTGCCACTCCTGCTGACCGATGGAGGGGTGTTGTCAACCTGCAAGATGATACAAAGGTGAATCACCGATGGAATTAAAATTGAGAAAATTGAAACATCGGTTTGAAGACACTTACAGTATTATCGGGGACTTCGTACTCGGGATCGATCATGCCGCAGTACGTAAGAGCCGATCTGCAGAACAGATGCTCCTTCCATTCTACCCACCATTGCTTGTACGCCTGAGTGATGAAGGCGGCTGGAACCCACTCTGACAAGTCTGCATCTGTATCGGCACTTGATGGCAGTTGGGCTACTCGGGTCCATTCATGGAGGCTGGTGATGGTTTCCCTGGGTTTTATCACATCGGCATAACAGAGTGCAATCGGCAGCTGGTCGAAAGCTAATTGGCGAGCTAGTGCCGATGGATTGTAAAACTCATAGGTCTGGACGGAGGTTTTCCCACTGCCAAAGAAATTCACTGGTATAGCTCTGGGAGTGATCAGTGCCATCATCACTTCATGATCCTTGTTGAGAGCGTCATTGAACGGATTGAAAACCAGAGGAAACATGGTGTCTGGATCATCATAAGGCAGCCATGCTCGCTGCTCTCTGGTCAAGCCTTCGTACAAGGTTTGAAAGAATCGGCTGACCTGATCTGGATTACCTCCTGTGCCAGGCAGAGCTATGACAGCCTCACCAAAGTTTAGGGGAGGACGTGTTGCCGATTCTTCTTCATCCAGTTCATGGTCCTCGGCTATGTCCCTTGAGAAACGCTGTGCAAAAGGATCAAACTTGTAACACCCTAGGTGTTAAGCATGCACTTAGTCTCACCAAAGCCATGCATAAGCATTCCATCAAGCATAAGCATCATGAGCATGACACTCTTGTCAAATTATGATTTTATGTGCATCATCTCATGTGTTCTAAATATGTTAAAAATATGATGCTTGCTTCTAAAATTGTGAAAAATTCAAATTAGGTTGATTTATGTGTGAGAAGAATTTAGAATATTTTTGTGCAATTTTTGGAGCTATGGAATTTGAGAAATGGGATTTATACAAAATATCCAAAATAACTTTATTTAAAAACCTAGAACTAAGTTTTAATTTGTAATTCAAATTCTATTTAGAATTTGGTCTTACCTATTAAAGCAAAGTTGTAGAGCTTTTAGTTTGGCACCACTTTGCTTTTGGGTGAAAATGGTGAAAATGATTTGAAAATGGTCAAAATGCTTTTGGAAGAGGATTTGAGAAAAGAAATTCAAAAAAAAAGGGAAAGGGGGCGCTAGCAGGCCGCGGCCTCGCTTCTGGCCCGCTGGCCGAAGCCGGCCTGGCCCGCCCGCGCCTTCCCCTCCCCCTTCCCCGCGCTCGCGCCCGCGTCCGCGCGCGGACGGCCTCGCCGCGACGCCGTGGCGCGCCGGCAGGACTCGGCCGCCGCGTGGCGGGCATGCGACGGCGTGGAGACGCCCTGGTCGGCCACCAGGTGCCCCTGGACGCGCTCGCCGAAGCCCCCGCTCCCATTTGCGCCCTCCACCGCTCGCTCTCGCCTCTCTGCTCGCTCTCGCGCAGCGCTCGCCGCTCCGCCGCACGCCATAGCCGCCGACGGCTCGGAGCTCCTCTCCCGGCCAGCTCCGGCCCTCTCCTTCCCCTTCGCGACCACCACCGGCTCCGCCTCGTCCTTCCGCGTCGCGTGCTTGCGCTCTTCCGCGCTTGGTAAGCCCTGCGTGTCCGCTAGAGCTCACCGGAGTAAGTCGGAGCTCCGGCGACCTCTCGGCTCGCGCGGTTCTCCCTCTCCTCTCTGTCTCTGCTTGCGCTCGTAGGTGCTTTGGGTCCGCCTTGACCTCGCGCACCTTTTCCCGTTAGTGGCTCACGCTCTACCGCCGTGAAACGGCCGGACCACGGCGAGCAGCGCCGCCGCGTCCGCCATTCACGACGGCGAGGTAGTTCCGGTGCTCGTCCGGTGCCAAAGAGGGTACGGCTGGACTCGTCTCGTTCGCGCGAAGCCGTAGGTGCTCACGGTGTCGCCGGAAACCTCACCGGCGGCGAGATTCTGGCCGATCTTTGGCCGCGGGGTCACGGGGTGGATGACAGGTGGGGTCCTCTGACTCGCGTGTCCCGCCTGTCAGTGACTCCGAGGGAATGGATCCGGGTGCGTTTAGTGTTTTAGGTGGTTTTCCGTTTTAAAAGTTTTTCCAGAAAATGATTTAAATGTTCAAAAATCCATATCTTGATGAATATAGCTCCAAAAATGGTGAAATAAATTTTGGTGTGTTCCTTATTTCCAGATCTATATCCTAGTATGATTGCATGTCATGTTTGAGTAACTTTTCTGTGTAAGTATAATTAATCCATGTTTTTGTTAAACTTGGAAAATGCATAGTAAATGAAATATGGCTCAGAAAAATGTGAAACTTGTTTTGCTGGCTCTGCATGTGTGTTTACTCACTGAGAAAATATTGCTACATATTATTTGGTGTATAAATGAATTTATGATAATTTAAATGCTTGCATGACAGTACTTTATGATTTTTAATAATTAATTGAGTCATGCAATAAATCTGGAAAATTTTGTGGGTGTTTCTTATGATATTAGACAAATTGTAAAAATATGAAATCTGTTGTTTGACATTTATACCACAGTAGGGTGATTATACTTACTTTATTACTTAATCTTGTGATTTTTGTGGCTCAAAATAAGTAACCAAAAATCATGAAAAATTTTCAGTAAACTTTATGCTTAACTGGAAGTCTCCTGTAATTTTTGTGGAATTTATTGATGAACAGAATTGCATGTGATTTTTAATGGGCTTAGAAATGAATAAAGAAAATTTTGAATGGTTGTGTATGTGGGTTGAATGGACTAAGTTGGGTTTGGTGTATCTTTGAAGCATCATGTAGGTTGCTGATGTCATTTGAAAAAATAATTATAGAAGAGAATGTAATAGATGTTTGATTCAATTGTTTATTCTTGGATGATGTTGACTACCTTGTAATAAGCATGACCAAGTGCATTACCTATGCATCATAACATGACTCCTTTGGTACTCTCTCATATAAGCATCCACTCGGGCATCTCGCACTCCACTCATGAGCATATATGCATCATACAGGCTCGCAGGAGAACGAGGTGGGAACCGAGGAACCCGAGGAGCTTCAGGAGCAGGAACCTCCGGAAGCACAAGAACCCAGAGAGGAACTGCAGGAGTGTCCGGATCACCGACCCAGCACGTTTGAGAAAGGCAAGCCCCGGAGCATTCTAAGTCTCCCTATTCTCGCTAACTTATATAAAGTGTTATACCTATTCTACTGTATTGCATATTAAGTGATAGGAGTTGCCTGATACCGTTGCTGCATATGTACTCCTTGTTATCCCTACTCGTTTATCTACCTTGTCCTATGTAGACAGGCGCGGAGTCTATGCTTAGCTTGCTTAGTCCGGTAGAAGTCGGGTGATGTCCTGTCACCTGCGAGATATAGGTGGATACCTGCTTGTTTAAGCAGTGGTTGCTTGGGGAAAGAAATAACCAAGTGTGGAATGTAATTGGAGACCGGGCAGGGTCTTATGGTGGGTTGACCATGGTGCCCCTGCCTGTGTCGATTAAGGACCGATCGTTGACGGCCCTCTTGTCATGTTGAACGCATGCCCCACACTTAGCTGGAAGGATAAGTCGTTCCGACCGCGAAGCCTGAGCACTATCCGGGCCGGGAATCGAGCCGCCATGCGCTGTATTGGTGGTGGTTGAGGAGAACGACGAGGGCGCGGCGCGCAACCTTGGTATACCTTGGATACCTCGGTCGCCGGAACGGTCCTCGGGTACTGGCGGTGCCTGCCGAACCCGCGAATTGGTCCTGGATAGTGTAATACGGTGATCTGTAGCTCACTTGATCAGTGAGTGTGGTTTGTGTGGGGAATACCTCGCCAGCTGGTTAGAAATCGATTCGAATCGCCATCGCTCCTGGATAGTGAGCACTTGACATGAGCCCTGTCCTCGTAGTAAGGACTATGGAACACTTGGGTTATAATGAAACGGGTTTATGACTGCTGTGATGAGGTACTATCATAGTCTCATACTTGCTTGTAATAGCACAGGAGCAAACCTAGATAATAGATAATGATACTTTCAACTTGAGCAGATTAAAAGAAGAAACGATTTATGTAGGTTCGGGCAATAAAACCTTGCGGTCTTTGCAAAATGGTTGTCAGCTACCCCACTAAATAGCCTTCATGATCCTTGATGAGTCTTTGTTTTAAGTTTATGACGGGTAAGTCTAGCTGAGTACCTTCTCGTACTCAGGGTTCTATTCCCATGTTGTTTTGCAGATGGTCAAATGTACTATGGTTATTGCATCCTCTGTCTGTACCCAGCTATGGGTGATGACTAGACCAAGGGCGATGGTCACTCCGTCTCTTCTTTTGCTTTTGTGGGAATGACCGAACTATGGCACTGTATCAGACTTATCGTGTGTGTTGTAATTTCAAACTATGAAACTTCCGCTACTTGAAGAACTTGGTTTGTAATAACTTTAAGCACTCCGATGTATTTTATGAATGTTGTAATTTGGATGTGCTTGTGGATGGCGACCGCTAAACTTATTACGATCTTGGCTGTATATGCGATGTGTGGTTTGAAATCCTTCGAGATTTCACGGACTACCGGGATTATATGGGCTTAAGCGTGATAGTTCGACTATGCGAATGGTCACTATTAGGCTTAATCTCTTATAATTTGGTCGGTTCTGTTACAGCTGGCATCGGAGCAAGGTTTAGCGAGTTACTGTTCATAAGTACGTTTTAAACAAAAATCTAAACCGGTTTAGTAAAAGATTTTACTAATTAATTAATAATGATCAAGGTGTTAAACTAAGTTTTGGAAAAAAATTATCTAGTGTGCCACGGTCATATCCTTTATGCCCAGTTAAGGACTCTAAGGTGGCTAGCTAAGTACTGACTTGGGGGTTAATGCATCATATTTTTATTTCGTCGCTCATACGGCGTGTAATGGTATGAGTGCCATTCATTTGAGTGGTAATGTATGGATTAATTCTTCCTCTACGCCATGGTAAGTGGGAGTTGTGAGAGCATGATCGGATACACTGCCGGTCTAGGGAAGCGTTGTCAGGTGCTGTGTCATGCACACATGTTGGTGTGTCTTGGGAACAGTACCGCATGCTGGGAATTCCGTCCTGAGAGGCGATGCCGTCATTAGGGCGATGATGTGGGTAGTGACACGTCACATGCATGGACGGGTGTCTGTGTATGTGAAGTGTATAGTTTTAAATTTTGTTATGCACGACCATACTGTGGGTGGGCTGAAATGAGTTTTCTGCAGGTACCCTAACCACGTTCTCGCTTAGAACGCTAGTTACGTTATGGGAGAACGTTGTGTGCCACCGCATATACCGCTTAGTGTTAACTTTTGTTTCTAAGTTGGTGAGATCGTAAGTTCGTGCATGCATCATGTTCATTTCATATCATTGCTTACTTTCCCCCTTAATTTAATCTGTCCCAATTCTAAATAAAATAATTAAAGGTAATCCTCGCTCTTAACCACGGTATTCCATTTGCAGCAGATGGCACGCACTAGGCTAACAGCTCGCAAGTCCACTGGTGGGCGGGCCCCTCGCCGTCCGTTGGCAGCTAGGAGCTCGCGACATAAGAGCAAGTTCCTAGAGGAGTTTGGGATGCCCACTTTGCTTTGGAGGGTACTCAGTTCGATGGGGTATCCCGAAGGAAGGGAGCCTCGCTACTATTGGGATAAGGAGCCGCTTGGTGACGAGACCCTGGTGGGGATTGAGGCAGTTGTCCCTACCAGTGGAGGAGACCCTGCTTGGGGCGGCTGGGTGTACGAGTCCCGAGGTGTCACGCCTTTCCACGGTGCCAGCAGGGCAGCTTTCGCAGTTTTGAGGGACCTCATGGAGAGGTTTCCACAGGAGCTGGCCCACGCCTTCGCTGGGGTGTTTCCCCGGGGTGACCCTTACACTTCGGTGTGGGATCAGTCCGAGGTGAATGCTCTAGAGAGGAGTGCGGATGAGGACCAGCACAGTGACAGTGCAGCTATGAGTGCCATGTACGCGTTGATGAAGACCTATGGAGGCCTGGAGCGTTGTTTGGGTCGCTTGTCCGGGTCTCTTCTCACCGTCCAGGATGAGAAGCGTCAGTTGCAGCGTGAGTTTGACTCTGAGGTTGAGAGGCTACAGGCAGAGTTGGCTCGTGTGACCAGAGAGAGAGACCAGGCAGTCCAGAAGAACAGTGAGCTGTGTCAGGACCTGCTTGCAGTACGAGAGCAGAAGGACAGGGTGACTACTGCTCATAGGAACTGCGAGCGCATGCTAGTCCATGTGCTTGGACAGAGGAATGAAGCCTGGCACGAGGAGGACACTTTGAGGGCCCGACAGCTAGAGCTAGAGCAGCAGCTAGCTAATGCCGAGGAGTACAATGAGAACTTGCATGAGGAGATCCACCAGCTGCATAACCAGCTCCACCCTCACCACCTGCCTGGAGCAGCGGAGCTAGACTCTGAGGACGAGATGGACGCGGATCCCGAGATAGGAGCAGCTGCTAGTGGTGACGAGGATGAGGATGGCTCTGGCATGGACAGTGACCACAGCGAGTAGATGCTAGGGCTCTAGAGCTAGTCTTCCCTCTTTTGTGATGTATGTTGCGTGGCATGTCATGTACTTTTGGATCTGGGCTGTGTAAGACTTTATGAGTTGATGCTGAAAGTCCAGTGTATGTATGCTGGCAAGTTGGATGTACGCGAACCTTGTTGCGTGAATGTTAAGTAATCTGTTAGTGATGTTGTGCGTGGATAATGAGTTGTTGTGCCTTTGTTTATTGTGTGAATTTATTCCTTCAGTAAATTCAGTATGGCACGATTTTAAACATTTTCTACCGATTGATGGCAACTCCTAACGATTGCTTATCATTGGCGTATGCAGATGGTACAAACACGTGGCGGGGGTAGCAGCAATCCGGGCCTTGGAACAGGTACATCCGGAGGTGGGGCTCAACGGATTGAGGACAGAGCACCAACACCGCCACCACCACCACCGCCTCCCCCGTACACTGCGGATGTGTTTTTCGCGCAGTTTCTGGGAAGCCAACGCAACATAGAACAGATGCAGCGCAACATGGAAGAAGCTTTGCGCAACATAGCTGACAACACCCGTCGTGGAGATAATCAGGGTGGTCGGGAGGTCAACCAGTACAGTTCGTTCAAGGACTTCATGGATACCAAGCCACCAATCTTTAAGGAGGCCTTGGAACCGCTCGAAGCAGATGAGTGGATCAACACCATGGAGCAGAAGTTTCGTCTTCTCCGAATGACAGAAGAACTCAAGGCTGAGTATGCGGCACATCAGTTGCAAGGACCCGCTGGGATTTGGTGGTCCCATCACCGCACCACCTTCCCAGAGGGGACACCAATCACCTGGAACCGCTTCACCACCGCTTTCCGGGGAAATTACATTCCTCCTGGTGTGGTTGAAATGAAGGTTGGGGAGTTCATGAGGCTGTCCCAAGGGACGAAATCTGTGAAGGAGTATCTACATGCCTTCAACAATCTCGCTCGCTATGCCCCTGAGTTTGTGAACATGGAGGCCAAGAAGATTGCTAGTTTCCAGAGGGGCTTGAATCCAAAGATGCTGAAGACCATGGGTACAGGGGCCAGGGCTACTTTCAATGCCTATATCAGTGACTGCCTGACCCAAGAGAACAATAACAACAACTACAGTGCATCCAAGTCACGTAAAAGGGCTTTTGAAGCTGGATCATCCCAGTCCAGGGCACCAGTGACAGGGCGACAGCAGTATCGTCCCCCTGCCCCAGGTGCTAGGTTCCGACCGCCGCAGAGAAGGAACACCGGACATCCAACACAGCAGAAGCTGTACAAGGTGGCGATAGCTCTTGCCAAGCCAAAGGCAATTCAAGCTGCAGCACCTGCCGCCAACAATGCGCCCAAGGGTCCATGTTATAACTGCCACAAGATGGGGCACTTTGCTAAGGAATGTCCCTACCCAAAGAGGCAGCAGCCAACATATCCAGCTCGTGTGCATCATACCTCGATTGAGGAAATCCCGGAAGGAGAACCGGTAACAACTGGTATGTTTTCTGTCAACCAACATCTTGCAGTTGTTTTGTTTGATTCTGGATCGTCACATTCTTTCATGAGTCAAGCATTTGCACAAAAGCATAGTCAACCAGTTACAGATCTGGGCTATGGCTACCGCATCAGCTCAGCAGGGGCAGATGTGTTGACCAATAAAGTGGTCCGAGGGGCAACCCTGGATGTAAGTGGCCGAGTTTTTCGGGTAAATCTAGTGGTCATGCCTGGGTTAGTTTTGGATGTTATCATGGGCATGAACTGGATGAGAGAATGGGATGCGGTCATAGATACTGGAAAGAGGATGTTATCTCTCAGAGAACCACAGGGCAGTAACTCTTTTCAAGTACCTCTGCCCCGTCGTCTTGACTTTGCTAGCATCTCCTGTGCTACGCACGTGGTCCCTTTACCACAGATCCCAGGAGTCTGTGAGTTCCCCGATGTGTTTCCCGAGGAGTTACCAGGACTTCCCCCAGATAGGGAGGTAGAGTTTGTAATCGAGTTGATACCAGGTACAGCACCAATATCTAGAAGGCCGTACCGGATGCCACCAAACGAACTCGCAGAATTGAAGAAACAACTAAAGGAGTTACTAGAAAAAGGGTTCATCCGGCCTAGCTCGTCGGAATGGGGTTGTCCAGCGTTGTTTGTGAAAAAGAAGGATCAGTCGTTGCGCATGTGCGTGGACTATCGTCCACTCAATGCAGTGACAATCAAAAATAAGTATCCCTTGCCAAGGATTGATATCCTGTTTGATCAGTTATCCAAGGCAAGAGTGTTTTCTAAGATAGATTTGAGATCTGGGTATCACCAAATCAAGATTCGTCCGCAAGATATCCCGAAGACTGCTTTTTCCACCAGATATGGGTTGTACGAGTATCTTGTCATGTCCTTTGGGTTGACAAATGCTCCTGCATACTTTATGTATCTGATGAATTCAGTCTTTATGCCAGAATTGGATAAGTTTGTTGTGGTGTTTATCGATGATATTCTGGTATATTCAGAAAATGAGCAAGATCACGCCGAGCATCTGAGAATCGTGCTGACACGGTTACGAGAGCATCAGTTATATGCCAAGTTCAGCAAGTGTGAGTTCTGGTTAAAGAAAGTTCCTTTCCTCGGGCACATTCTGTCTGAAGAAGGAATTGCTGTGGATCCATCAAAAGTGCAGGAAGTCATGGACTGGAAGGCACCAACTTCGGTCTCGGAAGTTAGAAGTTTTCTTGGTCTGGCCGGGTATTATCGTCGTTTCATACCTGACTTCTCCAAGATTGCTAAGCCCATGACAAGTTTGCTACAAAAGGATCATAAGTTCGTCTGGACGGAGGGGTGTGAGTTAGCCTTCCGCACCTTGCGAAAATTGCTAACCACTGCTCCCGTTCTGGCACAACCTAATATAGAGAAGCCTTTTGATGTGTTTTGTGACGCATCGAAGAGTGGCCTGGGGTGTGTGTTGATGCAAGATGGCAGGGTGATAGCTTATGCTTCCCGACAGTTGAGAAAGCATGAAGTCAACTATCCAACGCACGACCTTGAGTTAGCAGCAGTGGTACATGCTTTGAAGATCTGGAGACATTATCTGCTAGGAAATAAGTGTCACATTTATACCGATCATAAGAGCTTGAAGTACATCTTCACGCAGTCCGAGCTGAATATGAGGCAACGACGGTGGTTAGAGCTAATCAAGGACTATGACCTAGAAGTTCACTATCATCCAGGCAAGGCTAATGTAGTAGCAGATGCTCTAAGTCGTAAACCACACTGTCAAGTGGTTCAACCGTTGTTTGAAGATGGGTTCAATCTTATGCATCCTGAGGTCTTATGTCATATACAACTCAGTTGTTCACTCGAGAGTCAAGTCATTGAAGGTCAGAAAACAGACAAGGGTATTTTCCACATCAAAGAGAAGATCAAAGATGACCCAAAGACTCAGTTTCGGGTTGATGAGAAGGGGGTACTGTGGTTCCAACAGCGGTTAGTGGTCCCGAAGGATCGGGAGTTGAAGAATCGCATCATGGATGAAGCCCATCTCTCTAAGCTTTCTATTCATCCTGGCAGCAGCAAAATGTATCAAGATCTAAGGCCCCACTTTTGGTGGACCAAGATGAAGAAAGAAATAGCAGCTTATGTGGCCCGTTGTGACACGTGTTGCAGAGTTAAGGCCATCCATATGAAACCTGCAGGTCTGTTGCAACCGTTATCAGTTCCGGAGTGGAAATGGGAAGAGGTCAGTATGGACTTTATCACGGGTTTACCAACCACAAGGAAGGGGAATGACTCGATTTGGGTAATCATAGATCGATTGACCAAATCGGCCCATTTCATCCCTGTGAAGACTCGTTACCGACCTCCTGAGTATGCCGATATATATATGGCTGAGATCGTCAAATTGCATGGTATTCCCAAAACTATCATATCGGATAGAGGACCGCAGTTCACTGCTCACTTCTGGGAGCGCATGCATAAGAGCTTGGGGACCAGTCTGATAAGAAGCACGGCGTATCATCCCCAGACTTCAGGTCAAACCGAGAGGCTAAATCAAGTGTTAGAAGATATGCTGAGAGCCTGTGTGCTATCATCCAAGGGATCATGGGAATCGTGGTTACCTTTGGCTGAATTCTCCTACAATAATAGTTATCAAGAGAGCATCAAGATGGCCCCGTTTGAAGCTTTGTATGGTCGAAGATGTCGAACTCCGTTAAACTGGGTTGAACCTGGTGAAAGAAGATACTATGGTATCGACTTCGTGAATGATGCCGAGAAAAAGGTGCAGATTATACAGCAACATATGCAAGCAGCGCAATCACGACAGAAGAGTTATGCTGATAAGAGAAGAAGGCCACTTGAATTCAACATAGGTGACTATGTGTACCTCAAGGTTACGCCAATGAAGAAAGTTCAACGTTTCCGAGTTCGAAGCAAGCTTGCACCCAGATATGTGGGACCGTACCAAGTGCTAGAGAGGAAAGGCCCGGTGGCCTATAAGATTCAGTTACCTGAAGAGATGAGCTCGATCTTTCCGGTCTTCCATGTGTCGCAACTACGGAAATGTTTGAAAGTGCCTCAGCAAAGAATTGAACCCCGAGGGATCAAAATAAAAGCAAACTTAGAGTATAAAGAGCAGCCAGTGGGAATCGTGGATACCAAGGAGCGAATAACCCGAAACAGAATTGTCAGAACATATAAGGTGGTGTGGAGTCATCATGACGATAGGGATGCCACCTGGGAAACAGAGGATTACTTAAAAACAGTTTACCCAAAGTTTCATAAGAAATGGTTAGTAACCCAAAATCTCGGGACGAGATTTCCCTAAGGAGGGAAGGGCTGTAACACCCTAGGTGTTAAGCATGCACTTAGTCTCACCAAAGCCATGCATAAGCATTCCATCAAGCATAAGCATCATGAGCATGACACTCTTGTCAAATTATGATTTTATGTGCATCATCTCATGTGTTCTAAATATGTTAAAAATATGATGCTTGCTTCTAAAATTGTGAAAAATTCAAATTAGGTTGATTTATGTGTGAGAAGAATTTAGAATATTTTTGTGCAATTTTTGGAGCTATGGAATTTGAGAAATGGGATTTATACAAAATATCCAAAATAACTTTATTTAAAAACCTAGAACTAAGTTTTAATTTGTAATTCAAATTCTATTTAGAATTTGGTCTTACCTATTAAAGCAAAGTTGTAGAGCTTTTAGTTTGGCACCACTTTGCTTTTGGGTGAAAATGGTGAAAATGATTTGAAAATGGTCAAAATGCTTTTGGAAGAGGATTTGAGAAAAGAAATTCAAAAAAAAGGGAAAGGGGGCGCTAGCAGGCCGCGGCCTCGCTTCTAGCCCGCTGGCCGAAGCCGGCCTGGCCCGCCCGCGCCTTCCCCTCCCCCTTCCCCGCGCTCGCGTCCGCGTCCGCGCGCGGACGGCCTCGCCGCGACGCCGTGGCGCGCCGGCAGGACTCGGCCGCCGCGTGGCGGGCATGCGACGGCGTGGAGACGCCCTGGTCGGCCACCAGGTGCCCCTCGACGCGCTCGCCGAAGCCCCCGCTCCCATTTGCGCCCTCCACCGCTCGCTCTCGCCTCTCTGCTCGCTCTCGCGCAGCGCTCGCCGCTCCGCCGCACGCCATAGCCGCCGACGGCTCGGAGCTCCTCTCCCGGCCAGCTCCGGCCCTCTCCTTCCCCTTCGCGACCACCACCGGCTCCGCCTCGTCCTTCCGCGTCGCGTGCTTGCGCTCTTCCGCGCTTGGTAAGCCCTGCGTGTCCGCTAGAGCTCACCGGAGTAAGTCGGAGCTCCGGCGACCTCTCGGCTCGCGCGGTTCTCCCTCTCCTCTCTGTCTCTGCTTGCGCTCGTAGGTGCTTTGGGTCCGCCTTGACCTCGCGCACCTTTTCCCGTTAGTGGCTCACGCTCTACCGCCGTGAAACGGCCGGACCACGGCGAGCAGCGCCGCCGCGTCCGCCATTCACGACGGCGAGGTAGTTCCGGTGCTCCTCCGGTGCCAAAGAGGGTACGGCTGGACTCGTCTCGTTCGCGCGAAGCCGTAGGTGCTCACGGTGTCGCCGGAAACCTCACCGGCGGCGAGATTCCGGCCGATCTTTGGCCGCGGGGTCACGGGGTGGATGACAGGTGGGGTCCTCTGACTCGCATGTCCCGCCTGTCAGTGACTCCGAGGGAATGGATCCGGGTGCGTTTAGTGTTTTAGGTGGTTTTCCGTTTTAAAAGTTTTTCCAGAAAATGATTTAAATGTTCAAAAATCCATATCTTGATGAATATAGCTCCAAAAATGGTGAAATAAATTTTGGTGTGTTCCTTATTTCCAGATCTATATCCTAGTATGATTGCATGTCATGTTTGAGTAACTTTTCTGTGTAAGTATAATTAATCCATGTTTTTGTTAAACTTGGAAAATGCATAGTAAATGAAATATGGCTCAGAAAAATGTGAAACTTGTTTTGCTGGCTCTGCATGTGTGTTTACTCACTGAGAAAATATTGCTACATATTATTTGGTGTATAAATGAATTTATGGTAATTTAAATGCTTGCATGGCAGTACTTTATGGTTTTTAATAATTAATTGAGTCATGCAATAAATCTGGAAAATTTTGTGGGTGTTTCTTATGATATTAGACAAATTGTAAAAATATGAAATCTGTTGTTTGACATTTATACCACAGTAGGGTGATTATACTTACTTTATTACTTAATCTTGTGATTTTTGTGGCTCAAAATAAGTAACCAAAAATCATGAAATATTTTCAGTAAACTTTATGCTTAACTGGAAGTCTCCTGTAATTTTTGTGGAATTTATTGATGAACAGAATTGCATGTGATTTTTAATGGGCTTAGAAATGAATAAAGAAAATTTTGAATGGTTGTGTATGTGGGTTGAATGGACTAAGTTGGGTTTGGTGTATCTTTGAAGCATCATGTAGGTTGCTGATGTCATTTGAAAAAATAATTATAGAAGAGAATGTAATAGATGTTTGATTCAATTGTTTATTCTTGGATGATGTTGACTACCTTGTAATAAGCATGACCAAGTGCATTACCTATGCATCATAACATGACTCCTTTGGTACTCTCTCATATAAGCATCCACTCGGGCATCTCGCACTCCACTCATGAGCATATATGCATCATACAGGCTCGCAGGAGAACGAGGTGGGAACCGAGGAACCCGAGGAGCTTCAGGAGCAGGAACCTCCAGAAGCACAAGAACCCGGAGAGGAACTGCAGGAGTGTCCGGATCACCGACCCAGCACGTTTGAGAAAGGCAAGCCCCGGAGCATTCTAAGTCTCCCTATTCTCGCTAACTTATATAAAGTGTTATACCTATTCTACTGTATTGCATATTAAGTGATAGGAGTTGCCTGATACCGTTGCTGCATATGTACTCCTTGTTATCCCTACTCGTTTATCTACCTTGTCCTATGTAGACAGGCGCAGAGTCTATGCTTAGCTTGCTTAGTCCGGTAGAAGTCGGGTGATGTCCTGTCACCTGCGAGATATAGGTGGATACCTGCTTGTTTAAGCAGTGGTTGCTTGGGGAAAGAAATAACCAAGTGTGGAATGTAATTGGAGACCGGGCAGGGTCTTATGGTGGGTTGACCATGGTGCCCCTGCCTGTGTCGATTAAGGACCGATCGTTGACGGCCCTCTTGTCATGTTGAACGCATGCCCCACACTTAGCTGGAAGGATAAGTCGTTCCGACCGCGAAGCCTGAACACTATCCGGGCCGGGAATCGAGCCGCCATGCGCTGTATTGGTGGTGGTTGAGGAGAACGACGAGGGCGCGGCGCGCAACCTTGGTATACCTTGGATACCTCGGTCGCCGGAACGGTCCTCGGGTACTGGCGGTGCCTGCCGAACCCGCGAATTGGTCCTGGATAGTGTAATACGGTGATCTGTAGCTCACTTGATCAGTGAGTGTGGTTTGTGTGGGGAATACCTCGCCAGCTGGTTAGAAATCGATTCGAATCGCCATCGCTCCTGGATAGTGAGCACTTGACATGAGCCCTGTCCTCGTAGTAAGGACTATGGAACACTTGGGTTATAATGAAACGGGTTTATGACTGCTGTGATGAGGTACTATCATAGTCTCATACTTGCTTGTAATAGCACAGGAGCAAACCTAGATAATAGATAATGATACTTTCAACTTGAGCAGATTAAAAGAAGAAACGATTTATGTAGGTTCGGGCAATAAAACCTTGCGGTCTTTGCAAAATGGTTGTCAGCTACCCCACTAAATAGCCTTCATGATCCTTGATGAGTCTTTGTTTTAAGTTTATGACGGGTAAGTCTAGCTGAGTACCTTCTCGTACTCAGGGTTCTATTCCCATGTTGTTTTGCAGATGGTCAAATGTACTATGGTTATTGCATCCTCTGTCTGTACCCAGCTATGGGTGATGACTAGACCAAGGGCGATGGTCACTCCGTCTCTTCTTTTGCTTTTGTGGGAATGACCGAACTATGGCACTGTATCAGACTTATCGTGTGTGTTGTAATTTCAAACTATGAAACTTCCGCTACTTGAAGAACTTGGTTTGTAATAACTTTAAGCACTCCGATGTATTTTATGAATGTTGTAATTTGGATGTGCTTGTGGATGGCGACCGCTAAACTTATTACGATCTTGGCTGTATATGCGATGTGTGGTTTGAAATCCTTCGAGATTTCACGGACTACCGGGATTATATGGGCTTAAGCGTGATAGTTCGACTATGCGAATGGTCACTATTAGGCTTAATCTCTTATAATTTGGTCGGTTCTGTTACAAAACTCAAGACGCTTGTGCATTGTTGGGTATTTTAAACGCAAACAGAAAATCCGCAAGCGCACAGATACCGATGTAGCCTTCACCCGGGAGTATTCCAGAGTATCGATTTTCCACAGGGAACGTGAGTGTACTAATTAAGAATCAAGATCGCCCAAGGATAACTATATAAGTATTTTTGGTGGGAAGAGAGGAAGTTTCCTGAGAGTTCTCTAGTTGATCTAAGAATCAAGAATTACTTCAAGATTATCTATATCGGGACATCAGAGCACTAACCACAGAAAGAGATGAGAAGGGGGCTAGGAAGGTCTGACTACGGTCCTACAAACACCGATCCGAACGTGGTGGAATACGTCGACCGTTAGGGCTGTCACTACCCTAAGGCTACCACAACAATCCACAGGATTGGGTGCAATTCCAGGTAATTGCAAGACTAAACACCACGTCTAATCTATTAATTACTACTCTAGCGTTATAAAGACTAGAGCACTTGATGCAAGCGGGAATCCAATAAATAACTTGAATGTAAATAAAAGTTATTAAAGAACTCAAGAATTGTGAATTGAAGAACCTGGAGAACGATGAAGAACGAACCAGATGCTGCAAAAGTACAATGTTGAGGAAGATCCGACAGACCCGGCTCCTCCTCCGCTCTCATCTTCTCTCTCCCTATTTTCCAGATTACAACTAGAACTAACTAGAACTAGAACTAGAGGAACTAGAACTAGAACTAGATGAACTAGAACTAGATCTAGATGAACTAGAGGTAGAACTAGAAGAACTAGAGGGATCCTCTCTACTTGGATGAAGAATTGAAACCCTAGCTTTGATTCTGTAGAAGAGGTATGATCTCCAGGGGCCAGGGGGCCTTGCTTATATAGTCTTTTCAGATGAATCTGGGCCGTCGGATCAAACCGACATTAATCGCACGGTTTTCCTTGGTCCCTTAGGTCGGTGGAGCAAGATCCGCGAAGTTGAAGCTGATTGGTTACTGTAGCTGGGCGGGCACCCAAGGGACTTGGGCGGGCGCCCTGCCCCCGGGCCGGATTGGCCCTCCATTCATTCCCGTGGCTTCTGGAGTCTTCTAGATGGTAGAAAATTACACGGCATGTTAATATCTCTATGTAAACCCGACGTGTGGGCCTTTTTTTCATATTTCCTGATAACCCCCTGCAGAAATAGACAAACACCAAAACTCGTGGAATTCTGTCAGATAAAACCCTAAGTCTAGGTGTTGGCTGCATATAAGTCTTTTTCCATGATTAGTTGATGGTTAAATGTGAGCATTAAGGACCGTCAACAAGCTCCCCCAAGCTTAACCTTTGCTCGTCCATGAGCAAAGATGAACTCAAGAATTTCTGTAGTGGTTTCAATACATGCGTTCAAACAAGATCTCATCTCTTGGTTAGGGTAAACTGTTAAGATTTAAATTTACTCATATTACCTTCCACCATGGGGCTTGTAACCGTCACTTGTGTCTTGAGCAGTTAAAAGATAGAACGGTCTAATCAAGCGCCATGTCTCATGCTCTTGATCAACTATAGCTCTGGAGTTTTTGCAGATTTTTCAAATAAAACTCAGAGATTTCTTGTATGACTCTCTCTCTAGTCTCTCTTTTGTGGTATTTCTAGATCCTTACCAAGGCAGTAATGGTATATGCCTTCTCTCAAAGTATGTAGTATTTTTGGTATGAGGCATAGTGGCATTGCCTTCTCTCTCACCCTACTCTAATAAGGCTTTTGATATCTGGAGCTCATAGGTGGGAGACAGCTAATACAAATATACAAGACATTTATTGTATAGTCAAACCATGGATCCAAAAGAACATGTCCATAAGTCAAATCAAGATGTGCATGTGTGGCGAATGAATAGTGTATGGTGATGATGGTGATAATGGCGAACATAATGGAGAAAGTCTAATTCTACTTGTGCTCTTTTGAGGGGATACGTACCTTTCTTGCCCTTTTGAAACTTTTTGAGGAGAATGAAATGCTCTATATTTGCTTTTTCTTTCTTTTTTTTCTTTTCTCTCAGGTGGGTATCTTGTACCCCTAATTCTACTGTCGGACACTTGTCCATTTTTACCTCTCGTCTCACTTTTTTTCTTTCGAGGTTCGGGGCACTTGCCCCTTTTTATTTTCTCGTATTCTTTCTCTTTTTTTCTCTTTTTTTTAGAGTACTCATCTCCTAAAATAATATAGCAAGTGGTAGTAACAAGATAACTTGAGCATTTATTTCACAGGGGAAAAACAAAAATATTTTTGGCTATTCTCTCCCGGATTAGGAGTAGAATATTATTGGGTGAATCTGGGTGGATATATGTGGATGCGTACTTCCGGAGTAGAAGTAGCATGTGTGAGTGAACGTGCAAGTGAATCTTGATTTAACCACATGACAAGCTCCTAAGGGTCTACACAGCTTGACCACACTCAATGCTCATAAGCAGTAAAAAGTAAATGTGTGGCTCAAAGTCTAGCAAGCATATATATATGGCTGTGGTAGGAATTTAAACTCTCATCATACAGGAACTCATCATGCAACATTTTAAAGATTTTCAAAGATAAAATTCTCCAGAATTCTAGCATCTCTAGGAACAGATAAACAGCAGCTCAACCTTCCCATATCGTATCCGTTAACGACTTAGACTTTAGATCAAGTACTCTTCCCACAAGTTCCGGTTTAGAGCAAATCTTAATTAATAACAGTCATGCCTAAACTTGAGAGATATTTCAATTTTGAGAACTAGTCATGGCAGAGCAACTATTCATCATTTCTATGTGAGAGCTTATCATGAGGGTTCATAGCAAACTTTATTTATTTATTTATTTATTTAGCAAACTAAGCAAAGATATATATATATAAGAACAAAATCTTTATTTGGGTTTTTATGATTATGCATCTTTTTACTATTAGAGTAAAGTATAAACGTGAGTAGAATACTTAGCTGGATAAATGGGGGTGCTCTCCTCCAAGCTGGATTTTGACGCAATTTCTTCTGATGTAGCTAGCAGGTGGCAGAGGTGTATTTGAATGTCGGTAGCACCCTGACAGCGATTAGAATGTCCTCCGTCTGCTAATCTTCTTTGATCCTTAAATTCTGTGGAGCTCAAATAGACAACAAAGCTTTGTGGAACTGGTTAAGTGTTAGCATAAATATCTAGCCTTTATCATGTTGAGCATCCTCAATAAATGTTACTCTCTTTAGTAGGATCATAAATTTATTTTTATATTTTTATTATATTTTTTATAGGACAGGAATATATATTTATTTTTACGCCACCACAGTGAATGTACTTATGGGTTTTATGCCATGAGCATACTCACATGAGGCTTACTATTTTTAACATTTTTATTTTCTTTTCAAGATGATATGAACCTGATTAACTAAGCAAACTATTTTAAAATAATTAAAAGGAAAAAGATAACTACCAAGTTTACCTCTTGGCAAGGCGTTCGGTGTTTTTAAGTCCTCCGAACGAGACTCTCCGTTTTCTCAGTCGTCCTGGGATTGCTAGATGGCGTAGTTGGTGGTTCCGGCAGCGCCTGGTCTTCATGTAAAACTATCTTCTCTCTCCACACCTGACTCGGTGCTACGGTCTCCTCAGGACAGTTCTGTTCAAGCTGTATGTCTTCAGACCTTACGACTTCTCCTTCATAGTCTGCCCATCTGTCCTTGATGATTTGCCTCCTCTGGTTGCGGTTGCGTCGTCTTCTTCTTGCCTTGACCTGCTTAGAGTCTTCAACTATATAGTTAGGGTGAGTAAAATAGCGGCGTACCTTCTCAGAGGGAAAATGCATGTGGACTTCTCTGGTTCCAATGTAGATGATTGCTTTAACAGTGCTGAGGAACGGTCTTCCAAGGATGATGGGTGGATCGTACTCGTCTTCTCCCATGTCAATAATATGAAAATCTTCAACCTTTCGGAATGTCTGATCTGCTATCTGAAGCTGAATGTATATCGGTTCTAGGGGCATGGTTCCGAATAGGAGCTGATAGGTGACTGGGTCGTCCTTTTTGGTCAGAGACAGTGACTTAAGTCGACGATCTTGACCTCCTTGAACTGCAGTGACCATCTTAGCTGACTCGGTCCACACTTGCTTGTTCTTATTCCTCCTGTTGGTCCTTTTCCTTGGTTCATGTCGGGAATGCTCTGAGATTTGTGTAATCTTGTTCTTGAAGGAAAATGTCTACTTCTTCCCCTTGATGTAGAAACTGATCTTGGTAGCACTAGCGTAGATGACAGCTCCCGAGGTGTTCAGGAATGGCCTCCCTAAGATGATGGGTGCCCTCTCATCAGTACCAGTCTCTATTACCACGAAGTCTGCTGGAGCGTATAAGGTACCAACTCGAACGTAGAGGCTCTTCAATATTCCCTTTGGGAAACTTAGTGTCTGATCTGCAAGCTGCAAACACATGGCTGTTTCTAATAAAGGATGTGTAAAGAACTTTTCATAGAGTACCCTGGGCATAATGTTGACGCTGAAGCCAAAGTCGCAGAGTGCTTCTGGGAAGTCCACCATGCCGATAGAGATCGGGATGACGGGGCGTCCTAGATCGCCTCTCTCAATCGGCAGAAGGTGAATAATTACTTCCACAATGGGGTTACTCCAGTAGTTACGTTCTCAAGCATCTCAGGGCAGTGATTCCTGAGTGTCCAGTATCTCCAGTGTGTTTGTGCTCGTTGATCTAGGTTCTTCACTTGGTGGAGTCTGGGAGTTGTAAAACTCCTTCATATTTTGCTCGAAGTATACCTGCTCATAAAGACAAGGCAGAGATCAAGTGCATGAGCTCTGTTGGTGGAAAACACCAACAGAACCAAAAGTGTATTTGTTCTTCTCTAACCTTAAGCATAGTGAGCAAGACAAAGTTGATGGATAATAAAATCATGAGTGTAGCATTTAAAACATTTGTCAGATCCGATCGCTCAACCTAATGGAAAGATAATCTATCTATATTTATGTTGTTTTTTTATAAAATATATCTTCCAAAGATTGAGTGTGCAACATTTTAGGTCATATGATTAGGAGTGTGGGCTCACAAAGGTAGAAGAACTAAACATATTGAATCGATTGGGTTGGTTAATCTAGAGTTGTAGATCATACATGTTTGTCTCTTTTATTCATGTGAACGCCAGAACCAAGGAGAAGCTTATAGAAGTGATAGTCAAGTACTTTAAGATGTTACCTTACTTGAAGAGTGATGGTACAATATCACCTTGTGGAAGCTTTCCTCTCTTAGCGGTTGTGCATCGTGTTTGTGGCACCTCAATGGATCATCTCTTGTGAGCTATGCCTTCCTTGTGTAAATTGTTAAACTTCATGTGTGTCTCTCTTTGTCTCCAATGTGAGTTTATCTCATGACTTCCCAGGTTGATATTGAAAGTTTTCCTACAGGGGTTAGTCCAACAAAATATACCAATGTCTACACAAGCAGTTTTTAGTTCAATAACCAAACTAGACTCTATGTCTAATTAGATTAAGGAAGGCTGTTTAACCTAAGCACCATGCTTAATTTAAAAACCAATAGAAGTATGTACAGTACTTCCAAACTAACACTTACTAGGATAAACAAAGGTAGCGTGATGGCTTTTATAGAGATCTACTCAAGTGGAGATGAAGTAGTGTGATTACTATTTAACAAATTGAGCATGTCTCAAAGGTAGGGACAACCAACATAGCAACATGGCAAATGATGTTTTTATATAAAGTACTCCCCCAAGCTTGAATTTTGCAAAATTCAAGTTTGGATGAATTTAATTCAATGTTGTATGATGATTGGTTGTACATACCTTGTGCTTGTCATTCATCCGATCTTCTTGCTCCAATCCTAGAAAGGTTAGTGACAATAATACCCGAAGGAATTTTTTTTACAATTATCCTTATATGCTCAATACACAAGGTAGTGTTGTAAATAATTAAAAGCTTATGTTACGATCTGATCATTGCTTGTTTTAGGACACTAAGCTTGTCCTTGGGAAACCATCAATTTATGTCGGCGAAGTGGTTTCCCCTCCAACGCTGACCTATATCAAGATCAACTCAACGAGATCTGCAATATTTAATATAGACATATGCATCGACAACCACCCTTTTAAAGTTTTTATAAATAGAAAGGATGAGGGGGTTGGAGATCTCGAATGTGGTGATGTTGGAGAGACCAATGGATTGTGAAGATGTTGCATATGAGCATGGAGTAAATGAAGTGGCTATGAAATAAATTCCATGCTCATTAATGCTTAGAGTGAAATCCATGTGGTATGGTGAAAATGGTAATGTGAGTCTGGTAAAAAAAAGAAAAGAAAAAGGATACACGGACAACTTGGTTCGAAACTAGCACAACTACCATTCCCTGGCAACGGCGCCAGAACGCTTGTTGGGTGTTTTAAACGCAAACAGAAAAATCCACAAGCGCACGGATACCGATATAGCCTTCACCCGGGAGTATTCCAGAGTATCGATTTTCCACAGGGAACGTGAGTGTACTAATTAAGAATCAAGATTGCCCAAGGATAACTATATAAGTATTTTTGGTGGGAAGATAGGAAGTTTCCTGAGAGTTCTCTAGTTGATCTAAGAATCAAGAATTACTTCAAGATTATCTATATCGGGACATCAGAGCACTAACCACAGAAAGAGATGAGAAGGGGGCTAGGAAGGTCTGACTACGGTCCTACAAACACCGATCCGAACGTGGTGGAATACGTCGACCTTTAGGGCTGTCACTACCCTAAGGCTACCACAACAATCCGCATGATTGGGTGGAATTCCAGGTAATTGCAAGACTAAACACCACGTCTAATCTATTAATTACTACTCTAGCGTTATAAAGACTAGAGCACTTGATGCAAGCGGGAATCCAATAAATAACTTGAATGTAAATAAAAGTAATTAAAGAACTCAGGAATTGTGAATTGAAGAACCTGGAGAACGATGAAGAACGAACCAGATGCTGCAAAAGTACAATGTTGAGGAAGATCCGACAGACCCGGCTCCTCCTCCGCTCTCCTCTTCACTCTCCCTATTTTCCAGATTACAACTAGAACTAACTAGAACTAGAACTAGAGGAACTAGAACTAGAACTAGATGAACTAGAACTAGATCTAGATGAACTAGAGGTAGAACTAGAAGAACTAGAGGGATCCTCTCTACTTGGATGAAGAATTGAAACCCTAGCTTTGATTCTGTAGAAGAGGTATGATCTCCAGGGGCCAAGGGGCCTTGCTTATATAGTCTTTTCAGATGAATCTGGGCCATCGGATCAAACCGACATTAATCGCACGGTTTTCCTTAGTCCCTTAGGTCCGTGGAGCACGATCCGTGAAGTTGAAGCTGATTGGTTACTGTAGCTGGGCGGGCACCCAAGGGACTTGGGCGGGCGCCCTGCCCCCGGGCCCGATTGGCCTCCCGTTCGTTCCCGTGGCTTCTGGAGTCTTCTAGATGGTAGAAAATTGCACGGCATGTTAATATCTCTATGTAAACCCGACGTGTGGGCCTTTCTTTAATATTTCTTGATAACCCCTGCAGAAATAGACAAACACCAAAACTCATGGAATTCTGTCAGATAAAACCCTAAGTCTAGGTGTTGGCTGCATATAAGTCTTTTTCCATGATTAGTTGATGGTTAAATGCGAGCATTAAGGACCGTCAACATGCATGTGGAGGCTGAGCCACATGTCGATGAACCACCAGGGACCTCCCAAGTTGCCGATGGGCTGGCCAAGTAGGAGTTTTCTGGTCACTTGGTGAAGGAGGTGATAGGCTGCACCGAGCAGGTATCGGCCGAGGGGAAATCAGCCACCGTTAGCCAGTCTCTCTGCTGTCGATAGATAGACGGAGGTCGGGCCTGCCGATCGGCCACAGAATACGAACTTGTCCAGCCACATGTTCAGAAAGGTGGTTTGTTCCTTTATATCGACGGACCCCATTTTGCAGTACTTCTGAATATACCCGGACCAGCCGCCGATGGAGCAGGTTTCTACCTTGGCACTAGGCGTGGTGTCAAAGAAATGGGTGCTATCGGCAGAAGATACATCTAGGCCAGTGAGCATAACTACATCGGCAAGTGTAGAGGAAGCAGGGCCGTGGCCAAAGACGAAGGCATTGAGCATGTCCGACCAGAAGTATGATGCAGCTATCAGCAGTGATTCATTCCTGTGCATATCGGCAATAGACAACCTGATGCATTGGTCTAGTTTTCTCTCGCCCCATTGGACTTCATTTGAGTGGCTGACCCTCAAGAACCAATCCTTCCATCCCACGGTAGGACTGGGCCAGGAACGGAAGGTATCCTTCCATAGATCCAAAGAGAAATTCTCGTCTCTAAAAGGGATCCTGTTTGTTTCTGCGTTAATAAGGTCGGTTGGATCTGGATTCCCTAACGGACCAAGACATTGGAGGTGTGGTTGATCGGTGGGGATGACGATTTTGTTGGACATATTCTAATGGTTTTGAAGGTAAAAGAAAAAACAAACAAAGAAAAAGAAGATGTTCAGTAAAATAGATTGCGGATGAACAGGGATGCGAGAAAAAGCGCAAAAGGTGGAGTGAAGAACTGACCTCAGGAACGGTGAAGTTGATGGCCATCTCGCCACGAAGAGGATGATCGAGGGCTTCGGAGTTGGTGAAGAAGGACTTCGTCAGAGATCTTGGAGCTCTCGAACAGTGCCGCCGCCGGGAAAGTGGAGTTGGAGCTATGGAATGATGTGATGGGGAGGGAGTACCCGAGAAGGAACTATTTATAGGACAAAACGGGCAAGGGCAAATCTGACTTATCTCCTCGCCGTATTTGTGAAATCCGAGGGTACTCAGGTAGATATGGTAACTGTTCGCACGATGATCAAGGAATTGTGCAGGCGATTTGACAGGAAGCGGTCATTATCCAGAGATATTTTACTGTGCGAAGATCTCCTGGTCGGTCCATCGGCAGCGCCTTGTAACGGTCATATTGCCGATGGGCGAGTAAAGTGGAGATAGCCGTTTGGGAGGATAAGATATGGACGTCCTGATCAGTCCATCGGCAAGTCCCTATAACGGTAATATTGCCGATGCGCGACTAAAATGGAAATGTTCGTTTGGGAGGTTGAGGATTTCGAGGAAGCTGCAGAGGAATAGGATCAGAGTTGTTCAGATTAAGGCTGTCGGTTACCAGATTGGGAGCATTAATTACAGAAAGGCATCATTACTGCAGAGAATTTCGGAGCATTAACGATTTCATACTCTGAAATTGGGGGGCATGTGTTGACACCATTTTTGGGCACGTGTCCATGATTGGTAAAGTGTAGACCGGCAAGATAAGACGGCAGTACTTGATCTTCAGGGTAAGTTGCCGATGAGGATGGTTGCCGATGGAGGGATGGCTGAACGTGACCAAGTCCATAGGTAATGATGTGTTTGTGCCGATGGCTACAACAAGGCAATCTGCTGATGATGCGGGGGAAGAGTTTGGGAGTTGCCGATCGGCTTGAGGAAGTGTTCTAGTTTGTCACGCGAGGATAGTTTTATGTTTTCCTTAGTTATTTAAATCGTTTTGTATACGGATTCTGTTTAATTTGGAATTCGAGTTCTAGTCATGTCTGGTTGTAGCTCTTTGGGTAGGGTATAAATGTGGACCCTAGGGCCTTGTATCAAAGATATAGATCAATCAATCAAACACCAGTTTTTACTCATATTCCAGCGTCTACTATTTCGACGACTTCGTCATCCTTTTTCCTTTTTACTACGAGTTCTTAGGAATTCGTCGACTTAAACTCGGCGTGTTCTCAAGTTCCGCGTGAATACCTCTTGGCCGTGGCATCCGGGCGCATCGCTGTTGTCGAGACCAAAGTATTCGAGTTATCACCTTTGCCGATAGTAAGGTCAAATCGGCTGGCACGCCTTAACGTTTAAATCAGGTATTAGCCCTTTGTGTTTGCAGATCTAGCTTTTGCATCAACAGGAAGGTCAAGATGACCGCCCATCTCAAGTCAATCAATAGAGATATTTGGAAGGTGACCGAAACAAAGTTTGAGGTTGCAAATGAGAATGCACCAACACCGGTCGAAGAGAAGAAGCTTCAATGCAATGACATTGCAATTAGTGCTCTTCATGAAGCTCTTGATGACAAGACCTTTGAGCAAATCAAGAACATTGTGATTGCTCATGATGCATGGGCAAAATTAGAAGAAACATTTGAGGGAACCAAGGGAACCAAGACCGCAAAGGCATACATCCTCCAAGAAAAGTTCTCAAGCTTCAAGATGCAAGAAGATGAAAGTGTGCCAGAGATGTTTCACCGGTTGCAAGTCATTGTGAATGAACTCAAGGCACTTGGGGAAGAAGTAAAAATAGTCAATTCTCTATGAAGTTCTTGAGAAGCTTGCCCAAGAGATTTGACACATTGATCACCGTGCTAGTCAGGACAACACTTAGTGAATTAACTCCCCAACAAGTCTTCCAAGAGGTGATGACCGATGATGCTTATAGGGAAGATGATGAGAAGGATGAGTTGATCAAGAAGAAGAAGAAGGATGGTGAGAAGAAGAAAAGTGTGGCATTCAAGCCCTCCACTTCCAAGGGCAAAGCCAAGCAAGAATCATCAAGTGAAGAAGAAGCAAGCTCTTGTGATAGTGATGAAGATGAGGAGATGGCTCTTCTTGTCAAGAGATTTGGCAAGTTTATGAAGAAGAAGGGCTATCGGGCAAGAAGGAAGAAGAGCTCCTCCAAGAAGAATGACCATTCCATGAGGTGCTTTAGATGCCATAGCAAGGATCATCTCATCGCCAAGTATCCTTATGATAGTGATGATGAAGATGCTATCAAGAAGGAAAGAAAGAAGCAAAAGAAGAAGCAAGAAAAGAAGGAAGGCTCAAACAAGAAGAAGGGTGATGCCCATGTTGCAACTTGGGATAGTGATGACTCCTCAAGTGATGATGAGAGCACCAAGAAGAAGGCGCATGCTAGCATTGCCATTCAAGGAAAAAGCTCCATCTTCGACACTCCATCATGCTTCATGGCTAAGGCCACTAAGGTATCATCCGATGATGAGAGTGACCATGCTAGTGATAGTGATAGTGATGATGATGAACCAACTAAAGATGAACTAATCACTATGCTAGAAGATTGCACTTATCACTATAAAGAAACTAGAATGGAGTGCAAGGCCTTGCTTAAGGATAAGAAAACCCTTGAGCAAGAACTTGATGAGCTTAGGGCATCTTATGAGAGTCTAAAGGAAGACCATAAGAAGCTTCAAAAGGCTCACACTAAGCTTGAAGAAGCTCATCCCTCTCTAGTTAACAAGTGTGAAAATGAGCCTACTAAAATGGTGAAAGCTAAAACTTACAACATAGGCCTAACATGTGATATCTTAAGTAAGCCTATTGTTGTTGCTTCTACTAACCCTTCATGTAGCATATCTACATCATCCTCATCTAGTAGTGATGGTTTCACATGTGACACCACACTAAAAGTTGAGAATGAAATTCTCAAGAAGGAGGTAAAGGAGCTCAATCACACCTTAGCCAAGGCTTATGGTGGTGAGGACCGCTTGCTTATGTGCTTGGGTAGCCAAAGAGCTTCTCTCTACAAAGTGGGATTGGGCTATAACCCCAAGAAAGGCAAAGCCGCCTTTGCTCCTCACAAGACTAGTTTTGTGAAGAACAATGAACGGTATTGCAAATCTTGTAAGCATGTTGGTCACCTAGAGCAACAATGCATGAACAAGAAACCCAAAGCTCATGTATCCTCAATTAAGCTAAATTCTTTCTATGTGCTTACCAAGGATACAAAAGGTGTTCATGCTAAGTTCATTGGTGCACCATGGATGGGCTCAAAGAAGAAAGCCATTTGGGTACCAAAGAGCTTAGTTGCTAACCTTGGAGGACCCAATCAAGTTTGGGTACCTAAAAAGAATTGATCTTGTCTTGTAGGTCAATTACAAAGCCGGAGGAAGGCATTGGGTGCTTGATAGTGGGTGCACTCAACATATGACCGGAGAGTCTTGTATGTTCAAATCAATTGATACTAGTCAAAATGGTGGCTTTGATTCTATCACTTTCGGCAACAACAAGAAAGGCAAGGTCAAAGTGCTTGGTAAAATTGCTATCTCAAATGACATGAGCATATCAAATGTGTTGCTAGTTGAGAGCCTTGATTTCAATCTCTTGTCAATTGCACAACTTTGCGACCTTGGTTTCAAGTGCATCTTTGGTAGTGATGATGTTGAGGTGATTAGTGTTGATGGATCAAACTTGATATTCAAAGGATTTAGGCATGGTAGCTTATACTTGGTTGATTTCAATGATAGTGACACTGAATTGACATCTTGCCTAATTAGCAAATCAAGTTTGGGTTGGTTGTGGAATAGAAGGCTTGGTCATGTTGGAATGAAACAATTGAACAAGCTATTGAGGCATGACTTAGTTAGAGGCTTGAAGGATGTCACCTTTGAGAAGGATAAACCATGTAGTGCTTGTCAAGCCGGAAAGCAAGTTGGAAATGCACATCCTAAGAAAAGTGAAATGAGCACTTCAAAGGCATTTGAGCTATTGCACATGGATTTATTTGGGCCAACAACATATACTAGCATTGGTGGCAACAAGTATGGATTTGTGATAGTTGATGACTACACTAGATACACTTGGGTGTTCTTCCTCTATGACAAGAGTGATGTTTGTGATCTATTCAAGTCTTTTGTCAAGAGGGTGCAAAATGAGTTTGAAACCACTATCAAGAAGATTAGAAGTGACAATGGTAGTGAATTCAAGAACACAAGAATTGAGGAATTGTGTGATGATCTTGGCATTGGACATAAATTCTCTCCAACATACATTCCTCAATCCAATGGTGTAGTTGAAAGGAAGAATAGAACCTTGATTGATATGGCTAGATCAATGCTTAGTGAATACAATGTTAGCCATTCATTTTGGAGTGAAGCTATCAACACAGCTTGCTATTGTAGCAACCGTCTCTATTGCCATGGGAAGCTTGGGAAGACACCATATGAGCTATTGAATGGAAGAAAGCCCAACATTGCATACTTTAGAGTGTTTGGTTGTAAATGCTACATTCTCAAGAAAGGCACTAGATTGAGCAAGTTTGAGAAGAAATGTGATGAAGGGTTCTTACTTGGTTATTCCACTACAAGCAAGGCATATAGAGTTTGGAACTTGGCAAGTGGCACATTGGAAGAAGTCTATGATGTTGAGTTTGATGAAATCGAGATATCTCAAAATGAAGCTCAAAATCTTGATGATGTGAGGGGAGATCAATTGGCAAATGCAATGAAGAACATGGATGTAGGTGACATAAGGCCAAGGCAAGTTGATGATGATAGTGATATTCACATGATCAATCAACAAGTGCAAATTGATGCAAATCAAGCTAGTACTAGTGGCTCTCATGATGATGATCAAAATCAAAGTCAAGCAAGCGGAAGTAGTCAACTCCCAATACTCCAACCTACAAGCATAGCAAGAGATCATCCATTGGATCAAGTCATTGGTGGTATTCAAAGTGGTGTTCAAACAAGATCAAGACTAGCATCCTTTTGTGAGCACTACTCATTTGTCTCATTTGAGGAACCAAAGAAGATAGAAGATGCATTGAAAGATTTCGATTGGGTAAATGCCATACATGAAGAATTGAACAACTTCACAAGAAATCAAGTGTGGGAGCTTGTTGAGAGGCCAAAGAACTACAATGTGATTGGTACTAAGTGGGTCTTTAGAAACATGCAAGATCAAGATGGTGTAGTTGTGAGAAACAAAGCAAGACTAGTAGCACAAGGTTACACTCAAGTTGAAGGTCTTGACTTTGGAGAAACATATGCACCGGTTGCAAGATTGGAGGCAATTAGAATATTATTAGCCTATGTTTGTGCCCACAACATCAAGCTATATCAAATGGATGTGAAGAGTGCATTTCTCAATGGATACATAAATGAGTTGGTTTATGTTGAACAACCTCCCGGTTTTGAAGATGACAAGAAACCCAACCATGTTTACAAGCTCAAGAAGGCATTGTATGGTTTGAAGCAAGCACCTAGAGCATGGTATGAGAGATTGAGAGATTTCCTTCTCTCTAAAGGGTTCAAGATGGGAAAGGTTGACACTACCCTCTTCACCAAGAAGCTAGGCAATGACTTGTTTGTGTTGCAAATCTATGTTGATGATATCATCTTTGGATCAACCAATCAAGACTTTTGTGAAGAGTTTGGAAAAATGATGGCAAATGAATTTGAGATGTCCATGATTGGAGAGCTTAGTTACTTCCTTGGTCTTCAAATCAAGCAAATGAAAAATGGCACTTTTGTAAGTCAAGGAAAGTACATCAAGGACATGATCAAGAAGTTTGGATTGCAAGAAGCTAAACCAATGAGCACACCTATGGGCACAAATGATCAATTAGGTAGTGATGCAAGTGGCAATATGGTAGATCAAAAGCTATATCGGTCCATGATTGGAAGTTTGCTCTTTGTCACCGCATCAAGGCCGGATGTGATGTTTAGTGTGTGCAAGTGTGCAAGATATCAAGCTTCACCAAGGGAGAGTCACTTGAAGGCAACCAAAAGAATATTAAGGTATCTCAAGGGCACTCATGATGTTGGATTATGGTATCCCAAGGGGTCTAACTTTGAGTTGATTGGATATTCGGACTCCGATTATGGTGGATGCAAGATTGATAGAATGAGCACAAGTGGCACTTGTCAATTGCTAGGAAGGTCTCTAGTTTCATGGTCATCAAAGAAACAAAATAGTGTTGCACTATCAACCGTCGAGGCCGAATACATTAGTGCCGGTAGTTGTTGTGCACAATTGCTTTGGATGAAAGCTACCTTGAATGACTTTGGACTCAAATTCAAGAATGTGCCTTTGCTATGTGACAATGAGAGTGCAATCAAGATGACACAAAATCCGGTTCAACATTCAAGAACCAAGCACATTGACATAAGGCACCATTTCATAAGAGATCATCAACAAAAGGGTGATATTAGCATTGAAAGCATTGGCACCGAAGATCAACTAGCCGACATCTTCACAAAGCCACTTGATGAGAAGAGATTTTGCAAGTTGAGAAATGAATTGAACTTACTTGACTTCTCCAACTTGAGATGAGTGCACCCCCACATTTATATATGACATGCCTCTCCTCCAACAAAGCAAGGTAAAGTTGGTTGACATAGCATTCATGCTTGCTAAGGACATGATTAGAACATATAGACATGTTTGCATGACAATAGGCTCATTTATGAAAATCAAAAGATTTTGATGTATGTATGGTACCACTATTGCTTCTATGTTTGATTGATCTAGTGGTAGCATATGACATGTTTGTGAGCTTGTAAGCCTAGTGTTGAATCTAGAATATGAGCTTACGATGTGTAATTCAACATGGTCAAGATAACCCTTATACTTTATGAGGTGTGAAGAAGCTTGTCCTTGGATCAAACTGAATTACATATTTTAAGCAAGTAATCTAGATTGAACCATAATTTGACCCTCACATTGATTGACTTAAATCTCACTAAAATTTGAACCTTTGTGGTCATTGATGACAAAGGGGGAGAGAAACAAAGATAGGGAGAGAAAAGAAGAAGAAAACCTTTTAAACTTGAGCACACAAATAGGGGGAGCAAGCTCATGAACCATTTGTTGCATTTGAATGTGCACTAACATAATGAGGTGTTGCATTGCAAGTTCAAATTCACTACTCTTGTTTGATTGGTGTTTGCTAGAAATAGAACTTGAATGATGCTTTGAATTCTAGCATAGAGTTTTAATTTCATGTGGTATCTAGACATATAATGTGATCTCACGAGGTATCTTGAGTTTTTGATGTATGTCTAGCTACTTTGGTGCTAAGGATGGTATATTGGTAACTCCGGTTGGTATCACGCTTCAAAGGTCCATTCTATATACCTTAGCATCATTTTGGTAGTAATAAATCTCCCAAAACTCTAATTCATGCATATGTGCAAACTTGAACCAAACTCATGGAAGCACATATGTAGGGGGAGCTAGTACTACCAAAACCAAAATTGGAATGTTTGTCTAACCTTGTCTCATGATTAAAATGCTTTGGACAAGCAATTCAAGTTCATTATGATTTCATTTCATATCTTTGTGATGGTTGTCATCAATTACCAAAAAGGGGGAGATTGAAAGCCCACGTTTGGTTTTGGTAATTAATGACACCAAGTTGCTAATGCTTTGTGTTTAAGTGATTTGAGTTAGGCATAGCAACACATGTGATGAAGATGCTTGGTGGCATGGAAAGGTGGCCACATGATCACAAAGGGATGAAGCATGAAGTGAAGATCTTTGTGATAAACGAGGAGCAAAGTTATCAAGGCAAAGGTATAAACATAGGGTTTTACTTTTGCCGGTCTAAGATGAGTAGAGAAGTGATTGACCGGGTTTAGGATAGATAGCCGACTATCAAGAGGGGAAATCACGGTCATCTCTCGAATCAAGTGCCACTAGGTCTAGATCTTGAGCATACGTGTTAGGATCGAGTGGCGTGGCAAGTTGAGAGGCTAACTCTTTTGGGAAAATGTTTGTGAAAATGCTAACACACTTGCACTTGTTGGTACACTTGGTGGTGTTGGCACACCTTAAGAAGGAGGTAAAAAGTTTCCCTTGTGCTGGTGGAAAGTTTCTTGTGCACTAGTGGAAAGTTTCCTGTATGCCGGTGGAAAGTTTCTTGTTTACCGGTGTAAAATTTCCTGTGCGCTAGTAGAAAGTTTCTTGTATACCAGTGGAAAGTTTCTTGTTTGGCAGTGGAAAGTTTCCTGTGCACCAGTAGAAAGTTTCTGACTGAAAACTCACACCGGACGCTCTGTCCTGAGGCACCGGACGCTGCCTTGGAGAGTCCGGTGCGCTCTCGATTGCTGGCTTAGGTGAGGGCTGTGCACCGGACGATCAGCATTTTACGGTGTTCTCTGAGTAAGCGTCTGGTGCCGACCTGGTGCGTCCGGTGGTTGCGTCCGGTGATCCTGCGTTTTTGACAAACTCTCTGCGCACGAGACCGGTGAGTACCGCACGCGTCCGGTGCCCACTTGGTAGCGTCCAGTGGTCCGTAGGTGACCGTTAGAGTTCAACGTGCAAGATTCAAGTAGGGGACACGTGTGTTGGTGCAAAAGCTGATCTGCAAACACAAAGGGCTAATACCCGATTCAAATGTTAAGGTGTGCCAGCCGATTTGACCTTACTATCGGCAAAGGTGGTAACTCGAATACTTTGGTCCTGACAACAGCGATGCGCCCGGATGTCACGGCCAAGAGGTATTCACGCGGAACTTGGGAACACGCTGAGCTTAAGTCGAAGAATTCCTAAGAACTCGTAGTGAAAAGGAAAAAATATGACGAAGTCGTCGAAAAAGTAGATGCTTGGAATATGAGTAAAAACGTGTGTTTGATTGATTGATAGATGTCTCATTACAAGGCCCTAGGGTTTATATTTATACCATGCTCAAAGAGCTACAACCAGACACGACTAGAACTCGAATTCCAAATTACACAGAATCCGTATACAAAATGATTTGAATAACTAAGGAAAATATAAAACTATCCCCCCATGACAAACTGGAACACCTCCACAAGCCGATCGGCAGCTTCCAGACTCTTCCTCCATATTATCGGTAGATTCCCTCGTCATAGCCATCGGCACAGACACATCACCACCTATGGACTTAGTCATGTTCAACAGCCCCTCCATCGGCAACCATCCTCCATCGGTAACTCATCCCACAGATCAAGCAACACCATTTCATCTTGCCGATCCACACTTTACCGATCATGGACACGTGCCCAAAAACGGTGTCAACACATGCCCCCCAATTTCGGAGTATGAAATCATTGATGCTCCGAAATTCTCTGCAGTAATGATGCCTTTTTTTCCGCAATTAATGCTCCTAATCTGGTAACCGACAGCCTCAATCTAAACAACCCCGATCCTATTTTTCCGCAGACTCCTTGAAGTCCTCAACTTCCCTAAACAGACATTTCCCCTTTAGCCGCATGTCGGCAATATGACCGTTACAGAGACTTGCCGATAGACGTCCATATCTTATCCTTCCAAACAGCCATCTCCACATCACTCCCCCATCGACAATATGACCGTTACCAGGCGCTACCGATGGACCGACCAGGAGATCCCGCACAGTAAAATATCTCTGGATAATGACCGCTTCCTGTCAAATCACCTGCACAATCCCTTGATTACCATGCGAACAGTTACCATATCTTCCCGAGCACCCTCGGATTTTGTGGATGCGGCAAAGAGATAAGTCAGATTTGCCCTTGCCCGCTTTGTCCTATAAATAGTTCCTTCTCGGGTACTCCTCCGTCACATCATTCCACCATCCAAACTTTACTTTCCAAGCGGCGGCGCCTTTCACGGTCTCCAAGATTCCCGACGAAGTCTCTTCTTCACCAACTCTGGAGCCTTCGATCGTCCTTCCTGTGTCAAGATGGCCATCAACTTCATTGTTCCAGAGGTCAGTTCTTCATTTCATCTTTCATCCCTGTTCATCCGCAATCCATTTCACTGAACATTTTTCCTTCTTTTTCTTTGTGTTTTTCTTTTCTTCCTCCAAAACCATTAGGAATCGGCTAATAAAATTGTCATCCCCACCGATCAACCACACCTCCAATGCCTCGGCCCGGTAGGGGATCCAGATCCAACCGACCTCATAAACACAGAAACCAACAGGATCCCTTTTAGAGCAGAGAACTTTTCTTTGGATCTATGGAAGGATACTTTCCGTTCCTGGCCCAGCCCTACCATGGGGTGGAAGGATTGGTTCTTGAGGATCAGCAACTCCAATGAAATCCAGTGGGGCGAGAGAAAGCTAGACCAATGCATTAGGTTGTCCATTGCTGATATGCATAAGAATGAATCACTGTTGATAGCTGCATCTTATTTCTGGTCAGACACCCTCAATGCCTTTGTCTTTGGCCATGGCCCTGCTTCCCCTACACTTGCCGATGTAGCTATGCTCACTGGCCTGGATGTATCTTCTGCCAATAGCACCCACTTCTTCGATACCAAACCCAGTGCTAAGGTAGAAACCCGAACTATCGGCGGCTGGTCGGGGTATATCCAAAAATACCGCAAAACAGGCCCTGTTGACGCAAAAGAGCAGACCTACTTCCTGAACATGTGGCTAGACAAATTCGTGTTTTGTGGCCGATCGGTAGGACCAACTTCTGTTTATCTAGCAGCAGCAGAAAATCTGGTCAAAGGTGGCCGATTTCCCCTCGGCCGATACCTGCTTGGAGCAGCCTACCACCTCCTCCACCAAGTAACTAAGAAGCTCTTGCTTGGCCAGTCCATCGGTAATCTGGGAGGTCCCTGGTGGTTTATTAACATGTGGCTCAGCCTCCACATGCACAAGCGTCTGGAGTTCAATCTCTTTGCACAACGCTTTTCAAGGGACATAGCAGAGAACCATGTGCTGGGTAAAGAAGAATCGGCAACACACCCTCCTCTGAACTTCGGTGAAGCTGTCATAGTTCTGCCTGACACAGTGGGTAATCCAGATCGGATTAGCCGATTCTTCCAAACCTTGTACGAAGGTTTGGCCAGAGATGAGCGAGCATGGTTAGCTTATGATGACCCAGACACCGTGTTTCCTCTGGTTTTCAACCCGTTCGACGAATCTCTTGATAAGGACAATGAAGTAATGATGGCATTGGTGACTCCTAGAGCCATACCAGTGAACTTCTTTGGCAGTGGAAAAACCTCTCCCCAGACTTATGAATTCTACAATCCATCGGCACTAGCTCGTCAGTTAGCTTTCGGCCAGCTGCCGATTGCACTCTGTTATGCCGATGTGATAAAGCCCAGAGAAACCATTAACAGTCTCCTTGAATGGATCCGAGTGGCCCAACTGCCATCAAGTGCCGATACCGATGTAAACCTGTCAGAGTGGGTACCAGCCGCCTTCATCACTCAGGCGTACAAGCAGTGGTGGGCAGAATGGAAGGAGCACCTATTCTGTAAATCGGCTCTTTCGTATCGCGGCATGATCGATCCTGAGTACAAAGTCCCCACTGACACTGTAAGCATCTTTAAATCGATGTTCCAATTCTTTCAATTCTATTTCCATCGGTAATTGATTCTTTGTGTGACTTTTCAGGTCGATAACACCCCTCCATCGGTCAGTAGAAGTGGCAAGCCGATTGATCTGTTTGCATCGGGTCCAATCTCTTCAATCGGCCACAATGCTCCTACCTTGGCCACCATCGTACATCGAGGCATACGCCTCAAGAAGGTTACCACCAAGCGAACTCAGACATCACCATCGGTAGCCGCTTCCACTCTGGCACAAGCTTTCACGGTAATTGCCAAACCTTTTCATATATCTGCTGCATTGGTATTCACATATTTTCTTTTCTGTATCAGCAAACCAGCGCATCGGCAAGGACCAAAAGCAAAGGTGCCGATGCCCCCCAGTCCAGCCAGCAAAAGAGAAAGGGTGCCAAAGGTACCAAAGCACAGGCAAAGCACCAAAGAGTAGCAACTCCTCCTCCTCCTCCTTCGGTATCTCCCATTCCGGTGGAATCCTCTCCTTCTCCTCCAGAAACAGAGACTCAGCAAGTACCATCTCCTCAACCGCAAGAAGCACCGCAGGCGGAAGAACCCTAGCAAGAAGAACCCCAACTAGCAGCACCCCAGCCAGAAGACATATCAGCCGATGTAGGCGAGCAGACTACTGATCCAGTAGGCTCAATCATATCATCGGTAGTCTCTTCAATTCAGACGAGCATCGTCCCCCCTCAAGGTAACGCATTTTTATAACACTACTACCGATGATCTTATTCTTTTTGGTCTTTTAACCCCTTCTGTCAATTTTTAGCTGACGTAGTCCCATTGGCAACTCTGGCCGATCAACCCATGGCTCCATCGGCATCTTCCAGTCAGAGGCGAGAGACAGCCTTGAAGCAAGTAAGCCATCCAATCCCCATCAATACTACTTGCTGATGCTCTGACCATAGAATGACTCACTCCGTTTTCCTTTTCAGGAACAAGATTCTCCTGACAGCCTATTCTCCTTTGCCATTGATATCTCCGAGGACGAAGGTGAGGAAGAAAGTTCCTCCCGGGCATTTGGGATCGCATCGGCAGAGATCAGGGCTAAGCTAGAAGAACTGTCGGCTCTCCTTCATCAAGACACAGCCCAACTGGTCGATGACTCTGACCCGGCCAAGGACCTATTCAAGACCCTCAGAGGCCAGATTCCTGCCGATGCCGAAGAAGTCCTTTTCCAGGCCGCACATCTGGAAAGTCATCAGCTGCAGTACCAGAGGGCCGCCCGTCGCCTTGCGGATAGAGCTGCTCAGACCCGGCTCTCCGAGGAGATGATGAAAGAGAAGCTCTTGACCGATGAGAAGCACAAGAACATCGGTACCTTGAAGTCCTCAGGAGATGCACTGAAGCAGAAGATCTCTGATTTATCGGCCAAGAGAGAAACCCTGCTGGCAGAACTCAAACAAGTGGAAGATGCTCTATCTCAAGCCCGATAGGAAGAGAGCCAACTGCCAGAGACTATCAAACTCCTTGAACAAGAATGGAACGCCCATGGTCGCAAGGCACTGCAGTTGAAGAAGAAGCTAAAGCCGATAGAAGGCTCTGCCGATGAAGACGTCAAAGAAATAGAAGCAGCCAACCAGATTCGCCTGCGCGCTATATCGGTGATCCAAGCGCTGCTAAGCATGTAAGTTCTTCATCGGCAACACACCTGCCTCTTCCCGCTTTTCAACTTTCTCGATGTTTAGTCCAGCCGATAGGACTGTTATCGGCAACTTTTGAAACATTAAGTCTGGCCCCAGATACATTTTAATCCAGCCGATAGGAGTGTTATCGGCATTTAAATCTTTATGCATCGACCCATATGCTGGGGTAGTACTTCTTTAAATATTTGCCATTCAATGCTCTAAGAAATTCAACTCCTTCGAGAGTTTCTAAAATGTAGGCGTTACCAGGAGCCGACCGTCTTATCCGATAGGAACCCTCCCAATTGGGAGACCACTTCCCAAACTTCGAACTTTTAGTCCCGATCGATAGAATCAATTTCCATACCAAGTCTCCATCGGCAAAGTCTTTAGCCTTTACTTTTTTGTCATACCATCTGGCAACTCTCTTCTTATTTTCTTCTATACTCATCAGAGCCTTCAGCCGATGCCCTGCTAGATCATCCAACTCGTCTGTCATCAAAGTAGCATAATCATCGGCAGCCAACTGATCTTGAAAAGACAATCGCCTAGATCCAGTCTAAATTTTCCAAGGCAACACTGCATCATGCCCATACACCAACTGATAAGGCGAAACTTTAGTCGATCCATGACAAGCCATCCGGTATGACCATAAGGCTTCATTTAACAATGTATGCCACTTTCTAGGATTCTCTTCAATCTTTCGTTTAATAAGCTTGATAATTCCTTTATTAGACGCCTCAGCCTGCCCATTAGCTTGAGCATAATAAGGAGAAGAGTTTAACACCTTAATCCCCATACCGATTGCGAATTCATCAAACTCCCCTGATGTGAACATAGTGCCCTGATCGGTAGTAATCGTTTGAGGAATCCCAAATCGGTAAATAATATGCTCCTTTACAAAATCAATCATATTGGCCGATGTGACTTTCTTCAAAGGAATAGCTTCAACCCATTTAGTGAAATAATTGGTGGCAACTAGAATAAACTTATGCCCTTTGCTAGATGGTGGATAAATCTGGCCGATCAAATCAATAGCCCATCCCCGGAACGGCCAAGGTTTGATAATGGGATTCATGGCCGATGCGGGTGCTCTTTGGACATTGCCAAACTTTTGACATCCTTGACATCCTTTGAAATACTTAAAGCAATCTTCAAGTATAGTCGGCCAATAATATCCATTCCTCCTAATCATCCACTTCATCTTGAAAGCCGACTGATGTGCTCCACATACCCCTTCGTGGATTTCTCCCATCAAACTTTTAGGTTCATCATCACCCAAGCACCGAAGAAGAACTCCATCAATAGTTCTGTAGTACAATTCATCTTCGAGGAGCACATATTTGGTGGCTTGAAACCGAACTCGCCTCTCAACTTTCTTGGATGGATTTTTCAAATAATCAACGATTTCTTTTCTCCAATCATCGGCACCGATTACCGATATTGCATCAATCATAGGCTGATATCCCGAGGCATGCTGAGCCAACCGATTGGCCTCTTCATTGTGCAACCGAGGAACATACTCTAATCGGAAATCGTTGAATTCCTTCAATAATTGCATGCTTCGCTCGTAATAAGTTATGAGACCTTCACTTCGGCATTCATAGCTTCTAGCTAATTGATTTATAACCAACATAGAATCTCCGAAGACCTCAACAGCATTTAACTGCCTTAGCCGATTCATAACGCAGATCGAACTCCGACAACGCCAAAATCCACTTACCGATCCTGCCACTCATAATCGGCATGGACAGCATGTACCGGACCACATCATCTTTGCAAATAACAGTGCATTCGGCCGATAACAAGTAATGCCTTAACTTGATACAAGAGAAATATAAGCATAGGCATAGTTTCTCAATAGCCAAAAACCTGGTTTCAACATCAATCAACCTCCTGCTTAAGTAATAAATTACACGTTCCTTCCCTTCAAATTCTTGAATCAAAGCCGAACCGATGATCGTCTCATCGGTAGACAAATACAATCTGAAGGGCTTTCCTTGCTGAGGTGGAATTAGAACTGGAGGATTCACTAAATACTTCTTGATTTCATCCAGAGCCAACTGCTGTTCCTTCCCCCAAATAAACTCTTGATCGGCTTTTAACTTAAGAAGAGGACTGAAAGCACGAATTTTACCAGACAAATTAGATATAAATCTCCTGATAAAATTTACCTTGCCGATTAAGGACTGGATTTCAGTCTTGTTGGTAGGGGCCAATATCTTATTGATGGCATCAATAGATCTTCGACTGATCTCAATCCCCCTTTGGTGCACCATGAAACCAAGAAATTGTCCTGCCGATACGCCAAATGCACACTTATTGGGATTCATCTTCAAACCATGCTTCCTTGTGCACTCCAACACCTTTCGTAAATCGGCAAGATGCTTCGTGAAGTCTCCAGACTTAACCACCACATCATCAATATAAATCTCCACCAGCTTGCCGATGAACTCATGAAATATAAAATTCAAGGCCCTTTGATAAGTAGCACCAGCATTCTTTAAGCCAAAGGTCATGACTATCCATTCAAACAATCCAACATGACCAGGGCACCTAAACGCGGTCTTTGGAATATCTTCTTCAGCCATGAATATTTGATTGTACCCTGCATTGCCATCCATAAAGCTGATAATCCGATGTCCGGCCGCAGCGTCAACTAGCAGATCGGCAACTGGCATTGGGTATCCATCCATCGGCGTAGCCTTATTGAGATTCCTGAAATCAATGCAGACCCGAAGCTTCCCGTTCTTCTTGTAAACCGAAACAACATTGGAAATCCACTCGGCATACCGACACTGCCGAATAAATTTGGCTTCAATAAGTTTGGTTATTTCGGCCTTAATGTCAGGAAGAATATTAGGATTACATCGGCGAGCTGGCTGTTGATGTGGCCGAAATCCAGACTTGATAGGCAACCGATGCTCAACAATTGATCGGTCCAAACCAGGCATCTCAGTATAATCCCAAGCAAAGCAATCTTTATATACCTTTAACAAATCAGTTAACTGTTGCTTACACTCAGAATTTAGCTTAGCACTAATAAAAGTGGGTCTAGGTTTATCACCACTACCTATATCTACTTCTACTAAATCATCGGCCGATGTGAATCCCTGGCCTAAATCATCGGCGAACCTATCCATTAAAAACCTTCGTCAGAACCGACTGCTTGGATCGGTGGAATCTCGTAATCGGCAACCTTGAGAAAATCCATTTCCCATATTTCTCCTGAAATGCACCTAGTCCTTTCATAGGTGTCTGCCTCTGCCGATGCAATGACATAAGAAGAATCTCCTGGGACAATTTCAATTTTGTCACCTATCCACTGGACCAAGCATTGATGCATTGTAGATGGGATACAACAATTGGCATGAATCCAATCTCTTCCCAACAGCAAATTGTAAGCACCCTTTCCACTGATCACGAAGAAGGTTGTCGGCAAGGTTTTGCTGCCGATGGTCAACTCTACACATATTGCCCCCTTGACCGGAGACACATTCCCTTCAAAGTCTTTAAGCATCATATCGGTCTTTGTTAAATCCTGATCCCCTTTTCCAAGCTTCCGATACACTGCATATGGCATGATGTTGATAGCAGCTCCTCCATCAATTAGGATCTTAGTCATCGGCTGCCCGTCAACCCTTCCTTTGACAAATAGAGCTTTGAGATGCTGCCTTTCATCATCAGCAGGCTTCTCGAAAATAGCTGTCATCGGATCCAGAGCCAACTGAGCTATTTGGTCGGAAAACTCCACCTCATCATCACTGGATGGCGCAAGGAACTCCATCGGCAACATAAAGACCATATTGACACCTGCCGATGGGCCTTCTTCCTTAGGATCTGGTTGTTGCTGATCCCCAGACTGTCCAGAGTTCTCCCCTTTGCTCAACTCTTCTCGCCTTTCGCGCTGCAATCTTCTCTTCTGAGTCCTGGTCAACCCCTCTGGACACCATGGAGGAAGCTGCTGCTGCCTTGCCGACGGGCGATGATTCTTCCTTGACTCTACCCGATAAGTATTGGCATCCCTGGAAAATATGAACTCATCGGGAACCCGAGCATTAGCCATCTCTTCAAGTTCTTCTTGGTTCCTGGGAAAATACTAAACACGATCCCCAAGCCTGTCGTGCACGCTGAGCCTGCCCCCCAGCCGATCGTGAACAGACGCTCTCCCCCTAATCGGCCCATTAAATCGCCGATCATCACCACGGTAGCACCGGTCGGACCTGTCATACCGGTCATAACCGTTGCACTCAGGACAATCTCTGATAGTTGGAAGCTTGATATTTTCCTCCCAACAGTGAATGAAGAACGAGCAATTCTAGTGATCCCTATGCCGGTTCCATTCTTGTCAGCGTCTTTCCTCTTCCCGACGATAATCCTCTTGCTGGCGCCGGTACCGACCTTCTCGTTGCTGCCAAGTCTCCCGAGATCTCCTATGAGTTATTACAATACCAGATCGGGGAGGCCTTCCTGAGCTGGTTCCTTCCTGGACCAAGCCTCTTCCTCTCGCATCGGCAGTAGTGACCTGATGCTAAGGATCCACCGATGCACTTTTTTCGGCTGCTTCCGATGTTAAGACCTTGGCCTTTCCCTTAGCATCCAACATGTTCGTCGGGAAAGGATGTTGATCGATCTTCATCGGCTTCTGGGTCTTGGAACTGTCAAATTTGATTCTCCCAGACTCTATAGCCGATTGCAGCTGCTGTCTGAAGACCTTGCACTCATTGGTGTCATGAGAAGTTGCATTGTGCCACTTGCAATATTTCATCCTCTTCAATTCTTCGGCCGATGGGATCACGTGATTAGGGGACAGCTTAATCTGACCTTCCTGAAGTAGAAAGTCAAATATCCTACCGGCATTGGTGGTGTCGAATGCGAACTTTTCTGGTTCTTTGTGCCCAAAAGGGCAAGACATCGGCTTCTTATTCTTCACCCACTCTGCCAAGCCGAAGACTGGTTCCTCATCAGAATCTGAGCTTGTTGCCTCATCCACGAATGATACCTTCTTGTTCCATGCTCTCTTGGGCTCAAAAGGCTTGATATCTTGATCAGAAATTCTCTGCACCAAATGACTTAAGCTTTCAAACTCCTGAGAAGCATACTTGTCCCTGATATGTGGCAACAAACCCTAGAAAGCTAAATCGGCTAGCTGCCGATCATCCAGAACCAGACTATAGCATTTATTCTTAACCTCCTGTATCCTCTGCACAAAACTCTCAACCGATTCATCATTGCGTTGCCTCAACTTGACCAAATCGGTGATCTTCTTCTCATGGACTCCAGAAAAGAAATACTTGTGAAATTGCTTCTCCACATCGGCCCAGGTAATCACTGAGTTGGGAGGTAACGATATAAACCAAGTGAAAGCCGATCCCGACAATGATGATGAGAATAAACGAACCCTTAACTCATCCCTGTTACCAGCTTCCCCGCATTGGATGATGAACCTGTTGACGTGCTCCTTGGTTGACGTGTCATCCTGCCCAGAAAACTTGGTAAAATCTGGTACTTTGTACCGGTTTGGAAGCGGGATCAAATCAAATGCGGGAGGATACGGTGTTCGATAAGAGTAAGTATTGACTTTGGGTTTTATCCCGAATTGGTCTCTCATCACTTCAGCAATCTTATCAGCCCAATAAGCATCGGCATCTTGCCGATGGGGCAGTTGTGGATCAGGCACCTGCTGGTAAGCTTCCACATGTCGGCGTGGCGCACAATCTGCATGAAACATCGGGTTAATCATTTGACTCCCAATCTGTGGACCACCAAGCTGCTGCCCGCCAATCTGCTGTCCGCTGACCTGCTGCCCACCGACCTGCTGCCCAAAGTTCATTGGCTGATTAGGAATCCCCTGATTCTGGAACCCGGGATAGATCTGTCCTTGGTGGAACCCTGTAGCCTGATGACTCGGTTGGGGCATTTGCGGAAAGACTTGCTGCCCAAGCCATCCACTATTAGCGTTCATCGGCATAGGCCCTGTCGATGACTGGTAATTGGGCATTATCATTGAACTGACATACCCTGGTTGGATCATAGACCTCTGTTGCATCAGCATTGAGTCTGCCGACACGTTAGGCATCTGGAATGTTGGAGCTTGAGAATTCCCAGTGTGAGGTCTTGCAGTAGTAGTTGTAGTATACTGGGGACTCTGGTTCATCGGCATGCTTGGAGGTGCCGATGCCATAGGATTCTTGCCCCTCACATCGGTCGTGTGCGACGTACCCGGCGTTAACTCTGGAGGCATGCCATAACCCCACCAGTTAGGAGGAGGAGTCAATCCTGACATTGCCGATGCCAACAGATCTGTAGCAAGTTTGATCTGCCCGTCTGAAGTTTGTGGATTGGTTGTCATCGGCGTAGATTGTGCATTAGTGACTCCCACCGTACTTGGCGGAACAGGAATTTCCATGCCCGCAGCGGCCGTAGCGGCCGATGGAGCTGTGACCACTGGTGACGTTGGTTGGTGATAAGTGGGGCCCACATAATCTGGTGGCAGCTGTCATTCCTTGAAAGTTCTTGCCACGGCATTAAAAACCGTGTTAGACAGTACACCAGCTTGGTTGATCAAAGCACGGTTGATAGCACTGTCAACCATCTCTTGAAGCTTGCCAGGATTGGCTTCAAAAGTAACCTGCCGCGGTGCCGGCAGTGCATCCTTCTAGATCACCTCGCCACTCCTGTTCATGCTAAAGGACCTTAGGCATTGCTGCTTGTAATCCTCCATGGCCTTAGCAATAGCTTGCTTCTGCTCATCCTTGAGATTGGCTTCCGTCACGGGGATGACGTTTTCTTGATCAAACTCGAAAGTCGACATGTTGATCTTGATCTTGAATCGGTCCCACTGGGCGTGCCAAAAGATGTGTTGGTGCAAAAGCTGATCTACAAACACAAAGGGCTAATACCCGATTCAAACGTTAAGGCGTGCCAGCCGATTTGACCTTATGTTGACGGTCCTTAATGCTCACATTTAACCATCAACTAATCATGGAAAAGGATCCAAATGCAACTAACACCTAGACTTAGGGTTTTATCTGATAGAATTCCACGAGTTTTGGTGTTTGTCTATTTCTGCAGGGGGTTATCAGGAAATACAGAAGAAAGGCCCACACGTCAGGTTTACATAGAGATATTAACGTGCCGCGCAATTTTCTATCATCTAGAAGACTCCAGAAGCCACGGGAACGAACGGGAGGCCAATCGGGCTCGGAGGCAGGGCGCCCGCCCAGCTCTCCTGGGCGCCCGCCCAGCTACAGTGTCCAATTCGGACCCGTTTCGCGGATTATGCTCCACCGACCTAAAGGATCAAGGAAAACCGTGCGATCAATGTCGGTTTGATCTGACGGCCCAGATTCACTTGAAGGGACTATAAAACCAGACCCCCCTGGCCCCTGGAGATCATACCTCTTCTACAGAATCAAAGTTAGGGTTTCAATTCTTCATCCAAGTAGAGAGGATCCCTCTAGTTCTTCTAGTTCTACCTCTAGTTCATCTAGATCTAGTTCTAGTTCATCTAGTTCTAGTTCTAGTTCATCTAGTTCTAGTTCTAGTTAGTTCTAGTTGTAATCTAGAAAATAGGGAGAGAGAAGAGGAGAGCGGAGGAGGAGCTGGATCTGTCGGATCTTCCTCAACATTATACTTTTGCAACATCTGGTTCGTTCTTCATCGTTCTCCAGGTTCTTCAATTCATAATTCCTGAGTTCTCTAATTACTTTTATTTACATTCAAGTTATTTATTGGATTCCCGCTTGCATCAAGTGCTCTAGTCTTTATAACGCTAGAGTAGTAATTAATAGATTAGACGTGGTGTTTAGTCTTGCGATTACCTGGAATTGCACCCAATCCTACGGATTGTTGTGGTAGCCTTAGGGTAGTGACAGCCCTAACGGTCGACGTATTCCACCACGTTCGGATCGGTGTTTGTAGGACCGTAGTCGGAGCTTCCTAGCCCCCTTCTCATCTCTTTCTGTGGTTAGTGTTCTGATGTCCCGAAATAGATAATCTTGAAGTAATTCTTGATTCTTAGATCAACTAGAGAACTCTCAGGAAACTTTCTCTCTTCCCACCAAAAATAATTATATAGTTATCCTTGGGCGATCTTGGATCTTAATTAGTACACTCACGTTCTCTGTGGAAAATCGATACTCTGGAATACTCCCGGGTGAAGGCTACATCGGTATCCGTGCGCTTGCGGATTTTTCTGTTTGCGTTTAAAATACCCAACAAGCTTTCTGGCGCCGTTGCCGGGGAACGGTAGCTGTGCTAGTTTCGAACCAAGTCGTCCGTGTATCCTTTTTCTTTTCCCTTTTTACCACACTCACCTTATCACTTTCACCATACCACATGGATTTCACTCTAAGCATTAATGAGCATGGATTTTATTTCATAGCCACTTCACTTACTCCATGCTCATATGCAACATCTTCACAATCCATTGGTCTCTCCAACATCACCACATTCGAGATCTCCAACCCCCTCTTCCTTTCTATTCATAAAAACTTTAAAAGGGCGGTTGTCGATGCATATGTCTATATTAAATATTGCAGATCTCGTTGAGTTGATCTTGATATAGGTCAGCGTTGGAGGGGAAACCACTTCACTGACATAAATTAATGGTTTCCCAAGGACAAGCTTAGTGTCCTAAAACAAGCACTAATCAGATCATAACATGAGCTTTTAATTATTTGCAACATTACCTTGAGTATTGAGCATATAAGGATAATTGTAAAAAAAATCCTTCGGGTATTCTTGTCACTGACCTTTCTAGGATTGGAGCAAGAAGATCGGATGAATGACAAGCACAAGGTATGTACAACCAATCATCATACAACATTGAATTAAATTCATCCAAACTTGAATTGAGCAAAATTCAAGCTTGGGAGAGTACTTTATATAAAAACATCATTTGTCATGTTGCTATGTTGGTTGTCCCTACCTTTGAGACATGCTCAATTTGTTAAATAGTAATCACACTACTTCATCTCCACTTGAGTAGATCTCTATAAAAGCCATCACGCTACCTTTGTTTATCCTAGTAAGTGTTAGTTTGGAAGTACTGTACAAACTTCTATTGGTTTTTAAATTAAGCATGGTGCTTAGGTTAAACAGCCTTCCTTAATCTAATTAGACATGGAGTCTAGTTTGGTTATTGAACTAAAAACTGCTTGTGTAGACATTGGTATATTTTGTTGGACTAACCCCTGCAGGAAAACTTTCTATATCGACCTGGGAAGTCCTGATATACAAACTCATTAGAGATAAAGGAGACACATGAAGTTTAACAATTTACACAAGGAAGGCATAGCTCACAAGAGATGATCCATGGAGGGTGCCACAAACACAATGCACAACCGCTAAGAGAGGAAAGCTTCCACAAGGTGATACTGTACCATCACTCTTCAAGTAAGGTAACATCTTAAGGTACTTGACTATCACTTCTATAAGCTTCTCCTTGGTTCTGGCGTTCACATGAATAAAAGAGACAAACATGTATGATCTACAACTCTAGATTAACCAACCCAATTGATTCAACATGTTTAGTCCTTCCACCTTTGTGATTCCACACTCCTAATCATATTAGCTAAAATGTTGCACACTCAATCTTTGGAAGATATAAACAAAACATATATATAGATAGATTATCTTTCCATTAGGTTGAGTGATCTGATCTGACAAATGTTTTAAATGCTACACTCATGATCTTATTATCCATCAACTTTGTCTTGCTCACTATGCTTAAGCTTAGAGAGAACAAATACACTTTTGGTTCTGTTGGTGTTTTCCACCAACAGGGCCCATGCACTTGATCTTTGCCTTGTCTCTATGAGCAGGTACACTTCGAGCAAGATATGAAGGACTTTTATAACTCCCAGACTCCACCAAGTGAAGTACCTAGATCTACGAGCACAAACACACTGGAGATACTGGACACTCTGGCAATCACTACCCTGAGATGCTTGAGGACATAACTACTGGAGTAACCCTGTTGTGGAAGTAATTACTGACCTTCTGCCGGTCAAGAGAGGCAATCCAGGATGCACCGTCATCCCGATCTCCATCGGCATGGTGGACTTCCCAGAAGCACTCTGCGACTTTGGCTCCAGCGTCAACATTATGCCCAGGGTACTCTATGAAAAATTCTTTACACATCCTTTATTCAAAACAACCATGTGTTTGCAGCTTGCAGATCGTACGCTAAGTTTCCCAAAGGGAGTATTGAAGAACCTCTACGTCCGAGTTGGTACCTTATACGCTCTAGCAGACTTCGTGGTGATAGAGACTGATACTGATGAGAGGGCACCCATCATCCTAGGGAGGCCATTCCTGAACACCTCGGGAGCTGTCATCTACGCTAGTGCTGCCAAGATCAGTTTCTACATCGAGGGGAAGAAGGAGACGTTTTCCTTCAAGAACAAGACTACACAAATCCCAGAGCAATCCCGACATGAACCAAGGAAGAGGACCAACAGGAGGAACAGGAACAAGCAAATGTGTACCAAGTCAGCTAAGATGGTCACTGCAGCTCAAGGAGGTCAAGATCATCAACTCAAGTCACCTTTCTTGATCAAGAAGGACGACCCTGGTGTGCCAAGCATCCAATGCTCCATTAATGAATACAACTTCCAGAAGACGCTTTGCGACACCGGGTCAGGCATCAACATAATGGCCGCAGTCACCTATCAACTCCTATTCGGAACCATACCCCTAAAACCGACATACATTTAGCTCTAGATGGAAGATGAGACATTCCGAAAGGTTGAAGGTTATTGACATGGGAGAAGACGAGTACGATCCACCCATCATCCTTGGGAGACAGTTCCTCAGCACCGTTAAAATAATCATCTACATTAGAACCGGAGAAGTCCACATGAACTTCCCCTTTGAGAAGGTACACCGCTGTTTTACTGACCCTAACTATATAGTTGAAGACTCTAAGCAGGTCTGGACAAGAAGGAGACGACGCAACCGCAACCAGAGAAGGCAAAATCATCAAGGACGGATGGGTAGACTATGATGGAGAAGTTGTAAGGTCTGAAGACATACAACTTGGACAGAACTGTCCTGAGGAGACCGTAGCACCGAGTCAGGTGTGTAGAAAGAAGATAACTATACACGAAGAGGAGGCGCCGCCGGAACCACCGACTACGCTATCCAGCGAATCCCAGGACGACTGAGAATACGAAGAGTCCCGTTCGGAGGACTTAAACACACCGAACGCCTTGCCAAGAGTTCCACAAAGCTTTGTTGTCTATTTGAGCTCCACAGAATTCAAGGATCAAAGAAGACTAGCAGACGATGGACATCCTAATCGCTGTCAGAGTGCTGCTGACATTCAAATACACCTCCGCCACCTGCTAGCTACATCAGAAGAAATTGCGTCAAAATCTAGCTTGGGGGAGAGCACTCTCATTTATCCAACTAAGTGTTCTACTCATGTTTATATTTTACTCAAATAATAAAAAGATGCATAATCATAAAAACCCAAATAAAGATTTTGTGCTTATATATATATATCTTTGCTTAGTTTGCTAAATAAATAAATAAATAAAGTTTGCTATGAATCCTCATGATAAGCTCTCACATGGAAATGATGAATAGTTGCTCTGCCATAACTAGTTCTCAAAATTAAAATCTCTCTCAAGTTTAGGCATGACTGTGATTAATTAAGATTTGCTCTAAACCTAAACTTGTGAGAAGAGTACTTGATTTGAAGTCTAAGTCGTTAACGGATATGATATGGTAAGGTTGAGCTGCTGTTTATCTGTTCCTAGAGATGCTAGAATTCTGGAGAATTTTATCTTTGAAAATCTTTAAAATGTTGCATGATGAGTTCCTGTATGATGAGAGTTTAAATTCCTACCACAGTCATATATACATGCTTGCTAGACATTGAACCATACATTTACTTTTTACTGCTTATGAGCATTGAGTGTGGTCAAGCTGTGTAGACCCTTAGGAACTTGTCATGTGGTTAAAATCAAGATTCACTTGCACGTTCACTCATACATGCTGCTTCTACTCCGGAAGTACGCATCCACATATATCCATCCATTTCTATCTCGAGAACCACCCAAAAATATTCTACTCCTAATCCAGGAGAGAATAGCCAATAACATTTCTGTTTTCCCCTGTAAAATAAATGCTCAAGTTATCTTGGTTACTACCACTTGCTATATTATTTTAGGAGATGAGTGCTCTAAAAAAAGAAGAAAAAAAAAGAGAAAAAAAATACGAGGAAATAAAAAGGGGCAAGTGCCCGGAACCTCGAAAGAAAAGAAAAAGTGAGACGAGAGGTAAAAATGGACAAGTGTCCGACAGTAGAATTAGGGGTACAAGATACCCACCTGAGAGAAAAGAAAAAGAAAATATAGAGCATCTCATTCCCCTCAAAAAGCTTCAAAGTGCAAGAAAGGTATGTATCCCCTCAAAAGAGCATAAGTAGAATTAGACTTTCACCATTGTTATCACCATCATCACCATACACCGTTCATTCGCCACACATGCACATCTTGATTTGACTTATTGACTTGTTCTTCTGGATCCATGGTTTGACTATGCAATAAATGTCTTGTAAGTATATATTAGCTGTCTCCCACCTATGAGCTCCAGATATCAAAACCTTATTAGAGTAGGGTGAGAGAGAAGGCAATGTCACTATGCCTCATACCAAAAATACCACATACTTTGAGAGAAGGCATACACCTTTACTGCCTTGGTAAGGATCCAGAAATACCACAAATGAGAGACTAGAGAGAGTTATACAAGGAATCACTGAGTTTTATTTGAAAATCTCCAAAAACTCCAGAGCTATAGTTAATCGAAGAACAAGAGACATGGTGGTTGACTTGACCGTTCTATCTTTTAACTACTCAAGATAGAAGTGACGGTTACAAGTCCCATGGTGAAAGGTAATGAGTAAGTTTTAAGTCTTAACAGTTTACTCTAACCCAGAGATGAGATCTTGTTTGAACGCATGTGTATCTTTAAGGCATGAAACCACTGCAGAAACTCTTGAGTTCATCTTTGCTCAGGGACGAGCAAAGGTTAAGCTTGGGGGAGCTTGTTGACGGTCCTTAATGCTCACATTTAACCATCAACTAATCATGGAAAAGGATCCAAATGCAACTAACACCTAGACTTAGGGTTTTATCTGACAGAATTCCACGAGTTTTGGTGTTTGTCTATTTCTGCAGGGGGTTATCAGGAAAAACGGAAGAAAGGCCCACACGTCGGGTTTACATAGAGATATTAACGTGTCGCGCAATTTTCTATCATCTAGAAGACTCCAGAAGCCACGGGAACGAACGGGAGGCCAATCGGGCTCGGAGGCAGGGCGCCCGCCAAACTCTCCTGGGCGCCCGCCCAGCTACAGTGTCCAATTCGGACCCGTTTCACGGATTATGCTCCACCGACCTAAAGGATCAAGGAAAACCATGCGATCAATGTCGGTTTGATCCGACGGCCCAGATTCACTTGAAGGGACTATAAAACCAGACCCCCCTGGCCCCTGGAGATCATACCTCTTCTACAGAATCAAAGTTAGGGTTTCAATTCTTCATCCAAGTAGAGAGGATCCCTCTAGTTCTTCTAGTTCTACCTCTAGTTCATCTAGATCTAGTTCTAGTTCATCTAGTTCTAGTTCTAGTTCATCTAGTTCTAGTTCTAGTTAGTTCTAGTTGTAATCTAGAAAATAGGGAGAGAGAAGAGGAGAGCGGAGGAGGAGCCGGATCTGTCGGATCTTCCTCAACATTATACTTTTGCAGCATCTGGTTCGTTCTTCATCGTTCTCCAGGTTCTTCAATTCATAATTCCTGAGTTCTCTAATTACTTTTATTTACATTCAAGTTATTTATTGGATTCCCGCTTGCATCAAGTGCTCTAGTCTTTATAACGCTAGAGTAGTAATTAATAGATTAGACGTGGTGTTTAGTCTTGCGATTACCTGGAATTGCACCCAATCCTGCGGATTGTTGTGGTAGCCTTAGGGTAGTGACAGCCCTAACGGTCGACGTATTCCACCACGTTCGGATCGGTGTTTGTAGGACCGTAGTCGGAGCTTCCTAGCCCCCTTCTCATCTCTTTCTGTGGTTAGTGTTCTGATGTCCCGAAATAGATAATCTTGAAGTAATTCTTGATTCTTAGATCAACTAGAGAACTCTCAGGAAACTTCCTCTCTTCCCACCAAAAATAATTATATAGTTATCCTTGGGCGATCTTGGATCTTAATTAGTACACTCACGTTCTCTGTGGAAAATCGATACTCTGGAATACTCCCGGGTGAAGGCTACATCGGTATCCGTGCGCTTGCGGATTTTTCTGTTTGCGTTTAAAATACCCAACACCTTACTATCGGCAAAGGTGGTAACTCAAATACTTTGGTCCTGACAACAGCGATGCGCCCGGATGTCACGGCCAAGAGGTATTCACACGGAACTTGGGAACACACCGAGCTTAAGTCGACGAATTCCTAAGAACTCGTAGTGAAAAGGAAAAAGTATGACGAAGTCGTCGAAAAAGTAGATGCTTGGAATATGAGTAAAAACGTGTGTTTGATTGATTGATAGATGTCTCATTACAAGGCCCTAGGGTTTATATTTATACCCTGCTCAAAGAGCTACATCCAGACACGACTAGAACTCGATCCAAATTACACAGAATCCGTATACAAAACGATTTGAATAACTAAGGAAAACATAAAACTATCCCCCCCCCCCCGTGACAAACTGGAACACCTCCACAAGCCGATCGGCAGCTTCCAGACTCTTCCTCCATATTATCGGCAGATTCCCTCGTCGTAGCCATCTGCACAGACACATCACCACCTATGGACTTAGTCATGTTCACAGCCCCTCCATCGGCAACCATCCTCCATTGGTAACTCATCCCACAGATCAAGCAACACCATTTCATCTTGCCGATCCACACTTTACCGATCATGGACACGTGCCCGAAAACGGTGTCAACAACGTGACTGTTTCTGGAGCACCGGACGCACTGTTCCAGCGTCCGGTGGCTCCCTGCAGTGAGTCTGGTGCCCCCATTTTTCAGCCTAGTGAAAGCAGCCAACGGCTAGTTTCTTTGAGGGGGCTTATAAATAGTTGGTGGCCGGCTTTGGGGGGTTCTCGCTTGCACTTTTGAATACTTGAGGCATCCTTTGAGCTAGAGAACATTCCCTCCACTCATCTCCTTGCTTGATTGCTAATTCTAGTGAGATTGAGTGAGATTCAAGTGCATTGCTTTGAGAGTTGCATTTAGTGGCACTTGATTCTTGAGTTTGCTGCGGATTTCTTGTTACTCTTGGGTGTTTCCCGACGCCATAGCTTGGAGCAGCGGTGGTGTTGAGCTCGTGATTGGAGATTGTTTCGAGCCTCGCCAAGTGATTTGTGAGGGGTTCTTGAGCCTTCCCCGCGGGAGATCACAATTGGCTACTCTAGTGGATTGCTCGTGGCTTGGAGGATCCCCATCTTGTGAGTGGATGTGCGGCACCCGCTGAGGGTTTGGCTTTGGATTGCCAATTAGCTCGTGATCCATCAAGTGGGTGTATCGCCACAACGAGGAGTAGCTTGCCGGGAAGCAAGTGAACCTCGGTAAAAAATCTTGTGTCATCTCTTGTCGAGGATTCTCTTGTAATTGTGATTTATTGATTGGCTATATTTCTACTCTACAACGTTGGTATAACGATCACTTCCCTCTCCTTTACTTTTGTGCATACCTTGCTAGTGGTGTATCTTGTTTAGCTTAGCTTTCTTGTTTAGGAGTGTAGCTAGCTTCTAGTTGTGCTTTCTTGTTGTAACTAGTGTTTAGTTTTCTTGCTAGACTTGTGTAGGTGGCTTGCATAGCTTAGTTGTGCTAGTGCTAGAATAGCTTCGCCTTTTGTTTTACTAATCAACTTGTCTAGTTGAAGTTTGTAGAAAATTTAAATAGGCTATTCACCCCCCCTCTAGCCATTTGGACCTTTCATCTGCGGTGCAAATACGAGATTCTTGGGGGACTCTTTAACAAAACTACCCCCGAAGGGGTACGAAGCACTCTCGGCCGTTGATCTCGCGATGGAGGGCCGACATTTAAACGCAAAGATGAGAGAGAGAGGGGAGGGGCTCGCCGGCCGGCCGGAACAGGGCAACAACGGTGGCGCGCCATGGCCTCCGGCCAAAGCTTCGCCGGAGTTGAGCGTCCGGGCACTGCGGAACTCCATTTCGCGAACCAATTGCTCCGGGAGAGAGAGGAGGCGAAGGCGAACTCGACCCAGGCTAAATCGCGACCGGGGAAGGGCCAAGCGGCTCGCTCCATGGCCGGCGGCCATGGAGCTCTCCGGCGAGCGCGGACGGGGCGCTAGGGAACCCCGTTTCGCTCGGCAAATGGACGTGGAGAGAGCGGGGAAGAAGGGGAAGCTCACCACAGCGCGAAGCGGGGCAAGGACGGCTCGGAACGATGGATTTCGCGCGGAGGGGTCGCGGCGGAGCTCCGGCGTCGGCACTTGCGCACAGCAGGCGAAAAACGGAGGCGAGGAGAGGGGGGGTAAATGGGGGAGGGAGCGCTCAGGCGAGCGGGTGCTCTCCACTTGAAGCCAAGGCGCGGGGAGCGGAGAGTGGGAGCGAACGTGGGAGCGGGGCTTCGGCTTGGGCAGTTCCAGGGAGAGAGAGAGAAACGGGGCGGCAGTTGGGGGAAGAGGAAGGACCTGACAGGCGGGCCCGGCCTGTCAGCGGGTGAGAGAGGAGAAGGGGGGAGAGGGTGGCCGGCTGGGCCGCGGCCCAGGAAGGGAGAAGGGGGGGCGCGGGGTGGGTTTGGGCCTAGCAGGCCGAGAGAAGGAGAGAGGGGAAGAAAAGGAATTCCATTTTTTTTCCAAAACAATTTTTTTCAAACTCATTTTTCAAATGAAAATTGAATTCAAAACTCTTTACAAATTCCACACATCACATAAATAAATAAATGTTGCAGCATGAATGCATCAACATGTTTCTAAACTTATATTAAATTTTAATTTCTCTAAAATTATTATTATTATTTTTCTTATATTTTGATGCTCACAAAATTGACACAATAAATCAAATTTCAACTATTTTAAAGAAGGGAATTTTTAGGGTGTTACAAGTTTTAACGGTATAATAGATTGCAATCACACAATACAAATATGGTCTCATATATTTCGTTTTTGGATCACATTGTTTCAGATTTATGGAGAAAATACGGTATCCATGATTTGAGTGATGTTCTGTGCATTTTTAGCCGGTTTCTAGTATCATGTCATTGATAATTGTAGGCATTGATTAATATATATTATATCCATTTTAATTTATAGTTAATTTTTCTCTATCCTAAGTTAATTTATCTAAATTTAACTATTTTTTAAAATGTTTCATTAAATTGCTTGCTATAGCTTCACGCCTTCACCATAGTTTTTTGTTTAGGCCACCACTATGATACTATCAGTTGTTCCGCTATTTCTGGTAATGACACTTTAGCTCCACTAGTCACTACTATTTACTTGATCACGAAAATTTTTAACACTGCTAATCCTAACCAAGGCAAATATTCATTCCCTAATCAAAATGACTATAATATTTTTAGGTTTTTATGTAGTAAATGATATAATAAACCTTTGAACAACTACTAAGTTGTTGATCCTTAAATACTGAAAGAATATGGATGTTGATCGCAACAGCGATTATGTTGATGATAAGTAATAGGCGTGCAGGCATGTTCTCCTAGCTATACATGTATTAAAGTATTTTCCTTCATAAAATATTACTTAGTTAATTTTTTTGCATAACTAATTAATAATTGTCACGTTTCCTATAAACCACTAAATGAAATAACTTTTGTTATATCTCGCTATAATTTTTATAGCCTTTGAATGAGACAACCGTTAAATGTCTTAGCCCACGATTTAAAAAACAAGGTCCATTAAATATACTATCAAGATAAATATTCCACAGGTAATTTAATAAAATAATTGATATTGTAGATTTTGATACTTTGCCTAGCTACGAAAATGACATCATATATATAGATTAAAACTAAGGGTAACAGCTAGGAAGTGACATCATATACATATAAAGGAATATATATAAAAAATATAGCTACCTCATTGTTCACTAACGGAAGTTTAGTACTAGCTTACTAGAGGACTGGCTGAAATTCTTGGCTTGTTGGGTAGCTACTCTGTTCTAGATTGTATAGAGGTGACCAAAATACGTACTTTTCTATCTACAAAATTAGATTATTCCAAAAATTATGGTGCCTCAAAACTCTCAACCAGGTTGTATGATGATAAATGTACACTAGTGTAGAAATATTTTTTTTATAGATGCCTCCTATTCTTTCTCAGGAGTGATCCACTTAGCAAATAGCTTCTAACTAGGCTTGGAAGCATTGTACACTGCAAAACTGTCCCTAGAAGTATATTTTAGAGGTGATTTTGTTAAATAAACCACTCAAAAAGTATAGATTTTTAGAGGTGGTTGACTTAAGATAATTGTCTCAAAAACTATAACTGTTAGGGGTGGTTCATTATATTATGCCAACCACCCTTAAAAATATGGTTTTTGGCTACACAACATATAAATTATTTTTTTCAAATTATATTAGATGAAGATAAAGAAAAGCTATAGACGCCTTTTTTCATTAGAGATAAAATGTCTATATCAAAATTGTAATGCTCGACAAGTTGTAGTTGCGATAGCTAGGACAATGTTGTAGCCCTTTGAGCACATGAAAATGAGTTTTGCTTGTTAAAATTTTTGAAAAATCTTAAAAATATTTTTAGAGGTGTTTGACTTTTTATTTTATATTTTCAAAAAATCTAAAAAATAAATTTAGAGATGGGCGACAGGATGCTTGTAGGGATATAAACCCCTATACCCTCATGGGCCTACATGGGCCGTAGCATCAGAGGTGGCTCGGCCCACAGGATGAAGACGTGCGGCGCACGACTGGTCGGCGTGCACCGCAAGGCTACTAGATATTGTACCAAATAGGATACTTTGCTTTTAACTCTGTCCCTTCAGGATATATATGGAGGGACAGGGGTCCCCTAGAGGACAGGTCATACACAACACACATTATTCTCTCAACACAAATCAATACAACAAGACGCAGGATGTAGGTATTACGTCCATACGGCGGCCGAACCTGGATAAAAACCTTGTCCTTGTCTTGCGTCAGCATCAAGTTCGTAGCTTGCGCACCGTCTACCGATAAACTACTACCGTGGGTATACCCCAAGGTAGATTGCCGACTAGCTTTCGTCGACAGTGGCGCACCAGGTAGGGGGTGTGCGTACAGCTCTCCCGACGAACAAGATGGCCATCATCCCCGACTTCGCGGCCATGGCGGGCGGCTTCACGTTCATCGTCAGCTTCAACAGCTTCACCACCATGCCCGCGAAGGAGGCGTAGATCCGATCTGTGTCGATCACTTCTTCACCGACGTCGGCTGCAGCTCCAACCACGCTGGCTACGGCTTCGACCACACCAGCAACGTCTCCGACCACGCCGACAACGCGTCGCCGCTTCTCTGCTACAAAGGGAGGCAGATCGACGACACCGAACTGCTCAGGCTATCAACCAAGTTGTTTGGCCTTCTTGCTCTGACCACGAGTCGCAATAATAATCGTCGCGAAGAACGACACTACGACAACCGCGACCACCGTCACGACAACAAGTCCAAAAGCTCGAGGGCCAGACAATTTTGACGTCACCGACCAGACTTTCGTCCAAAGATAAGTACACTTCTAATATTTTATTTATTTTTAGCATAATATTTTTTATTATCCTTCAAAACAACGTTTTGGTTAGCCGACTAGTTTTTTCTCCTACACGAGTTTTCCAGAGCCGGTACTGTCTCCGACTCCTCCCTACACGTGCATGAGATCCGCCCTCTGCGTTCTGGGTGGTCGGCAGTAGCTCTCTGGCGAGGCTGGCAATCCCACGCATGTCTAGGTTCTGCACCTCATGCTGATTGTTGGCTAGACCAGAGCTGGTAAAAGCTCTAGGATGAATTAACTACTCGTGCTAATTTTATAACAAAAAATCTAAAACTTATCTCAGTACTGATTTTTTATCTAGAGTTTATTTATACATCATGTACTACCTACTCTCTATATTTATTTTTCAGGAGTTTGGCCCAGTCGACAAGCTACGCTCGGGAACTCGTCGACTATTCCCTACGCTGTGCCCGGGGACTGCTCCGACCACCGAGCACGTTTACGTTCTCAACCACGCTCGGGGACTTGTCGACTAGTCTCTATGCTATGCTCGAAGACTGTGCCGACCACCGAGCACGTCTACGTTCCCAACCACGCTCGGGGACTTGTCCATCGGTCCCTACGCCATGCTCGGGGACTGTACCGATCACCGAGCATGTCTACATTCTCAACCGTGCTCGTGGACTCGTCAATCACTCCCTTCACTGTGCTCGGGGCTTGCTTCGATCACTCTCCGACCACAGCTTGGGGATTGTTCTTCTCAGTTACATATGAATTGGACTCATATACCACTGAGGGGTAATTTTATTGTTTAGACCTTGCTACAAGGCTCATACTTCGCCTTACAGCAAGCTCGGGGACTACATCGGTACGATGCATTTGGCGATGCATCTCAGTTTTAGAATTTCTATGAAGACTTTTTTTGACCCTGGCACCACGTGTCTACGTCACCTACTACCAGGCTTGGGGACTAAGTGGGCACACTTCACATTGCGGTGAACATGCTTGCTTTTTGAAAGTCTGTACTTTTCAGAAAAGTAAAGTGGGCACACTTCACCAGGAAAGAAATCTTTTTTAATTAAGAGCACCATGCATTTTTCGAACAACCTGCTTCTTCGATGTCAATGTTGATCAACTGTCTTTTGAGTTGGTTAAAATACCGTTGCAACTGTTTGGGCGACTTTCCTGCTTATTGAAGACGTCAAGCCTAACTGATCGAAGAAGCTCAAGACGGCGTGTTACATCACAATACATGGTGCTCGGAGACTTGTGGGGGTATAAACCCCTATACCCTCATGGGCCTATATGGGCCGCACCATCAGAGGTAGCTCGGCCCACAGGATGAAGACGTGCGGCGCACGACTGGTCGGCGTGCACCGCAAGGCTATAAGATATTGTGCCAAATAGGATACTTTGCTTGTAACTCTGTCCCTTCAGGATATATAAGGAGGGGCAGAGGTCCCCTAGAGGACAGGTCATACACAACACACATTATTCTCTCAACACAAATCAATACAACAAGACGCAGGACGTAGGTATTACGCCCACACGGCGGCCGAACCTGGATAAAAACCTTGTCCCTGTCTTGCGTTACCATCAAATTCGTAGCTTGCGCACCGTCTACCGATAAACTACTACCGTGGGTATACCCTAAGGTAAACTGCCGACTAGCTTTCGTCGACAATGCTAAATTTAACAAAATCACTCTAAAAATATTTGTTTAGAGGCGGTTGACTGAACGAAGTCATGTATGCAAATAAACTTTTAGGAGCAGTTTGCCAGTTTTATATCTAAAAATGACTAATTTCTACTGTCGTTGTCATGATAATAGTTTTAAAAATTGGCTCTAAAAATTTATTTTGTGTGTCTATAAAAATATTTCTTGTGGTAGTGGTACACAAAATAATGTATACTTTCACTACAACTTCGTAACACTGGCGTACCTTAGATTTCAAGCGATGTACGTGCAGCTATACGGACCTTAAGGAGCGCCCTCCATTCCTCCAAAACAATGGGAAGCAATTGTAGTACGTTGTAAACCTGGTCATCTCATAATCATCATTATATATATATATATATATATATATATATATATATATATATAAAGAGCGAAAATTTCAGGGTGCCTGAAGTTTTCTGTCCGTCAATCCGTGTCCGTCCTAAATTCGCGTGCCTCCTGAACTCCGTCCGTGGCTTCAACGTGTGTGGAAGAGAAAGAAAATAGAAACTTTTATAAGGTTCCTAATGTAAAATCTTCTATATATATCAGAAACCCATTTAAAATAAAGAAAGTACAGGGACCAAGGTGCAAAATGTTTGTCCCCTATCTATGTATTCATGGGGAGTGTTCGCTTGGATTTTTTTAGCTTCAACTGATTGTGGCCAAAAAGGCTAACACATTGCTTCGATTGGAAACGACGAAAACTTACCAAAATAAGTGCCTTGACATCCGTATGTGTAGTAATTTATAGAAAAAAATCAAAAATTACAAAATAAATTTTGTTCGGCTCCACATATGTAGATCCATATAGTAAACAAAAAATATCACAAATTTTAGTATTTTTTTTGCTGCAAATGCTTGCCCGTGCTTTTTAGTGTAAAATTGAAAATATAGTTATCTTGCTCCAATTATTATGAAAATTTTATAGTAGCCTATTTTAATGTGATGCTTGATTTGTGGGAAAAATTTTAGCACCATTCCTGCATGTCTCACCGATTTACTAATTTACCTAGATTTATGCTTGCTAAATAGTTTACAATCAATTTAAGTATGTAAAAAAATGCTTCCACTATCTTTGCACGAGTGTTGTTATGTCATATGAACACTTCATAAGCCTATGTGTTCATAATCTACATGCATTTAACTAATATATATCGTATTTCATAGGAATCCTAATCTAAATAAAAAAATAAAGCTAGCAACAAACATCTCATATTTTAATATAATACTAGGGTATATTAAGAGGTAATATTAGAGTAAGATAAGGTTTGCCTAATTTTTATTTTTAATATTATATAAATATGTCTCCAAGCTACATATTATTATAAATATTAACTATCAAAATAAGTTATGGGCTTTAAATTTTATAAAAAGAATAAATATAAATAGATATGTAATGTTATATCATCACTTTGCCATTTGATGTTTTTCTTCCGTTGCAAGCACGGACATATTTGCTAGTATATATATATATATATATATATATATATATATATATATATATTAAAAAACTCCCATCGATCAATCAATAACAAAATCAGCCAATTGATTGCAGACAAAATAGGACTTCCCCGGGAATAACCCCTAGTGGGGGCTGACGTGGATCCGATGGATCCGGGAGATTCCTTTCAACGGCCCCGATTCCTCCCCTGGCCTCCTTTTATCTCACTCCCGCCTCCTCACCACACGCACACGCACTTGACTCTTCCTCCCCTTCTTCACCCACTGCCAGTCTGCTGCTGGCCTCTCCCTCCCCTCGGCGGCTCGGCCATCCATAGCCATGGCGACCACCACCTCCGCCTCTTCACCTCGGCACATCTCACTCCCAGCTGCCGCAAGTAGGAGTACGTAGTAAATAGCCGTACATAGGTTCAGTCGATCGTTCAGAGAGCAGAGAGAGGGTAGCTAGCTATATATATAGGAGTATACAAGAACGGTGGAGACAGGCCGGCCGTGCAGGGCAGGGGAGATGATGCTGGGGAAGCAGAGATCCGGGCGCCCGTCGCCGGCGTCGCGGCAGCAGCACCACATGCGGCGGACGACGAGCCTGACGGAGTTCGCGGCGCCGGACGTGCTGGCGGACGTGGCGGAGGAGGAGGAGGAGGACGAGGAGCTGCAGCTGCTGCCAGCGCACGCGGAGGCGGCGGCGGCGGCGGACGAGGTGGAGGCGGCGGACCCCTACGGGTGGGCCGTCGGCGGCGCGGCGGCGGCCGGGCGCGCGGACTGGCTGGCGGCGTACCGCGCCCGCGCCGCGCCGGCGCTGGCGGGGCTCCGCCGGAACTCCGCCGACTTCTCGGCCGCCGAGACCGCCGCGTTCCTCCGCGCCTGCGGCCTCTGCAACCGCCGCCTCGGCCCCGGCCGCGACACCTTCATGTACAGGTACGCACGCCACACACAGTCCCTCAGAGATCGATGAGACTCTTAATTAAATCGGTGGATCTGCCGCCGCCGCGTGGTGCTCCTTGCAGGGGCGACACGGCGTTCTGCAGCCTCGAGTGCCGGCAGCAGCACATGACGATCGAGGAGTGGAAGGAGAAGTGCGCGCTCGCCACGCCGCCGACGACGACGGCCGACCCGGTGGTGCCGCTGCCGCTGCCGCCCAGCGGCGGCGCGGCGGGCTCCGACAAACCCGCCGGCACGCTCACCGCGGCCTCCTGAGGGGATCGGGAGGCCGGCGATCGATCGAGATGATCCGGCTAGCTCTCTGGCGCGCCACGCACATCACTTGCATGCATATTATCTATCTATCTATCTATGCCTATGCGTCGTCAGCTATGTAATATGCTCAGAGCAGAGCAGAGCACTGTTCTGTTGCTGCTATGTTGGTTCATCTGCGCGGATGCATGCATGCCACGCATACATGATACAGGCATTTTGATATCAGTCTCTGCCCGGCCCTTCGCCATGATATATCTCGGACGTATCATGCAGCATGATCATCAGTTGATATCCTATCATCCGCTCTCGAATCACGCTAGCTAGATTATGTAGTATGATGCATGGTTGCTTTTTTTTCTCTCCACGATGCATGCATCCAACTATATCTATCCAACCCAAACAGAGACAAGCGTTTTCACAACATCAACAGATTGATCTGTTCTGTTATGTTCTGTTCTTGACAAGTGTTCGTCTCTCATTTCGCTGAAATTTAGATTATGCTAACGCTTATACTGATTTGTTGTGAGAATGTTTATGCTGATTTGTTTTGAGAGCAACTGATGATTTAGAAAAAACTCGCTTCGTTCCTTCTTCTTCGGCTCCGCAAAGGTAGACCTTCACCATCCTAGCTACAACACTTCCACTTGCAAGCCTTCAGAACGCCGGGTTTTAATTTACCCATGATTGGCAGGATTATATTCTACAGATTTAGCGAAAAACTGCACCGACTTCTGTGTGAAATTCCGACGTGTTGCATGATATAGATGGTTACCGGGATGGGTTATGGGTGTTCATGTATGCGATTCTTCATCGATGTGGTAGACAACTGGACAACCCCAAAAAAAAAAAAGTTCTAATGATTCTCACGGGCTCGTGCGTTCACGAATCTTCCACAGATCGTGTACTGTACATTGTGTCAGCACTCTGAACCACACTAGTATGGCCCTAGCTATGAGCACATCACGAGATGCGACTAATCATGACTAAGGCCGAGCTGGCAACTACACCGACGATCACCTTCGATCGATTGTATTCACATATTCGATTGTTGCAGCATGGCGTATGCCACTGAAAGAATAATTAGCTATAAATGATAAGAGGCTACACTAACAACCACATTGATAGCCATATATGCCCATATCACCTTCAAGGATTCATATCATCATATTTTAAAATTATTAAGTTAATTAATTATAGCCATACGTCTTACTGGTAATGAGCACATCATCTACCACTAAGAGAATAATTAGATATACGATACGAGCACTCATACTAAGTCGGTGACTCGAACACAAATAGACAAGTTCCGCTGCAAGGGTAGGACAAGGATCATTTCATTTGGTTTATGCGAAAACACTCACAACCTTAATTACGTACTAGTCTTATTTCTCAAGACATATTTCATTTCGTTACAATAAGCTAGCTTTTCACCGATACTTTTATATTAGAATCCCATTTATGTATTGTTAGAGCAATGGCACGGTTGGCATAACAAAAAAAAAGAGTTTAAGCTTCATAATTTCAAATAGAGAGCGTATACTAATCATCACGCTCTGTCTAATAATCCTAGCAATAATGGAACTTACTTATTTTGGCTCCAACCGTTGGGTTTCTCTCCTCACATGGCCACGCTGTCGCAACAATTTGGCAGCACCAGACAAGCGCAACGTGGAACGCCAGAGGTGGCTAGTTATGCTGAGAAAGATCTTTTCTCAACTGCTAGCATATATTTATGAGCACCCACCCATCTACGTCCTTGCCAACTTTTGTTTTACCATACTTTGGAGAATGGAGATGGCCACTACGTATAATTCATGCTCTGGGCATAAAACTAGTCTGCACACCGTTTGAACCTTCTTAAGATTTATTTGGCTTGTAAAGTTTATGATTATTTGGCTTTGTGCTTTTCATTGATTTAAGTTGAAGTAGAGCTCGTCGTCAAGTAATGCACGAGAAAGGGGCAAAAAAACTACATGAAAAAAGTTCCATATGCACATAAGGTATATGTACAAGTTAATCTTTTTTGAGGTTAATCGATTTAGGTAGGTTTGGTCTTTTTAATTAAATCCTAAGACTTTGTTTAACACTACTACAATAAAATTAACCGAGACAGGCAAAAACAAATTTTCTGCCAGCCAAAACGTCTCGGTCAAAGGTCATGGTAAATGACCTATTTTTTTAGGCAGTTTGGTGCCTGCATCGGTAAATCAGATTAAAAAAATCCATAGACAACCCGGCGAGCCCATCCATGGGCCCAGCGAGCCCATCTACACGCCGCATGCCGCCCACCACCAGATCTAGAGCAAGGGCACGCCTGTAGGCCCTAGCCACCACGCCACCGTCGGGAGAGGAGGGCAAGAGCGCCGCCGTGACTGGATCCACCTCCACCGTGTCAAAGAGGAGGAGGAGGAGGAGGAGGGGAAGAGCCCGTCGGAGAGGAGGGGAAGAGCCCATCGAAGAAGAGGCGACCAGCCTAGATCACGTCGGACAAGAGGCGGTTGTCGTCATCCCTCACAGGATCCGGCGACCCAGACACTAGATCTGGCCTCGATAGTGCTAGTGCCCGCGTCGCCGGCCTACCTCTCTCACGCCGCCCTACACTAGAGGAGCTCCTTCTCCTCGCGTGCGAGAGAGGGACAAGGTGGTCGGGTAGGGAGGGAGGGAGAAGAAGGGAGCGAGGGTGTCACTCGCTCGCTCGGGAGAGGGGAGGGAGCCGGTGTAGGATAGGCGAGGTATTGAAACCCTAAGTCATCATTTTATACTTGTTGCGCCTATTGGGCCTCTGAGGTGGCTTAAAATACCGCCGTCTCCGAGGCTAGGAGTTTTCGGTGTAAGTCATCATTTTATACTTGTTGAGCCTATTGGGCCTCCGTGGTGGTTTAAAATCCCGCCATCACCGGTGTAGGATAGGCGAGGTATTGAAACCCTAAGTCATCATTTTATACTTGTTGCGCCTATTGGGCCTCCTAGGTGGTTTAAAACTCCTCACAAAAGACTTTCTGTAGTAGTGCAATGCTAGGAGTTATATGTGATAATTCCACAAGGGAAAACTTATGACAAGAGAGCTGTTTTTGCACTTGAGACAAGCACTTATTTTGCAAATGTTTTTTTAAAACATCTTGCCAAAGCCCCTCTTCATTCAGAAGCTTATAAAGACATTTGACAAGAAGAAAAAAATTTTGGGTTTCCAAATACAAAATGGCCAATCCTCTCATACTTCTAGGTTTGCAAACTATATTCAGTTAGCTAGCCTATATTTATCTTTATGATCGTCACACCGCCAAGAAAATATGGATCCATAATAATCCAACCTCTTTAGTGAAAGAGCATCTAGGCCCCTAGTGATTTCGGTGATTAATGACATTATTGATTACTATGACTAACGTGTGTTTTGCAGAGGCAAAGTCATAGGTAAGGTCATGGTAAATAGGTACTCGATGAACAGGGACGTACATGCCAACTTAATAGTGGAAATCGTTTCGGTTTTCAAAGGACGGATGGACATCGTCAAGACTAGACTAGGTCTAAGTGCCATATGGTGAAGAAGGGCACTTAGAGTAGTTTAGGACTTTGTTTTCCTTTGACCGTACTATTAAGAGGGGCTTTGATCTAGTAGCTTGACTTAGGCAAGGCTTTAGGTTTAGGTGTGGTGCACACTTGGTAAACCTAGCACTAGGCAGCTCAGAGATAGTCCTTAGATCGAGAGGAACCAACTTCGTTTTGGGGCGATCGCGTTTCGACGAAGTTTGGGTGCCCAAAGGGGCACCGGACGCTGCACCGGACGCTCTGTGAGTGCGTCCGGTGAGGTCCTTAGCCGTTGGGACAGTGTCGTGCTTAGGGTTAAGCACCGGACGCTGGCACCGGACTCACCGGGCAGCGTCCGGTCCCTTACCCAGGGAGGTTGCAAGCCTTTCCTGAGCACCGGACGCACCGGGTAGCGTCCAGTCCCATGCGCAGGGAGCTTGTAAATTTCCCCCGAGCACCGGACGGTGCACCGGACGCTGGGAGTTAGCGTCCGGTGACATGTCAGAGTGAAGTACAGTTAGCCGTTATGTAGCACCGGACGCTCGGTGCAGTGCGTCCGGTGCAACATAATGTGCGTCCGGTGACCCCGTTTTCAGTGGAAAACGGTTGGCCGACCTTTGGACTTCATGGATAGTATTTATACTCCTCCACCTCGTCTATGAGAGGTCTCTTGCCCATTTGAACATCAGAGAAACTTGTTGTGGAGCAAGAGAGTAGCAAGAGCCTAGAGAGGATTGAGTTTTGAGTGATTTCTTGAGAGAATCCTCCTCTAGTGAGTTCCAAGAGTCAAGTGTGCATCCACCACTCTCTAGAGCCTTGTTTGGGTCAAGTGAGAGTTCTTTGCTTGTTACTCTTGGTGATCGCCATCACCTAGACGGTTCGGTGGTGATTGGAGGCACGAAGACCGCCCGGAGTTCTTGTGGGTGGCTCGTGTCAAGCTTGTGAGCGGTTTTGGGCGATTCACCGCGACGAAGTGTCGAAGAATCAGCCCGTAGAGAGCACTTGGTCCTTGCGCGGACCAAGGGGGAGCAAGACCCTTGCGCGGGTGCTCCAACGAGGACTAGTGGAGAGTGGCGACTCTTCGATACCTTAGCAAAACATCGCCGAACACTTTCTTCCACTACTCCTTTACTTTCTAGCATTTACTTTGTGCTTTTACATTCTTAGAATTGCCATGCTAGAATAGGATTGGAACTAGGTTGCAAAACTTTTATCCGGTAACTCTCTAGGTCACACTAGGCACAAGGGGTTGAATTGGAGCTTGTAAGTTGCTTGAATTTTTAGAGAAGCCCAATTCACCCCCCCTCTTGGGCATCTTGATCCTTTCAATTGGTATCGGAGCCTAGTGCTCATTAATTAGGCTTCACCGCCTAGAGAAAGATGTCTAACGGGGATGGACCGCCACCCATGTTCGATGGGGATGACTTCCCGTATTGGAAAATACGGATGGAGTCATACCTTGAGGCATGCGATGTAAAGTGCCTAAAAGCCGCGACCGAAGGGTTTGCCCCTCCGGAAAGAGCCACCGCTCTTACTCCACAAGAGCAAGAAAACGAGAAGTGGAATGCGAAGGCAAAAAACCACATCTTTAGAGGCCTTTGCAAAGAGGTGTTCAACCGCGTTCGGAGCCACAAAACCGCCAATGAACTTTGGAAGGAACTTTGTGCACTCCATGAGGGATCAAAGAGTGAACTCGAGGAACGCTATCACTTAGTGATGAACAAGCTTAATACATTTGAAATGCTTCCTAAAGAAAATGCTAATGAAATGTATTCTCGCTTGAATGTCATTGTAGAGGAGCTTAATGGACTTGGGCTCACTCAAATGAGTGCGGCGGATGTAGCAAGGAAGATACTATGTGTTCTTCCCATTGAGAAATATGGGCACATAGTGACGGTGCTTCATCAAGGAGATCTTTCCACCGCTACACCAACCACCATATTGGGGAAGATCAACGCTCATGAGATGTACATGCACATGAACCCCCAAGATGGCTCCTCGTCGGCCAAGAAAGAAAAGAAGGACTTGGCTCTCAAAGCTTCTCACAAGGGCAAAGCCAAGAAGACTGAAGTTGAGTCATCAACTTCAAGTGATGATGATGCATCTATTGCCCTCTTGGTGAGAAGAACCACAAAGATGTTGAAGAAGCTCAACAAGAATGGAGTCAACTTTGACTCCAAGAAGAAGAAGTTCTTCACAAGTAGCAAGAGGAAGCCCATCTCCGAGATGGATTGCTACAATTGTGGTGAGCTTGGTCATCTTGCTCATCAATGTCCAAAGCCCAAGAAGGACAAGTACAAGAAGAAAAACAAAGAGCAAGATGACTCAAGTGATGATGGGAAGAATGACAAGAAGCCATACAAGAAGAAAGGTGGCAAGAAGAAGGAGCACTACAAGAAGAAGAATGGCAAGGCTTACATTGTTGGTGATTGGCTCACCGACATTGAGAGCTCAAGTGGTGAATCCTCCTGCAATGAAAGTGATGATGAGAAGGTTGCCGCCATTGCCATCGATGCTCCATCACCATCATCTTCACCACCATCTACATCCTCTACACACCTATGTCTCATGGCTAAGGGTGACCGGAAGGTACAAAGTGAGGATGAGAGTAGTGAAAGTGATAGTGAATATGAATCACCTTCTTATGATGAACTTGTAAAATTGCTTAACAAATACACAAAAGTCATAAGAAAAACTAGAAGTGAAAATGAAAAGCTTGAACTTGAAAATGACACACTTCTAGCAAAGCTTAAGTCTAGTGATGAGCTTAGAGACCAAAATGAGATCATGACCACTAAGCTCAAGGAGCTCAAACTCTCCCTAAAAGAGCTCAAAGAAAAACATGATAAACTTGAGAGTGTTCATGATGAGCTTATCACTAGATATAGAGCAATGAAAGAAGAGCTAACAACTCTAAAAGCAAACTATGACAACCTTGAGATTGCTTATGAACTTGCAATTGAAACACATGTTGCTACTAACAATGTTGCTAAGCTTGATGTAGCCACATCTTGTGATGACTTACTTGTGGAGAGCACAAGCAAATGTGTTGATTGCAAGGGCAAGAAAGTGGTAGTGGCCGAGAGTTATGAGGACACTATCAAGCTCAAGGATGAAATTGTCATGCTCAAGAAAGAGTTGCAAGACCAAGCCAAGCACAAGACCATTGTGATTGAGTCACTTGATCAAGACAAGAAACTTGCATATGAGAACAAGTTACTCAAAGAAGAAAATCAATATCTCAAGCTTGGTTTGATGTATGACAAGCAAGAAGAAGATGAGACATTCATCTTGGATGAGTTAGCAAGCAACAATGACCCAATCATCAAGAAGCTAACTCAAGAGAACAACAAGCTCAAGAAAGAGAAGGAACACCTAACCATGGGGTTAGCAAAGTTCACAAAGGGAAAGGACCTTCAAAGTGAGCTTTTTATGAACACCGTCATGAAGATGGACAAGAGTGGGATTGGCTACAAGGCTCATCAAACAAAGCTCATCAAGTCACTAGCCTCTCATGATCAACCAAGCAAGCTAAAGCCAAAGAGATGCTTTGAGTGTGGTCAAGAAGGACACTTTGCTCATGAGTGTAAGGCACCACTACCACCACCCTTGCCCAAGCATGCAAGACCATTTGCCTTCAATGCTCACTACATTGTAAGGAAAGACAAGTGTGGCAAGGTCAAGGTTAGCTTCATGGGGCCGCCCAACAAGCAAAGGCCAAAGAAGATTTGGGTGCCAAAGCAACTAGTAGAGAAGGTCAAGGGCCCTAAGCAAATGTGGGTCCCTAAATCTCAAGCTTGATCTCTTGTGTGTAGGTGAACGACAAGACCGGTGGATCACATTGGGTAATTGATAGTGGTTGCACTCAACATATGACCGGAGATCCCCGGATGTTCACCTCTCTTGATGAAGATGTTGACAACTGTTGACGGTCCTTAAGTATCAAATTTAATTATCAAATAAATAAAGAAAAGGATCCAAATGAAATCAACATCTAGACTTAGGGTTTTATCTGACAGAATTCCACGAGTTTTTGTGTTTGTCTATTTCTGCAGGGGGTTATCAGGAAATATGGAAGAAAGGCCCACATGTCAGGATTACGTAAAGATATTAACGTGCTGCGCAATTATCTTACATCTTGAAGACTCCAGAAGCCACGAGACCGAAGCGGAGGCGAAACGGGGCCAGACCCTGGGCGCCCGCCCAGTTGGTCAGGGCGCCCGCCCACCTCCTGAGTCCAATCAGGACTCTGCTTTGCGGGAGATCTCTACCGACCTAAAGGATGAATCTAAACCATACAATCTATGTCGGTTTGATCCAAGGGCCCATATTCACTTGAAGGGACTATAAAACCAGACCCCCTGGCCCCTGGAGGAGAGAGCCTCTCAACCCTAATTCATTGTTCCATCAAGGGAGAAGAAGCCTCTGATCAAGATTAGAGCCACCACATCAATTAGACATCTAGATTAGCATAGCTACATAGGATTAGAACTAGAAGGAGTCAATCTTCGATTGGTTTCCGGATCTGTCAAGAGGATTCTTGGTAATTCTCTAATTGTGCTTCTAATTGCTTTCTAATTATCTTTGTTCTTCAATATTATGAATATGACTTTGTTGTACTTCAATATATTGCTTATGACTTTGCTCTACTTGCTTATATTCAAGATTATATTGTTCTTAGTTTATCATAGTTATGTACTTGGCTTAGTTAGATTGGATCTATATACATGCTTAGGATCGTATAGCGTTTATCCATCGGATCCATGGGTAAATGATAGATATTGTGTAGGCGTGGTGCTTATACCGTATTTATCTGCGATTGTACCCAATATGCCAGATCGTGGGGTGGTTCGTGATAGTGACAACTTCATTGATTCTTATATAGTCCCCCTCTCGTGTATTGGGCTGGCAGAGCAACATTATTACAGGGGAGTGATTGCTATGTTTCTCATATTCCTTGCTAATATCACTATGCATGGGCGTAGTCTTGTCTTGCAATGATAGCTAAGTATGCTTGCACTAACTATGATAATGCTAGACTATATAGTTGAGAATAACTTAGGAAATATTCTTGTAGTTCGTTCTAATACCATGCTAATGACTTTCTAGAGTATCTAATTGAGGTGCTTATCATATTTATTATGTGGCTAGATCAGATTAGTTATCCTTGTCACTATTATTATTTTATATATCTTTTATGTGACACTTATCCCTGTATGAAGAGTTAGATATAATGTTCTCAATTATACATGCAATGATAGATGCTCAATCTCATATTCTATTCTGTAATCAATAGTGATGATCGTTAATCCCTTCCCAGTGGTAAAAATATAAATAACGATACCTGGAATACTTCCCGGTTAAAATGCTACATCGGTATTAATCTGTGCGCTTGCAGATATCATTTATTATTTATTTAGAAGAGCAATTGCATATTTCAATACCGCGTCTCTTATATCATGCTGGGGATGACAACTTGGCTTAAGTGGTGTGAGAGATAGGTTTGGCATTTTTGGCACCGTTACTAGATTTAGAGAACTTAGTCTACTTTTGGTAATGATGTTAAGAATACCCAACAACAACCAAGAGAAGATCACATTTGGTGACAATTCAAAAGGGAAGGTCAAGGGGCTAGGAAAGGTTGCTATATCAAATGACAACTCAATCACCAATGTGCTCTATGTGCAATCTTTGAGTTTCAACTTGCTCTCGGTTGGACAACTTTGTGATCTTGGATTTGAATGCCTATTCAAGAAGAAGGAAGTAATTGTGACCAAGGAAGATGACAATGAAGTGATATTCAAAGGCTTCCGGCACAACAACTTATATGTAGTTGATTTCTCATCCGATGAAGTTGATGTCAAGACTTGCTTATTCACCAAGACTTCACTTGGGTGGTTGTGGCATAGAAGGTTAGCACATGTTGGAATGGGTACACTTAAGAAGTTGATGAAGAAAGAATTGATTAGAGGCTTGAAGGATGTGACATTTGAAAAGGACAAGCTTTGTAGTGCATGTCAAGCGGGCAAACAAGTTGCAAACACTCATCCAACCAAAGCCTATCTCTCTACTTCAAGAGTGCTTGAGCTACTTCACATGGATCTATTTGGACCAACCACATATGCTAGTCTTGGAGGCAACAAATATTGCTTGGTCATAGTTGATGATTTCTCCCGGTACACTTGGACATTCTTCTTGCAAGACAAAGCCGAAGTTGCATCAATATTCAAGAAGTTTGCAAAGAATGCCCAAAATCAATTTGATGTGAAGATCAAGAAAATTAGAAGTGACAATGGCAAAGAGTTTGACAACACCAACATTGAAGAGTATTGTGATGAAGTGGGAATCAAGCATGAGTTCTCCTCAACATACACACCACAACAAAATGGGGTTGTAGAAAGAAAGAACCGGACATTGATCACCTTGGCAAGAACAATGCTAGATGAATATAACACTTCGGAGAAGATGTGGGCCGAGGCAATCAACACGGCATGCTATGCTTCAAACCGGCTCTTTCCTCACAAGTTCCTAGAGAAGACACCATATGAATTGCTCAATGGGAAGAAGCCCGATGTCTCATTCTTTAGAGTGTTTGGGTGCAAATGCTACATCTACAAGAAGCGCCAACACTTGGGAAAATTCCAAAGAAGATGTGACATTGGCTACTTGGTTGGCTATTCATCAAAGTCCAAGGCATATAGAGTCTTTAACCATGCCACAAATATGGTTGAAGAAACTTTTGATGTTGAATTTGATGAAACTAATGGCTCCCAAGAAGCAAGTGATAATCTTGATGATGTAGGTGGTGAACCATTGAGGGATGCCATGAAGAACATGCCGGTGGGAGACATCAAGCCTAAAGATGATGATGATGATGTACAAGTCATTGAGCCACCATCCACCTCACAAGGTCCACAAGATGAAGACAAGGATGTGAGAGATGCTCATGAAGCACCCAAGTCACTCATGAGCAAGCGGTGGCACAAGCACAAGATGTTGATGCTCCCCAACCAACCCCTCAAGTGGCACCAAGAAGAACATCACATCTCCTCCAAGATCACTCTTAAGATCTCATCATCGGGAGTCCATCACGTGGTGTAACTACTCGTTCTAGACATGCTTTATTTATTGAACATCACGCTTTTGTGTCTCTTGAAGATGAACCAAAGACTATAGAGGAAGCTCTTCGGGATGCGGATTGGATCATGGCCATGCAAGAGGAGTTGAACAACTTCTCTCGCAACCAAGTGTGGACACTTGAAGAGCGACCCAAAGATGCAAGAGTGATTGGAACAAAGTGGGTCTTCCGGAACAAGAAGGATGATCAAGGCAAAGTGGAATTTGGTGATTTGATGTCCAAGGAGTTTGAGATGTCCATGATTGGCGAGCTATCCTTCTTCCTACGATTTCAAGTCAAGCAAATGAAGGAAAGAGTTTTCATCTCTCAAGAGAAGTACACTCAAGATCTTCTCAAGAGGTTCAAGATGATGGATTGCAAGCCAATCAAGTCTCTCATGGCATCAAATGGGCATCTCGACCTGGATGAGGGAGGTAACCCAATTGACAAGACTCTATATCGCTCTATGATAGGAAGTCTACTCTACCTCACCGCATCTAGGCCTGATATAATGTTTAGTGTGTGTATGTGTGCAAGATATCAAGCAATGCCTATGGAATCTCACTTGATTGCGGTCAAGAGAATTCTTAGGTATCTAAAATACACACCTTGCCTAGGCTTGTGGTATCCCAAAGGTGCAAGATTCCAACTTGTAGGCTATTCCGATTCAGATTATGCCGGGTGCCGGATTGATAGAAAAAGCACATCCAGAGGGTGCCACTTCCTAGGTAGATCACTTGTCTCTTGGATGTCAAAGAAACAAAATAGTGTTGCCTTGTCAACGGCCGAGGCGGAATACATTGCCGTCGGTGCTTGTTGTGCACAAATACTCTACATGAAACAAACTTTGCTAGACTATGAAGTAGTACTAGACAAAGTATCTTTGTTGTGTGACAACGAAAGTGCCGTAAAACTTGCAAACAACCCGGTTCAACACACCCGCACAAAACATATTGACATCCGCCACCACTTCCTTAGGGATCATGTTGCTAAAGGTGACATATCTCTAGAGAATGTGGGAACGGAAAATCAATTGGCGGATATCTTCACAAAACCTCTAGATGAAGCTAGGTTTTGTATGTTGAGAAATGAACTAAATGTGCTTGATCTCTCTAACTTCACTAAAAGATAAAAGTTGTGTGTTGAATCCTGTAAATAACTTTTGCTTTGCATATCATGCATACTAAATCTAAAATACAACTTGCATGTAGGGCTTGTCTAACATGGTTAAGATAACCCCCTTGTGTGTGTGAAAAAGCTTAACTTTGGATCAAACTTGACAAGCATTAGTTTACTCTCAAGTATTGCAATACAACTCATATCATGTGCATGCTTGTTAGTTGACCGTTTCTTTTCGGTTATCCGTTGAGCATCCGCTGTGTTCGTCCATAGATAGGGGGAGCATTCAAAGCTCATTATGATTCAAACCCCTAGCTTTATGGCCATATGATGCTCCTTGGCGATTTCTCGAATTATTTTCATAAAAATCTACTAAGCCTATGGCTAAATATTTGTGAAAATTTGAGGGTTTGAGAGAAGTCACTCATACTAGTTCCATTTGGTGTTTACTTGTGTGTTATTGAAAATGGAACTTGGTTGGGTCAAAGTCGGACGTGGTGCTTAGTTGAAAAAGTGCTCAGAGGAGCACCAGACGATGCACCGGACGCTGCCTCTGTGCGTCCGGTGCGGTGAGTGTGCCAGACTGCACTCACCGGACGCAGGAACAGTGTCCCTGCAGCGTCCAGTGTGGTTCGTCCGGTGCTCACATGGCGTGACCTGAAGCACCGGACGCTAAAGCCAGCGTCCGGTGCCCATCGTCCGGTGTGATGCAAATTTGCATCCTTCTCTGCGCATGAGTCCGGTGGTCACCGGACGCGTCCGGTGCCACATAAAGAGCGTCCGGTGACCCCGCGGCGGGCGGATAAAGCCCGCGCCCAAGGGCTTAGCACGGCGGTTTTCTCTTTCTTCTTTCCTTAGCCCGAGCCGCGCGTCTCCTCCCTCGTGCCCTAACTCCGTGGATCCACCGCCGCCGTCGTCGCCCTTGATTCCGGCGACCTCGTAGCCCTTCCCCGCGCCCAGATCCGCTTCCTCTCCAATCTGTTCTCGTGGGGATCGAATCTTGCGAGGCTTCAAGCGTTTGGGGTGAGTATGTTGATCCATGCCCTTAAGGTGTTTGAGGTTTCGTCTCTTTGGATTAGAAAAAGGATTGATCTCGATCGTCTCAACCGTGCAGCACTTTGAGGAATTGATTCGTGATCTTCGGAGGTTTCCAATCGCGACATTTCATCCGGAACGCGTCTCGTCCGTGGATCGTAAGCCGTTCGCGCCCGATTCTTTATCTCATCTTGCGATCTATAGGATTGTCTCATCTCTAGTCGATATGATTTCTTATGTATACCCCATCTTGTCTATTCTCTGCAGCGCATTGTTCTCCGTTGTCAGTCGGTTGTTTGTCGGACGCTTGACTTGCAATGGCTCGTACCAAGAATGTCAGTGGTCCGGCAGCTGGCTCAGGAGGTTCCCCAGTTGGTGATGGTGGAGGTGATCCTCCCCGTCGCCTGTCAGCGGCAGAAAAAGGCAAGGGAAAGAAGTTGGTTACCAAGAAGCGCAAGGCCACCGACAGAGATGCAAAGGTCGCAGAGGCAGTTGCAGCAGCGGCTGAGGCAGCCGAGAGAGGTGGTCGCTCATGTGCCCTGAGGATTGGGGATGACCTCACGCCACGGCAGCGACGTGCAGTTCTTGAGACAGAGGCATTCCATGGATCCCCTCCACGCACAGTGACGATTGGAGGACAAAGGATTAGGCTTGTGGTTAGGGATCCAGCTCAGGAGGATCCAGACACTGAGGCAGAGACCCAGGCAGAGGGTCTAGCACAGGAGCAGGAGCAGGAGCAGACCCTCAGGAGGTCGACTCGCTCTCGTACCTAGGCCACTCCTCGGACTGGTACGCAGAGTCAGTCCACCTCCACTACTCGTGCTACACCAGCTAGAGGCACTCCAGCTTCTCGACCGAGGCCAGTTAGGATCCACAGGGATCTCTCTCTTGTGTCAGCCAGAGAGATCCAGCAGCTGCGTTTCATTCTATTTCCCACCTGGTTTCCAGCTGCCAGGGATCCCAGAGCCGGTGCCAGGTTCTACACAGTAGTCCAGGAGGACATCTACGAGGCACTGGTTCGCTCTCAGGCACAGTTCAGGGAGCACAAAGTGATAGACTTAGAGATACTGGGGAACGTGGTTGGAGCAGACATTCGTCACTACTTCACCTACCTCCACAGACTTCCAGAGTTACTAGCACTCCCCGGCACTTACTGTGAGCAGTGGGTCAGAGAGTTCTATGCGTCAGTGTGGGTTTCTCCAGATCACAGTTACATCCACTACGCACTGGCGGGGACAGACTACAGAGTGACAGCTCAGAGGGCTAGAGAGGTGCTTGGACTGCGAGCCTCTCCCACCAGGATTCACCAGCTGTGCTACGGGAACGTGGATCCCCCTCGTCGTCCTCACGGTGGTGAGATACCACCGGTTGACTTCATGGCTCCCTGTTTCCGTCCACCTTTTGGGGAGGGCTCCAGCAGGACAGTGGGAGATTTGACACGCCCAGCTAGGATCCTCGACTTTGTGTTGAGGAAGACTCTTCTCCCCAGGACAGGCTACAGAGACGGATTCACTCGTATTCAGCAGTGGCTCGTTGCTCACCTCATCACTCAGACCCAGTTTGACCTATGGGATCTGATTGTCTCATAGATAGAGGACACCATCTCAGAGAGCTTCAGGGGCCGGCGTCAGTTGCCCTACGCACATTGGATCACCTTGCTTATACTTCGTGCTAGGCCACTGCCCCTGCCAGCTCACTTGCAGAGGGAGTTGACAGAGTCAGACACCGTCTTCCCCCACTACGACCCCAGGCAGATGTTGAGAGCGCACCACGACCTTCACGGTGCACCTCCTCCTCGTGCTCCACGTGGACCGGTGCCCCCACCTTCTCCTAGGGGCACCCGCAGTACAGCAGCAGTTGCAGAGACAGAGGAGCAGCAGGATATAGTGATTGGAGTTTTCGCCGATGCAGAGGCTGAGGGAGAGTTTGATTTTGTGTCAGACAGCTCAGATGATGACTATCAGCCGCCAGTGACAGATCTCTCTCCCAGAGCACACGACCACGAGGCAGGCGGTTCTTCGAGTGCTTCAGACCCTACCCTGCTTGCAATCTTAGAGGGGATGAGAGCAGATCAGCGCCGTGCAGCTGAGGAGCAGGCGAGGCGAGACAGGGATCAGGGTGCCATCAATGCAGCTGTGCAGACTAGGCAGGATGAGCTCCAGCGTCAGTTTCTCACCTTTCAGGAGTAGCAGCTTGCTTTCCAGGCCCAGCAGACAGCGATGATGGCCGCTCTCATGGCCGCCTCAGGGATTCAGCTACCGCAGATTCAGCTCCCAGGCACGTCGACTGTCAGGCCACCTACTCCAGCGCCTTAGACTCAGAGTCAGTCACAGCAGCCTCTTCAGCTACCAGCTCAGAGTCAGCCGTTCTCGACGCCACAGCACCAGGTCTCCTAGGGTGCTATTTCTTCAGGCTTTGAGCAGGTACCTCAGTTCACTCCTCTCCGCTCCGGCTTCACTCCTCAGTCAGCGTCAGCGTCACAGCTTGTGTGGGACTCGCAGACAGATCCGCACCTCAGCTTCACCTACAGTGCAGTGACTGGTGACCCTACGCCTCCTCCTCTACAGGCTCCTGCAGTCTTTACGGCGCCAGTTACCACTATAGAGCTTCTGTCGTCGTCTGTAGCGTCGTCCGAGCAGCTTGCACCGTCTTCTACCGTGCCAGAGACGACAGCTACCGCGACTGAGCCCGTGCCTGCTTCGTCAGCCGGACTCGAGCAGCCCGCACAGCCTGTGACAGCTCCAGAGCAGACCCGGACCGCTTCACCAGCTCGTGCAGCTTCAGAGGGTCACTCCACCTCCTCTGCCTCGACGGCCGACAGTTCAGATGATGCAGCTCGCTTCGTGGCCGTGCCGAGGGACTCCTCTGCTCCGCCTCCTCCACCGACTTCTTAGGTTTTTGGCGCTTGATGCCAAAGGGGGAGAGAGTGCGTATGAGAGTTAGGAGTTAGGGGGAGCTAGAGAGGGGCGTATGAGAGTTAGGAGTTAGGGGGAGCTAGAGAGGGTGTTTAGGAGTTTATTCTTTTGAGATACCTTTTTATGTGTGCTACTTTATCATGCATCATGTTTACCTTCATGCATTGCACTTGTGTGAGATACTACGGTTGTGAGACATGACTTCTGGTTATTGTGATATCTTAATGTCATCTGTTTTGGCTCATATTATCTTTGCTTCCGCGTTTTACTCCGATGCACTTATGAGCCTTATGTTTATATCCTGTAGTATACCACTCACATTTTTGGCTGCAGGATATTGGACTTGGTTGATATAAGCATGACTAATTCTTTTGCTCTTATTGTAACATGCTTATTGAAACCAAGTCACTTTAAAAACCTCAACTCTTTTAATACTCGAGGTTGTCATCAATCACCAAAAAGGGAGAGATTGAAAGAGCATCTAGGCCCCTAGTGATTTCGGTGATTAATTACATTATTGATTACTATGACTAACGTGTGTTTTGCAGAGGCAAAGTCATAGGTAAGGTCATGGTAAATAGGTACTCGATGAACAGGGACGTACATGCCAACTTAATAGTGGAAATCGTTTCGGTTTTCAAAGGACGGATGGACATCGTCAAGACTAGACTAGGTCTAAGTGCCATATGGTGAAGAAGGGCACTTAGAGTAGTTTAGGACTTTGTTTTCCTTTGACCGTACTATTAAGAGGGGCTTTGATCTAGTAGCTTGACTTAGGCAAGGCTTTAGGTTTAGGTGTGGTGCACACTTGGTAAACCTAGCACTAGGCAGCTCAGAGATAGTCCTTAGATCGAGAGGAACCAACTTCGTTTTGGGGCGATCGCGTTTCGACGAAGTTTGGGTGCCCAAAGGGGCACCGGACGCTGCACCGGACGCTCTGTGAGTGCGTCCGGTGAGGTCCTTAGCCGTTGGGACAGTACCGTGCTTAGGGTTAAGCACCGGACGCTGGCACCGGACTCACCGGGCAGCGTCTGGTCCCTTACCCAGGGAGGTTGCAGGCCTTTCCTGAGCACCGGACGCTAGCACCGGACGCACCGGGTAGCGTCCGGTCCCATGCGCAGGGAGCTTATAAATTTCCCCCGAGCACCGGACGGTGCAACGGACGCTGGGAGTTAGCGTCCGGTGACATGTCAGAGTGAAGTACAGTTAGCCGTTATGTAGCACCGGACGCTCGGTGCAGTGCGTCCGGTGCAACATAATGTGCGTCCGGTGACCCCGTTTTCAGTGGAAAACAGTTGGCCGACCTTTGGACTTCGTGGATAGTATTTATACTCCTCCACCTCGTCCATGAGAGGTCTCTTGCCCATTTGAACATCAGAGAAACTTGTTGTGGAGCAAGAGAGTAGCAAGAGCCTAGAGAGGATTGAGTTTTGAGTGATTTCTTGAGAGAATCCTCCTCTAGTGAGTTCCAAGAGTCAAGTGTGCATCCACCACTCTCTAGAGCCTTGTTTGGGTCAAGTGAGAGTTCTTTGCTTGTTACTCTTGGTGATCGCCATCACCTAGACGGTTCGGTGGTGATTGGAGGCACGAAGACCGCCCGGAGTTCTTGTGGGTGGCTCGTGTCAAGCTTGTGAGCGGTTTTGGGCGATTCACCGCGACGGAGTGTCGAAGAATCAGCCCGTAGAGAGCACTTGGTCCTTGCGCGGACCAAGGGGGAGCAAGATCCTTGCGCGGGTGCTCCAACGAGGACTAGTGGAGAGTGGCGACTCTCCGATACCTCGGCAATACATCGCCGAGCACTTTCTTCCACTACTCCTTTACTTTCTAGCATTTACTTTGTGCTTTTACATTCTTAGAATTGCCATGCTAGAATAGGATTGGAACTAGGTTGCAAAACTTTTATCCGGTAGCTCTCTAGGTCACACTAGGCACAAGGGGTTGAATTGGAGCTTGTAGGTTGCTTGAATTTTTAGAGAAGCCCAATTCACCCCCTCTTGGGCATCTTGATCCTTTCATTTAGTACTACTTTAGGAATACCAAACAAGTACATCATAACATTGGTAGACTAGATATGTAACAGAACCGCCCAATTTACAAGAGATCAACTATGAAAAACTCCCGCCAAAGCAGTTGCTTTAACATAATCGAACTCTCATAAACCCGGTAGTCCGTGAAATCACGAGGGATTTCAAACCAACCATCATACAAGCCAAGATCGTAGTGATTCAACATAACAAGTCACATGTTACATCCATTTCACAAGTAGTTTGATATACATCGGAGTTCAATATAGTTATTACAACTTGAGTTGAAAAGTAGCAGAAGCAAAGTAATTTGAAACCAATATTGCCCTCATTTCAAATACATGCCAGTATCTAGGTCAACTCCAGCAAAAGCAACATAGATGAGGTAACTAAGAAGGATCATGCCCATGATCTTACTCCTCTAATATGGTAGGAGTCATCCAACTCTTGCAGTAGCCATGATACATCACAACCTGCAACAAGTGGGAATAAACCCTGAGTACAAGAAGGTACTCAGCTAGACTTACCCGTCATAAACCAGAAATAAGATGACACCAAGGAGTATGCAAGGCTTTATTGGTGGAGCTAGCTTGACAATACTCTTTGCATAAAAAGCTTAGGTTACAGGTAAGTAACTTTTCAGGTATTTAGCTCAAGTTAATAATTATTACCTGTCATCTATATTAGCACCTGTACTAGAGCAATCACTTGATTAAGATACAATAATAGTACCCATATTCGATGTGGCATTTCCAACATCATCATACCATAACCATCCAAGTGTTCCATAAACATTACTACGAGGACGGGGCTCAAGTCAAGTGCTCACTATCCAGGAGCAATGGCGATTCGAATCGATTTCTAACCAGCTGGCGAGTTTATTCCCCACACAAACCACACTCACTGATCAAGTGAGCTACAGGTCACCATATTACACTATCCAGGACCAATTCGCGGGTTCGACAGGCACCGCCCGTACCCGAGGACCGTTCCGGCGACCGAGGTATCCAAGGTATACCAAGGTTGCGCGTCGCGCCCTCGTCGTTCTCCTCAACCATCACCAATACAGCGCGTACATCGGGCCGATTCCCGGCCCGGATAGTGTTCAGGCTTCGCGGTCGGAACGACTTATCCTTCCAGCTAAGTGTGGGGCATGCGTTCAATATGACAAGAGGGCCGTCAACGATCGGTCCTTAATTGACACAGGCGGGGATAGATGAGCACCCAAGACCTCCATGTCTTGTTACTTCTCTATCATCGTCCCGCTCGGTCTCCAATTATTCATCCTCATCACTTGGTTATTTCCATGATAGCATATATAGCCAACCTTTTCAGGTGTCCACCTATCTCGCTCAGGTGACAGGGCATCACCTGGCTTCTACCGGTCTAAGCATAGCTAAGCATTTAGATTCGATCCTGAATCTACATAGGGTTATAGGTATATTTGTTGGACAAGGAGTGATATATGCAGCAAGGGTTTCACCCAACTCCTATACTTAATGCAACAATACATATATAACATATATTCTCAATTGCATTCAAAAGTAGTGGAAGACTTATAATGCTCCGGGGCTTGCCTGGGATTAACACTGAGTCAGTTCAGTTAGTTGCTCCGTCTTGGTGACATCTAAGGTCACAACACTTGTTTTGTCCTTCCACCTTCGGGATGGGTCCACCCAACACCATCTTTGGGTTTGTTCCCACACCAAGAGACCTTTGCGTGATTCATCTAGCGCACCTAGATGAGATGCAAGATGCAAGTGCATGAATATAAAGAATAATAACATAACATGCATCACATAAAAGTATGCAAGACACAGACATCTAAGTTATTTAACTAACATCACACAACTAACTATAGAGAGCAAGCATATAAAGCATGACATATGTTTAACAAGGTTACAAGTGTATTACTTAATCACCACTAAAGGCATGAATCATAGTTAGCACACACCAAGTAAAGCAATCAAGCATTCATGTAGTTTCAGCAATTCTGGACATACATGCAGCAACTCAGTAAATACATCATAACTAGAGCTACACAGCTCCAAAAACTATGCAATAGGACATTCTAGAAAGAATATAAAATTATCTACAATTCATCTTTAATCATCTCAGTATGATTAACAAGTTAACCAAGTCAAACATGCATGACCATATAATCTGGTCCAGAAACTTCCAGAGAACAAGCATTTCAAAGGATGAACTTCAAACTACTGTAACTTTAAACCACTTAGCTGAATGATATGAAACTTTACCACAAGATATATCTGTAAGTTATCTACATCTTTTATATATACAAGTTTAACAGCAAACATCATTTATATCATAGAATTAATTGCATAAATAAAACTGCTCATGCTGTCCAAACAGTAGAGGTACAATTACAAACAGAAAACTAATAGGTAATTCAAAGCAGCATAACTGGAGTTGTAGACCTCCAGTAAATATGCTTCTTACCTTTTTGGAAAGCTTATAAAGTTATCTACAACTTTGTTATTATCATCTAAATATGAATCCACAGTTAACATGGTCAATTAACCCTATGAATACATCTCTGTCTAAAACATAGACAGAATCTATCATGCCAAATTAAACAGCTATAACTTGAGTTTCACATGTCTATAAATTATGGTTATATACTTTCTAGAAATATTACTAAATTGTGAACAACTTTGTTATAAACATCTAGAGCTAAATCGACCACTAACAAGGTCTTACATTACAAACAATGCAATCCTGTCTGGGTTTAGACAGAAACTGGAACAGTAATTTAAACCACTATAACTAAACATGTGCTTAACCAAAAATTATGCTATTTATCTTTTTGGAAAGCTTATGAAAAGTACTAAAACTTATATATTTTCATCCAGGCACAGAACTGACCAAATTATAAGAGTTCAAGTGTAGAAACGATCGATTAGCAATCAAGTTTCCACCCATATAATCCCGGTAGTCAACTGAAATCTCGAAGGACTTCAAACCAACTTGCAACAAACCAAGATTACATAGTCATTCATTGCCGTCAAAGCGGCGCCACATCGGATTTACTTAGTTATTACAACACAAGTTTGCAGTAGTGGAAGCAAAATATTTTACAACACACATTCCAAAGTTTTTGTTATTGCCAGAGTCGTGCACCATCCATCCAAAAGCAGCAGGTACGAGTTTGTTAGAGAACCGTGCCCAACGGTTTAGTCCTCATCCCCAGCGGGATGGAGACAGGTCTTGTAGAAGCCATCATAAAAGATATCATCTGCAACAGGTGGGAATAAACCCTGAGTACGAGGATGTACTCAGCTAGACTTACCCGTCTAGTAAAACATAAAAGACACCAAGGATCATGCAAGGCTAAGTATAGAGTGGAGCTGGTTGACTCAACAGTTGCCAAAAGCTTAACTGATAGCTACTTATTGTAAAAGCATCATGTTAATCATCATTAGCCTACCACTAGATTAGCACCTGTACTAAAACACATCACTTGATTATTACAAGCAATAATAACCATATCAAGTTCATCATATGCTCTTTCTCGCTATCATCATTATCACGAACCATTGTTCTTTAGTGAATGCTACGTTTGCCGCTACTCTGTTAAGTCCTCACTATCCGGGAGAGACGGCGATTCGAATCGATTCCTATCCAGCTGGAGGGTTATTCCTAGCACTCACCCAAGCATCCCCCGTCGGAGAGCCAGCGGGTCACCTTTGGTACGACTCAGGAATCGCGGCTCCGATCAGCGCCGCACTCCTAGGGCTACCACTCTGCCAGGGAGGTCAGGAATTTTAACTCACCTGCCTTTGGTATTACGCCAATGGTCCCCCGCACACCGCACTTCCTCCGGTAGTGCGCACTTTATACTTGCCGGTCTTCCGGGCTGAGTCATACTACTAGGCTTCGCGGTCGGAACGAGTTATCCGGCCAACTAAGTGTTAGGCATGCGTTCAACATGACGAGAGGACGTACAACGATCGGTCCTTAGCTGCCACAGACGGAGTTACTACAACCTTGCAAAACTCCGCCCGACTTATATCAATTTAATCAGGTTCTTTCCACGATAGCACATATAGACAATCGTGATCCGACACAACCCTATCTCGCGCAGGTGACAGGATATCACCCGACTTCTACCGGTTAAAGCATGACTAAGCCGCTACTCGATCCTAACTCTATGACCAGGTAAAGGTAAAATATCTGGACAAGGATTGAGTAACATGCAGCAAAGGTTTCATCACAACTCCTATACGTAAATGCATCAATAGATATAACATACTCAAATAAGCTTTCGAAATTAAAGTGAGAGACTTAAAATGCTCCAGGGCTTGCCTTTCACGAACGAGGCCGGCTCGTGATTCAGACACTCAACTTCCTCTTCGGGCTTCTCGTGTCCGGCTTGCTGTACCTCTACCTCCGGGCTGATCTCCTGGCCTTCGTAAACCACTTGGAGCTCGAACGCGGTCGTTGCTTCCGGTGCACCTATTGCATGCATAAAGAATAAGAAATGTGTGCATACTAGATGAGGATGAATGCTTGCCAATGCAATTAGAACTTCACTGGACACTCATTTACTGAGTAAACTTCTAAGATAAACTCACAAAGGATAACTAATTAACTTAGCAAAACTTAGCGAGTCCAACCATAAACAGCAAGCATCACATAACAGGGCAGACTAGTAAACAGGTTATAACTATTGCTATAAAGATCCAACAAACACAAATGAAGACATTATGGAAAGCTTATGAAATTGTCTACATTTCATCTTTAAACATCACAGCAAGATTCAGAAGTTAAACAAGTCATTTAAACAAAGTTTCAGGTTCTGTCCCAGAAAACCAGAGAACACCTATTTCTGGAACCCAACTTGGAAAAGCTATAACTTTCAAACTATTGGACCAAATGATCCCAAAATTAAACCACAGCTAGTTCATAAAGTCTACAACAACTTTGATTTAGACAAGTCTTCCAGAAAACCAAGTTATCAACAAGTAAAGGTTATATTACTCTCTTGCTGTCCAGACAGCTGTTAACCTTCTAATTAATTATTTGATGACATAACCAAAACATAATCAGTGTCAACCACAAGGCTTACAAGCACAAGCATGTCATAAGATAACCAGAACATCATATGTTCACCCCTAAACATTTAATATCATAGCACTTATTAATTTAATTCACAAAAGGGGCATAAGTACAAGATACTAGCAAAAGTACTCAGAAAAATCTAAAAAATTACAGAAGCATAAGTATAGCATCTATACATTACCATAAAAATTTCAGAGCAAATGCACATGCCAAAATTAAGATAATCATTTAACATGTGACAAGGTGTTTATTTCATAAATTCAGAAACATGGCTTATATAGTGTCAAACAGTAGATTTCAGATTATTTATATGCTATTAATACCATAAACAAGTTTGACACCAAAGTAGAGCACCAGCATCAACACCAATTTTTTACTATGATTTAAATAAGGAAACAAGCCATATCTCAATCATAAATTACATATCATAGATGCAGTAATCCAAAAATCATGAAATATTTATCATAGCATTCTAATACCACACAGAGACTACCATAAAACTTTCATAGCAAGATGAGCAGTA